>NC_142600.1:78809160-79152660 GCF_041222555.1 Hakea prostrata | reverse complement strand
ATATGGAATTTATGATGTTTGTATTGTTGTATTGTTGAGAGTTGAGAATGTGATTTTTTCTTTAACTCATGTGGATGGAATTCTGTTGGTATATAAGTTATCTGATGTATCTGGTTACTTGCTTTTCATTTATATGTCCTAATGGTTCTATATTTCATGTTTTATAACCTTAGCTTGTGTTGGGGATACGGATTCACAACCACCAACGGAGAATAATGCAAACAAAATACACAGATATTTACTTTTTACTTTTCAACGATCTAAAACTAGATCATTAAGTCACTTTTTTTTTCTTTTCAATCCACGATCTATACCCGATTAAACAATCTCTAGAGGAAAAAAGAAAAGATAAATAAAGACTACATAATATCAAAACTAGAGAATCATATCTTCAATCAATCTGTCAAAGCCTTCTCCATTCTCCGTACACCGATCTTTTTCCTGGATCTTTGCACACCTTTGGTGAAGATCAATCGAACCTTGTTTTGATACCACTTGTTGGGGATACAGATGCACAAACACAAATGAAGAAGAAAACACTAGCAAAGCAGATAGGAGGAATTCAACGTGGTTCAATAAAACCCTGCCTACGTCCACCAGAGAGAAAAGAAGTTCCATTATTTCTAGGAAACCTCACACCACTCTCACACCACTCTCACACCTCACAAAGTGCTACCTCTTTACTTGCCCCCAATCCTCACGGAGACTATTTGTAGAGAAACTTAAAACCCTAATTCCGATATAATTACAATTTTATCCTCGTACAAGTAATTGTCCTAAAAATCTGATACAATTACAAATACAACTTAATTATAGTTATATGGACCCGTAGAATATAATACACCAAAACCCAACATCCTGTTCGTTCCTGTAGCATTTTGGTTTCAAACTTAGGGTCGAGGTAGAAATCATACTTACGGTTTGTTCTTTAACAAATCTATGGTCACCAGTGTGTTTAGAAGGCCTCAAAGAGGCTAAATACCAACTTCACTGGTGGCCTAAAATAGGCTAAATACCAACTTCAAGCCCAACTTGACCCTTAAAACCTCCCGAGATGGGCTGTCGAGTTCACTCGAGTTGGCCTAGGAAAAAATACCAAACCTCAAGCGAGAGCTTGCCAATTTGAGTGAGTGAGATCTTGCTTTTTCTCAAGGGCGAGATTGCCCTCGAGAGCGAGACTTGGTACCTTGGGCATGGAAGAGATTGTGATCAGAGATTAAGAGGAGGCTTGATTAGATTTTACTTTCCAAACAAAATTGAGTACTTGCTTCTCAATGTGGACCATGGATCTATGAATTTCCCGCCTTTGTCGCCAGTTCCCATAAAGAGCCTGGAATGGGTTTGCCTAACAGTTCCCACATTAAATCGAGTTGTAGTGAACCCTAGTCAAGAAATAGGTCACAGATTTGCCCTTCTAACACAAAATTCTATAGGTATAGAGATTGCTTGTAGATGTATCCTTCTAGCATATTATAGCCTAAAAGATCTAGATTTTTGAAATTGTAGGGTGGTCTAATAAAATGCTTTTTGTTTCTTTTGTTTTTGGGTGATATCAAGATACCGGTTAACTCCGAGGGGTGGGTTTAGTTGTCAAAGACCAATACCTCATAGTAAGAGGTCAAGAGTTCAAATTTCTTTGGGGTCAGGGCTTTGTACCTATATATGGGATACCCCACCTGCCCTATATATACAAGCTGCAGTTCCGGAAAAAAAAAAGAAAAAAAAAAAAGGAAAAAAAACACAATGTTTTCAGCGTTTTAAGTTAGTCTGATGTAAGAACATTCCTGTGATGCAATGTAAAACGTGATAACTTGCGAATTTCTACCAAGAAATAGATAAAAAAAAGGCTTGACCATGGGTTAGTTTCAGCCAAAGTTAGCTACTAAACTGCTAGTAGAGAATCTGTCTATATGCTCATTGTTAGGCATCCCAGTAGAAGTGCTTCCTTGGTTCCTCCATTGATGCCTCTGATCTTTGTTTTTCTTGTACTCCCTGCAAGGTGATAGATCGTTTTTATTTAAATTAGCTCATTTTGAAACAGTAGAAGTGATTTCCGCCCACCTCCACGTGTCTTCTCGTCATGACATCCTTATGAGATATGGATTGCCACATCTATAGAGGCTTCTAAGAGGTGAAACTCCGTTGAGATGGAAAGATCAGTCAGTTGGCTGTCTTGTTGAGAGGCTGTGTTTCTTAGTTCCACTGTTACCTGATTTAGGGAAATATAGATTTGAAATCTCCAATGAAGAACTTGTAGAATCACATTGGTTCTTTTTCTTCTTTTTCTACCCCCCATTATAGAAGTACTTTGGTTCTTGATAATTCTTATGAAGTACTTGGTAAAAATACATTCCTCTCTGAGGTTGAGAGACTATGCAGGTCATTTATATAGGAGGATACCATTAACCAAAGGAGGATGCATCTGGTCAGTTGGGGCATATTGTACAAGCCAAGGAGTAGGTAGCACTGGGCTTCAGAAGGATGGATAAGATGAATGAGGCATTCCTGATGAAGTTGGTGTGGAGTTTTTTACACCACAATCATCTTTGGGCAGATTTGCTTAAGGCAGAGTATGGATCGACGAGCCGGAGAGGCCTTTTTCCTGCTTGCAGTTTGAATTTCTCTTTGTGGAAAACCTTGTGCCAGGCAGCACCAAGGGTAGTCTCTAATTGCAGGGTGTCCGTTGGAGATGGTTAATCAACTCCGTTTTGGTTGAATAGTTGGATCACTCCACGGTACAGTCTGGCTTTGGTGTTTATCCTTTCCATTCTGGGGGAATGAGATTGGAGAAAGTCCACAACTACGCAACTCAGAATGGGGATTGGTGGTGGGATTGTTTCAGCTTCTATCTTTATCATGAGGCTTGTTTGCGAATTGCAGGGAGTAGACCTCCTTGATGGAAGAGATGCCTTGTTCTGGATGCCCTCTAGAGATGGTATGTTTTGTGTTTGTTCAGCGTATGAGGAGCTGATAGAATATGTGGTGGCTTCTTCTAATGAAGTTTTAGAGACAGGTTTGTGAAAATCTATTTGGGAGCTCAAGGTTCCCCATTGTATTTGCTACTTCATTTGGTTGGTTTTGTGATGGGTGTTTGTTAACTAATGCTCGAAAGAAGAGGATGCATCTCATGGACCAGGAGCTCCGTGGTCATGTAGATAAGACAAGGAAGAATGAGACAGTAGACCTATGGCATATGCGTCTAAGTCATGTTAGCTATTCCAAGCTTGTGGTGATGATCAAGAGGTTGAATTGTTGAAATTTTAACAGCAAAACAGAGTTTTATTAACAGCAGCAAAACAGAGTTTTTCTGGGCCATTAATCCTTGTTCAATGAACTGGACCACCCTTAAATAGGCATACAAATACAAGACTTTTTTTCGACCAGAAAACGTACTAGCTACTGCTAAATAGTAGGAAGCAAAACTGCATAATCCAGCTACTTCTAAACCATAGGAAATATTAACTAACTACAACATTACACCTAGAAACAAGGAAGAAATTGAAAAAAAAACCATAGACTTTAAAACAACTGCCCACTAATTCTTAGAAGCTGATGTTGATCAGTTAACAGAGGTTGCATGCAATATTCAGGGTGGGTATTTGGATGATCCACTATGGAGGAGTGATTGGAAATCGTTTTAAATGGGTTTCAATTATATTTTACTTATTTCTATTGTTTCGAGTGTATTTTTTTTGGTCAATTATTGTTTTGAGTGTATTTGGACCATTGTTCTTTCAGTTTAATGTGGATTATTGGCATTGATAACTTGATATGCATCTTGGGAATTGTTTATGGTTGGTGCCAAGGGATCTGTTCATGTATAAGGGCTTATTTGAGACCCTTGCAGCCTCTCTCTCTCTGCACTATTGATTTTGACTTTCCTGATTGGAATATCTGTATTTCTTCGATTTTCTAGAGTTGAATATGATATATCAAGTTTGAATTATTTGCATCTTTTAGGTAAGATTACGTTGATTAGATTCTCTTAAATTTGGTCCTTGGAGACCAGGTTAATTATCTTCGTCATGGTTTTCTGCTACTTTCCTGCTCTGTTTTGATTGGATCGAGAATCCTACTTTAATTACATCTTAATATCACTAGAGAAAATTCTGTTTTCTGGTTTCTTTTGAGTCGTCTGAAGTCCTAGGACAATTGACCATACTTGCTGGGTTTTGGATTCTCTGGTGTCTAGTTATGGATTTTCTCTTATTCTCTGTTTTGATAATTTTCTGCAGATCACGTTGTGCAAAAATTTCAAATCTAGAACTTTTTTAGTTCAATTCTGAACATCTGCCTAATCTTCTAACGTTCTCCTATTAGATCTTTCTTCTACCTGAATTTACAGATAGTTTCGGAATTCCATGATGTTCAGTACTATGGTATATATCAAAATGTTTAACCCTTTTACTTATTTAATTAAGGTGAGGGTGATGAGGCCCTATTTTGCTGCTGCTTTAATTGAGGTTTGGTCAGGATGGGTGAACTAAGGTAGGTCTGCTTGGACCACTTTGCTTCATCAAGTGAAATGTTTGGTACCTCCTTGTGAGGTTCATCCGAGTTGGTAGATTATCCGTCCATTATATTTGTCGTTACACTATCAGTGCAATATATCTTTGATCATTGTATGGCTGTTCGTTCCAAAGGCGCATGACATTCCTTTTTTGGCCAAAACAAAAAAGGCGTATGACATTCCTATGTAAGGTTTATAACTCTTAATAGGTGATATCTAAAGCTTGGATAATACCCTAAAAAGTGGATAGCATGTTTCTCCGATGCAATGCTGTGCGCTTTTGTTTAACCTGCGAAATGCCGAGAGTTATTTAGTTTCCCTAGCTGGTTTCTTTTCATTGTGCCCTTCATTTTCCTCAAATCCTTTTTCATTTCCCTCAACCCCTTTTGTTCCTACCCCTGAAGTATCCCTCTCTGTTTGTTTGGAAACTACAGTACCCATGGCTAGCCGACAACGACCACTGCGTATTAACCCCCGCTTCAACTACCACCCCCACCTTTGCCTTCCATTACCCCCATCCGTCTTCTTCTAACCCCAACACCCCTGTTACACCCTGATCCCCATCATCGCCTAGACAAGAAGAGTATATTCTGATAATGAACTATACGTTGGAGAATTGGAAGAGACAGCAAACTCGCACAGATGGGAGTTGGCCTTGGTTGGTTTGGCACTAGAAGGGAAGTTGTTCTGTAAGCAGGCGGTGGCTGAGATGTTACGAACGACTTGGAATACTCAAGCCCGGTGGGTATTACTGCAATGTCGGATAGACATAGGGGTGTCAATTTGCTGCCTGAACCGTTAAAATTGAATTGCACTGGCTTGTTATAATCCAAACCGGTCTAAACCAAACTTTGATGGGCTGTGTTTGGACCGAGGGTGGCAGAGCCTGAACCAAACCGCAACCCGTTATAACCTTACAACCCGTTTTATAGTTTTACATTAAATATGGTTTGAATCATCATATTACTATCAGGTAGTTGGTATAGACTATTAGAAAAATTGAGCATGAATTCAAATATCAAATAGTCATTGTACTACTCGTAAGGGACAATTAGAAGGATTAAGTATGATGCCCAATTGAATGTTCCTAGTTTGTTTAAATTAAGAAAATATTTATCTAATTCAGAAGTATTTCTTTTGCATATCAAACTAAATACTAACCCAATAAAACACAAATTTCATAAAAGGGGGAAAAAAGTAACATTCTCACAAAACAGGAACCCAATTTCAAGAAAATCAATCATAGCACAAGTTGGAATTTAAAAGTGTTTTTGGTTTGAAGATTTGTTTCAAGATGACTATTTGGTGGAGCCTAAGGAATGAACTTGCAGTTTCTATGTTACTATTCACTATTTGGGTTCTTGATTTCTATAAGGTGGGTGAGATTTCTACAATGTGGAATGACTTTTTATTTTTTTATTTGAAATTGATCAATAACAATTTTGCTTTCCATAGAATTTTGGTTCTTATTGTAGGATGCTTAACTATTTATTTTTGTTCTTTTCCCTACAATCATAAATTATTAGTCAAAACTGTTAGTCAACTCGAGTATAGACAGTTAGTTAGCTTGAACCCAAACTGCACAAAATCAAAACTGGCTTGAAACGGGCTGTGTTTGGGCTAGGTGTTTTTGAGCCCAAAATCGCCCAAAACCACACCGTTGAGTCAACTCGAGTATATATGTTCCAATTTTATCATCAGATGGATATCTCTAATGTGTTGCTCGAAGGCCCCTGGAGCGTGGGTGGTAATCTTTTGGTACTTGAAAGATGGAATGTGGAGAAGAAATGGAGCTTTGCACAATGTGAGTTTTGGATTTAGATATCTTCTCTTCCAACATAGCTGTTCACGGAAAAGATTGGCGTGCAGATTGCCAAGAAGGTGGGCAAACCTTCAAGAGGAATGGTGATTGAGGGAGTTCAGTCTAGAACTAGAGTTCATTACTTTCGTTTTCAAGTAACCATCAATATCAATAAACCCTTGAAGTTCTCTATTACATTGAAGACCTTGGATGGAAGTTCTGTGAGAGTAGGCATCAAATATGAGAGGATGCCATTGTTTTGTTTTTATTGTGGAGCTCTGGGTCATTCCGAAAGAAGATTTGACAAATACTTTGCCGCATTGGGAGAACATAAGAAGAACCATATGTGCTGACAACTTGAGTATTGTGATGTCAGACCAAGAATGAAATGGGGGGACTAGAGCAGCGTGCGTTTCCGCCAGATGATCATTTGCTCCATAAGGTCGAGGCTATTTAGATATCAAAAGCATCGGAGGGGGAGGACATCGAGGGTCAAAACTGCCGTGGTGAAGATGGTAGTAGTTTAGCTATGGCCGGAGAAGGTGAAGATGACAGACAAGAACCTGTGTAGAAGTATGGTGGCTATACTATACACAACCCTGAATTCTCAAGCGTACAACATATTACAGACGTGGCACAAGTTGACCCTAGGGGATATAATCACACAAGCAGACACGGCCAGTCATAAAATCAATGTGTCAAGTAATGTTACCTTTCCTGTTTCTTCTAATATGCCTCAACATTATCCACCTGAGCCAAACATCTCATTGCACCAAAACCTTTCGGCATCAACAAAACAACCTTTCTGGAACCTTCCAACTCCGATTCAAACTTTTCTTATATAGAAACCTAAGCACTCTGAGGCGGTCTTGTCTCTACTCTCTCATATGGCTGACATATCCATCACTACCCAAAGTTCTTCAGTGGTCCCTGCCCTTACATCACCACCTCAACATAACTTCCCTTACTCCTTAACCATAATACTCAAATACCACTACTAATGTCACACCAGCCTTTTTAACCCATATTGATCCCACCAATCTTAATATTCCATGTGACGTGACCGCCCCTATTAATCCACTCATACGGTCCTACCCCAAGCCCATCAAAGCCCAAATGCCATGATTTTGCCTGCTAGCCCACCCATACCCAAGCCCACTCTAGCATGTCTGATGATCATCCATTGGAACCCAATCCTTTTTACTCCTAGCCAAAACCATAGAAGCATGTTATAGGTAGGGCACAACGAGGTCGAGGAGGTAGGAGGAAACGTGCTGGTAGGACGCAACCCACCCTAACCCAGGAAGTGTTCAAACCTACAAGTAAGGCAAAAAGGGGAAAGAGGAAATTGGTGTTATCTCAGGCAATTTGCGAACATATAGAACAAGGAGACAATGGTGTGTCTTTTTTGGAGTCAGAATTGTGGCAGCTAGGGTGAATTAGCTCCACAGGGAATCATGAACATAATGAGTTGGAATTGCTGTGGGATGGGGAACCCACAGACACTTCAGGCTATCTAGAATTTAACAAATTCCGATTCCCTGAGGTCTAGCTGTTCGTGATGGAGTCAAAGTGTAAATCAGATCATGTTAATGAAGGAGACGTTTGAAGTTTCCAAATTGTCATCTCATAAATGCGGTTGGCAAGAGAGGAGGTCTAGCTTTGTTTTGGACGAATGCAGTTCAGATAATCTAACACATGCAAATAACCATATGATTGATGCTAAGGTCATTTGCGAGGATGAAAAAGTGTTCTGGTTAACTTTCGTATATGGCAGTCCCAACAGAGACACTAAGCAGATTGTGTGGGATGAGTTGATAAGAATTGGTAGGAGTAGAACTGATGATTGGGTTATTGTTGGTGACTTTAACTCATACCTAGACTGATATGATAAAGATGTCAGGGATCGGGAAGGCAGAAGGGATATGGATGGTTTTTGGACATGGCGAACCAATGTAAGCTGATGGATCTGGGCTTTCATGGACCAATCGTAGTACTAGTTAGGCCAATGTGAGGGTTCGGTTGGATCGTGCCTTAGCAAACCCAGCGTGGAGGATAACTTTTGAAAATGCTGTTTTTTTGTGTGAAGCCAACGTGGGCTTCATATCACAATCCCATCGTGGTTGATATAGAGGGAGGCAACATCAGGGGAAATAGACATTTTCACTTTGAGGCAGCTTGACTGCGTCATCCTCAATGCAGAAATGTTGTTAGCAGTGCATGGAGTAAGGAGTTTAATGATAATCCATCCACTATCTTATGTAAGAAGAGGCATACTTGTAGAACAGAGCAATGGAATCAAAACGTGTTTGGGTGTATACAAGTTGAGATTGCTGAGTTAAAGACTAGATTCAGTATATTGAAAGGAGAACGTACCTCTCCGGAGAACCAACTAACTAAGAGAGTATTACAAGCCTAGCTGGAGGAGTTGAACAGAGAAGAGATCCTATGGCGCGAAAAATCTCGCTTCGACTAGATAAAGGAAGGGGATAGAAACTCAACCTTCTTCCATGCCACAACATTACAGCAAAGGCAAAAGAACAGAATACTGAAGTTAAAACAAGAGGATGGGACATGGACTTGTAGTCTTGATGATGTATATTACGAGCTTTTAACTCACTTTCAAGATGTGGTATCATCTAATGGTGTGGCAACAACAGATTTTGAGCAAGCCTTGCAATATGTGACTCTTAATTGATGAACAACAAAATGTCATATTGGAAGCTATTTGCCTGATAACCTTTGTTGCTGTCTACTGTTGTTTCCTTGTTCCTGGTATGGCACACTTGGGGAGGCAGTTGTATGCAGGGCGTTCGTGTTACTAGCCGAAGCCACTGTCTTCAAGTAATTTTCAGAAATGAGAAGCTTGCCACCGAGGGATGGGGCATGGCAAAATGAAAGCTTCAAGGGGAGCGTCGGTTCCAAGGGGTCGAAAGAAGGGGTTTCATCTGCTGGTGCTGCAAAATGTATGGGTTCAAAAACCCTTTACAGGAAAGTCATCGGCGAGAAAGTAGAACCATTCTCGGAAATTTGCAAAAGACTTGTCGAACTCTGGGTGCCGCTTGGGGTGATTGACATCTCTTTCGTCGGTAGGGAAGGGTTCAAAGCGATCTTTGTGATGGAAAATAATCAAAATGAGGTAATGTTGATGGCACCGTGGTGGGTGGACAACTTGATGCTTTATCTGGCGTTGGAATTGATTTTTGATTTCAGAATGGGGGATGCTCTGCCTCCGACTCCTGTTTGGGTTCAAATGCAAAGCATTCGGTTTGACTGCTTTGAATATGGATTAATCTTAAAAGCAGCTAGTGAACTAGGGAAGATTGTGGATATCCAGTTGGAGGTTGGTGAAATGCATTTGCCCAATGGTACTGCTAGAGTGAAGGTAATGATCAATGCAAACCATCCGGTGAAGCTGTATGCTCAGATCAAGAGCAACAGGGAAGAGTGGGTTCATGTAAAACTACAGTATGAACTGCTCTTTATTTGTGAATGGTGTGGAAAAATTACACACACCATTGCTCAATGTTCGCTGGGTGCTACAGGAAGTAAAGGCCTGCTTGATTTTGGGGATAGAATCTACAGAGATCTCACAACCAAACCAATCAAATTTGGGAATTTTCAAAGTATGGTGACTAAGACGCTGGAATGTTTGTTCACTCTCCCTGCCAAGGTTATGAGGGAGGAGACAAGGGGCCATTTCTCTAAGCAAGAAGGTGCTTGTTGCAGAAGGCAGCAAGGGGTGGAGGAAAGCAGGAAAAATTACAAAAATAAAAACAAAAATTTGATGGGGAAGAAATATAAGCCACTGGAAGTTGTGACAGGGGACTATGAATCTAAAAGTCAGGGACCAGAATTCGAAGGGTTCCAAGCTAAGGATACATCGAAGGAAGTTCTGGAGAAGGCAAGAGGTGCGACGGAATCTATTCATTTTGAACAGGAGCCAATGATCCAAATTAGTGACAAGGGCGATATTATGCACAATGAAGGTATGGATGCTCCCAATCAGATGGTGTTCAAGATTCAAAGGAAAGATAACAAGAAAAATCGCAGTCTAGAGGAGGAAGAGAAAGGCGAAGAAGTTGAGAAGATGACAGAAAAACAAAAAGGAAAAATGATTAAAATTAATGAGATGTTAGAGGATGTACAAGAGGGAAAGGATCTGATGCAGGAGGGGTTGAAGGAGGATACATAACAGCCGGATGCTAAGGAATTGAAATGACGGTGAAACTTCTGAAAGCCATGGAGAAATTAGAAAGCATAAAGAGAGTGACGATTAACTCCCTTCACACTCAAGCTATTACCTTTGTGAAGCAGTGTGATTGCCCTAAGACCGATTTGCTCAAAAGTGAGAGGAAGGAAGATGAAGGCCCATTACTTGTAGATGCTCAAACTCAAATTGAGGAGGGACTGGCTAAGGATGGGGAAGATGAGAAACTTCATGCATACAATGCCTCTACCAGTAGAAAACGGTGTAGGAACTCTCCCGACTATATGAGTCTCCCCCCCCATTGACCGATTTAATCTTTTCTTTGATGCATTGTCATGCGATTCTTTGGATCCGAATACTCTCTTTTGGATAGCTTGGAGATCTATGGAAGCTCATTACCTTCTCAATCCTAACCCAGTGGTACTAATACAACAAATGGTCCAGGCTCAACCAGGTCCTCTAGATCCGTATCAAAATGTGGTGGCAGAACCAGCAATTGACATCCCCCAGGTCTTCCCATATCATCGCTACTCTGATTTCTTTGATTTTTGCATTGTGTTGTTTATATCTATCCTTGCAGTGCTTAATAGTTGGGTAAAAAAAATCAACCCTAAATCTAGGAATAGGTTCTCTGCATAACTTTTGTCTTTTGAATTTTTTTGTATATCCTTATTGTTAGATTTTTTGAATGCCTGTGTTTAGATGGAGAATTCTATGTTCTTCCTTCTTTACCAACCCCAACCCTTTTTTTTTGTTATCTTGTTATTGCTTCAATTCCAGTACAACTATCTTTGGATTCGGTCTTGGGGAGATAAGTGGAAAATTTTTGTTGTTGAGAGGTGGAAGGAGTTGATTAGCTACTTCTATGCTTTCATTTTCTTATGAAATTTTTGATGTGGAATGTGAGGGGGATTAATGGAAAATTCACCCAGCAGTGCTTGAAAAAAATCCTGAAGAAACATCGACCGGATATTGTTTTTCTTTATGAAACAAAATGCTGGGATAATTTGACCCTATTTGCGGAGAAAAGGAATCTGTGCAACCAATACTGCATTTTGGGACATGAAGCCAGCTATGGTTCTAAAGGGTTGAAAGGAGGAATGGTGGCCCTGGACTCGATCAATTTCAAGGCTGAAATGGTCCACTCGGATCAATCCTTGTTTTTGATTAAAGGACGGAGGAATGAGGACCCATTCTTTATTTTATTTATTTATGCCCCTCCTAATTATTTGGATCGAAAACTGTTTTGGCCTAAATTGGCCAATCTTTTGAAACAAATTTTGGATCCGTTTGTAATTATGGGGGATTTCAATGAATTACTGGATGTCAATGACAAATTGGGGGGGGGGGTGTTTAGAGTGTCGGGAGCGGTGCAAGGGTTGAGGGAGATAATAAATGGGGAAATTCTTTCAGAAATCTCCACACCGGGTTGTTCCTTCACTTGGACAAATAAACAAAACCCCCCCAACCTTGTCAAGGAGAAATTAGATAGAGTCTTCTCCTCTCCTAGCTGGATTAGTTGGTTTCTAAATCAGAAAGTTGAAAAATTACCAGCTTCGAGGTCCGAGAATAATCCTTTGATCCTTAAGCCTATGGGGGACATCGTGTTTAATCGAAAATTGTTTCATTTTCAAAATGCCTGGTTTTCTCATCCGAATTTCTCTTGGAATCTATAGTCGGCTTGGGAAAAAAACTTCAACACCCCTTTCAACGAAAAATTGGCCAACTTATCCCATTTTTTGAAAAATTGGAACTCATCGGTGTTCGGGATAGTGAATAATATTTTCCATAGAGTGTCTCTTGAAATTGATGTGCTGGAACAAAGTAGAGACCCTGACTGGAACCTCATTTGGGGAAACAAACAATTGATGGCTTGGGCTATTGAAGCCAAAGAAATGTTTTTGGTTCCAGAAATCCCAAAGCTTGTATATCTCAGATGGGGATAGAAATACTAGATTCTATCATCTTGCGAGTAAAATCAATCTTCACAAAAGAGGAATCTCGGAAATTGAGGCGGATGGACGAATTTTATCCAATCCGATTGAGATTGCTGGGGTGTTTGCGGGATATATGGAAGAACTTTATAAGCCGCATGAAACCCTTGACTCTGAATTTATTGAATGTTTGTTTCCACCCATTGACCTTAATGGAGGAGGTCTAGCTAATACACTGTACATGACGGAAATCAAGAATGCGGTGTTTTCACTTGGACCACACAAAGCACCTGGGATGGATGGGTTTAATGGGTTTTTCTACCAAAAATCATGGGAATTGATATGTGATGATGTTTTTAGGTTTGTTACTGATTTCTTTGTGGAGGGTGTTCTCCCCCATGGGGTTAATCACACTCTGTTGTGTTTCATCCCTAAGAAGAATGAGGCGAAATTAGTCTCTAATTTTAGACCGATCAGCCTGTGCAATGTATCATATAAAATCATTGCTAAAATTTTGGCCAAGAGGCTAAAAGTTTTTTTGCCCAGTTTCATCTCCCCTAATCAGGGATCATTTGTGGCCAACAGAAAAATTACAGATAACATCATGGTTGTTCGTGAAATATTTCATTATATGCAAAAGACACGATGCAAGAAAAGCTTTATAGCCTTAAAGTTGGATATGTCTAAAGCATATGATAGAGTGGATAGGACCATCTTGATAAAACTCTTCCAATTCCCAGGGTTTGATAATAAGTGGTGTTTGCTCATTAATGCGTTAATTTCCTCCCCCACGTTTTCAGTCAAAATTAAGGGATCCCCATACAAATGGTTTTCTGGAACCCGAGGCCTGAGATAGAGGTGCCCACTCAGCCCCTACCTCTTTTTTCTTATTATGGAGGTCCTCTCTCGTCTTCTTGATGAGTACAGAGCTCTCAAACTTTTAAGTGGGATCAAGTCGGAAGGAGTGCACCCGAGATTTCACATCTATTTTTTGTAGATGACACTTTCTTGTTTTGCAAAGCAGAGACAGAAGAGGTGTTGGCTCTGAAAGCGGTGCTTGAACTATTTGGGATTTGACAGGCCATGAGATAAATTTTGAAAAAAGTGAAGCTTTTTTCAGTCAAAATGTTCCTAGAGAAGAGCAGAACACGATACTTTCGATTATGAATGTATCAGAAATCAAAGGGGGAACCAATTATTTGGGAACTAGATTGATGTCGGGCAGAGGAAAGTCAAAAATACTGTAAGGAGTGATGGATCGAATGTCCCAGAAGCTTGCAGGCTGGAAAGCACAAAACGGGGTGTATTAATGCAGGCTGCAATCCAGTCAATGGAGCTTTACCAAATGCAATGTCTGAGATTTCTGAAGACAATATGCACCAAGATAGACTCTATGTGTCAAAGATTCTAGAGTGGATAACCAAACAAGAGTAAATAGATGAATCTCATTGCATGGGGTAAAGTGTGCCAACCAAAAGTACGAGGGAGAATGGGCTTTAAGAGGATGGAAGATTACAATTCTGCCCTACTATTAAAACAGGGGTGGCGAATCCTCTCACAACTAGAGGCGCTATGGGTAAAAGTCCTGAAAGCAAGATACTTCAAGAACCAAACTATTTTTGATCCTAAGGTATATAAAAAAAGGGATATTGGATATGGAACAACATTACAAGTATCATCCCGCAGCTAAAAACAATGGTGCTTCGCAAAGTGGGGAATGGAAATCAAACTTCTTTTTGGTTCGACCCATGGTTACCATCTCCAGAAAACGGCCTGACAGCTGAGCATAATTTCACAAGATGGCCCCAGCAGGCAACTGTGGAGGAAGTGGCATACGATTTACAAAAGCTAAACAGAGAGATTTCTTCACTTTCACACAACCCCCCTGCAATTACATTTCCTGTTTCACTTACGGATCAAAGTGATTCATGGATTTCTTTACTGTCTCCAAATGGGGAATTCTCAGTAAGGAGGGCTTTTCGAAAAATTATCAAACAACATTTCTCACCCCTTGAAAACCAATTTACGAATTGGTGGAAGAAATTTTGGAAATTACTAGTCCATCCCAAATTTAAAATTTTCTTTTCGTGTGCTTTAAATGCAGGACTATCGGTCCGAGCAAGAATAGTGCAATAATCGCACATTCCACCAGATTGTGGTTTATGCAGGGAGAAGATCAAAACTACATGGCATATCTTTATATCCTGCGAATGGGTAAAAAGAATTCATGCTGCGAGGCCACTCGGGCTACACACGAAAAATTGGAGTGACACTTCAATGCTGAGTTTGTGTCATTATATCTGCTTTCAATTAAATATGTCTGATTGCAAATGGTTTCTATCAGTGTTCATCATTTCTTGTTATTTTATTTGGCAAGAAAGAAATGAAAATGTTTTTTTTCTCAAAAAACACCCAACCCCGTCAAAGTTTTAGCAAATGTTAACCAATGAATTGAAGCCTTAAAGTTACGAAAGAGGGAAATTGTTATGTTTGAAACACAAACAAACCAACCTGTAACCCAAATCTTGAAGAAAAGTGTTGCAATAATATTCTACAGATTGACAACAATGTTTTGATGCGTGCATGGATTTTTAACCAGCGGTTAGGGACTATGGGATGGAGTATGGGGATGTACATAGATGGACATCTATAGTCCATCAATTTTGGAAAAGGAAGATCAAAGGGAATTTTGGAGACAACACTTTTTGGGATGCAAAAAGGTCTTGACCAAGCAACTACAATTGGGTGGGGATAAGAGAAATTTGGACAAATTACCATGGATTACCAACTCTCTTACCCATACTAGCAGCAGGGACATGGCCGCTTGGTGAAATTTCTATGTTACTTAAGGTTGCTAAGACAAAAAAAAAAAAAAAAAAAAAAAAAAAAAACAATGAAGTATGCTAACTTTCCATCCCCATTTCTCCAATTATGGTTTGAAGAAACGCTAAATTAGCATCTAATCAAACGGATGACTGTAATAGAACAATAGATAATATTTGTAAGTGTTTTCAAGGATCTTAATGCATTTTAATCTTTGGTTATCAAAAAGTATGATTTGAGTACTGCAGCTAAAGCAATGAAATGGCCCAAGAAGAAAAGTCAACAAAAATTTATACAATTTATATAGACTGAAGGTTAACAACTATCTTCCATTGAGCACTTAATTAAACTAAAATTTAGATAACTTCAATAGTCAATAGTATTGACGAAGGTGAACTTTGGGTGTAACTAGGGTTGCAACAGGGTCGGGTTGGGCCGAGCTTTTGCAATCCCAAGCCCAACCCTATATATTCTAATCTAAGTCTATTCTCGCCCTGACCCTAATTAAGGGCCAATGATTACTGTCCCTAAACTTAAGCCCTACAAGGCCAAGCCAAACCCATTCACGCCTTGATTGGCCTTGTCCCTAGCCTTGATTAGCCCTATACTTAGCCATGTCCCTGGCCCTAATTGGCCCTGTCCCTAGCCTTGATTAGCCCTATACTTGGCCATGTCCCTAGCCTTAATTGGTCCTGTCTCTAACCCTATCCCTTGCCTAGCCCTGATTGACCCTATACTTGGCCCTAGCCTTGATTGACCCTATCCTTGTCCATGTTCCTAATTCATTGAGATCAAGCATTAGGGACAAAATTAGGGCCAAGGTCAGGGCAAAAAATCAGGGACAAGTTAGACAAGCCCGGCAGGCCAAAGAGTAATCCCAGGCCCGCCCATGGCCCTAGTCAAGGCCAGAATATTTTGGCCCTAACCCGCCCTCAGGGCCAAAATCTTGAGCCCAAGCCCTATTTGGGCTCAGGGCAGGTTTAGTCAGGGCCATTAGGGCCAAACTTGCACCTATTTCTAGAATCTTCGGATGTGCATGTTTTCCTTGGTTACGGCCTTGTAACAAAAACAAGCTGCAATATTGCTCCAGAAAATGTATTTTTCTTGGATACAGCAACTCACACAAGGGGTATGTATGTTATGATCCAACTCTTGGCCGATCCTATATCTCTAGACATGTAGTTTTTGATGAGAACAAATTTTCCTTTGCAACTCAATCTCCCAATCACCCTTCCCACTCTCACTCCACTCCCACCATAGTTACAGTAGATAATCTCTTTTCAAATTCAAATCTTGAAATCTCCCATTCCACCTGAAATTCCAATTCAAATTTAAAATTTGAATTTTCCCACCCCACCCGAACTTCTAATTCAAATTCAAAATTTGAACTCTCATTTCCCAATTGAAATTCGAATTCAAATTTAAATTTTGAAATTTCTGGAACTGTATTTCAACTTCTCACCGCACCCGAAACCTTAGCCCATAACCCACCTAAAAACCTAGCCCGAAACCCACCCAAAACCCTAGCCCATAACCCAGCTGTACCATCCCAACCAACTCAATCTCAACCTTACCATGTGCAAACCTGATAAAAAATGGGTCATCCCAAACCCATCTTTAAACTGAACCTCCTAGCCACCTCTCTTGCTGATAATCCTGAAACCAAACCCACCTCATATACCATTGCTAGTCCCAAATGGAGGCCTGCTATGAGCGACGAATTTGATGCTCTCTTACGTAATGGTACATGGAGTCTGGTTCCTCATTAGCCCCACATGAATTTGGTTGGAAATAATTGGGTTTACAGAATCAAATGAAACATTGATGGCTCTTTCACGTTGTAAGGCTCGTTTGGTCGCCAAGGGATTTCATCAGTGTGAAGGAATTGATTATTTTGACACTTTTAGTGCTGTTTTCAAACCTACTACCATACACTTGATTCTATCACTAGCAATTGCCCAAGGATGAACTCTTCACCAATTGAATGTTCAAAATGCATTTTTAAATGACGAATTATTTGAAGAGGTTTACATGGTTCAATCACATGGTTTCATTGATCCAGAGAGGCCTACTTATGTATGTCACCTTCAGAAAGCTTTATATGGTTTAAAACAGGCCCTTAGGGCATGGTCTCATTGGCTTGGCAGTTATTTACTCACTCTGGGATTCTCACAGTCCTCATCTGATACGACACTATATTTTTGTACTTTAGCACATCAAACAATCTATCTTCTTGTATATTTGGACGACATTGTCCTTACTGGATCTAGTTCTTCCGAGATTAATTATGTCATTATAGCCATTGGCAAGGAATTCGCCATCAAAAATCTCGGTGACTTAAACTACATTTTAGGGGTTGAGGTCACTCACTTACTCATCTCACGGTTTACATCTTAGGTGGTGAAGGGATAATTTATCCCTTCACCCATCTTCTACCTATCCTTGTTGGAAACTGTTTGATGCCATTGCCGGTGACCACCGCTTCCACCTCTTCGATGAGAGTGCTGCTTAGAAAGGCATTTCGGGTAGGCCTCTGAAACACCTATTTCAAATCGTGATGAAGATAACCAAAGAAGAAAAAAATTACGAAGGAGAAAACCATACCAAATGGAAAGAATTGGAATAAGAACCAAATCGAATTGACTTCTCACCAGGGATAACCATATCCTATGAAGAAGGCGACAGGTGGAGATGCGCTTTCCCCTCACTTCTCTGCAAAAATGATTCGACCAACAATGGTGAGAGACTAAGAGCAATGGTGTATAGAACCTGAAGACTTCTAGAAGCTTGACAAGAATGTAGATTTTATGTTGTGCGTGAAAGATTGTAAAGGGATTTCCCGCTCCTTTATCCCAATTGTAACCCACCGAAGCTTGCAAACCATCGGCATGATAAATCTAAGACTTTAATTTCAAATCGATGAGTGTCGGTGCAAGGAGGATTACTATTATTGCGGGTGTGGGTGTGCATGTGCGTGTGCATGTGTGAGAGAGAGAGGTGGGATCGGTGGTCGCCGGCAGCAGTGGGCAGTTTTTGGCAAGGATAGGTAGAAGATGGGTGAAGGGATTCTCCCTTCACCTTCCTAAAGGTTGTGTATGGGAGGGTTTAAATGGGGCAGTTATGTCATTTGACTCTAATGAGGGCAATATGGTCATTTTACTAATGAGTTAACAAAATTTTGGATATAATGTTAAAAGCGTGCAATCTGTAATTTATGGCACTAAAGCGTGCAATTTGTATTTTATTGTTGATTTTATGATTTGTTCTCAATTAAATTGATGCTTGTTTAGTGGGAGAACTCAATGAGAGATAATAAATTAATATTGATGATATATATGACGTATAAATTAATTTTCTTAAGGATGTTTAGATGCATGCATGCATCTATTTGTACTTCATTGGTATGATGTTCTGAAAATGGTAGCTTTACCATCGTCCAAATGTAGTTTTAGTCATAAATATTGACGGATTGACTATTGACCATTGCTTTGGGCTTAAATATGTGTTTGGCCTTGAATGTGACAGTACTCAAGGAAATTCATAAATATGATGATATTCAGGGGTATGACGAATGATCGACAATAAATAATGTTGTTTATGTGATCACAATTGTTGGACATTTCTCATTTATCTCATTTCGGTCTAGTTAGTAAGTAGACTTATGTTGTGACTGATAAAAAGACATATGTCCTATGATGAGACATATATTCCGCTATTATCCGACATTGGTAAACTTGTTAATTGAATCAAGGATTAATGATAGATTTTATGATCAAGATTCCATGGCCACATTAATTTATCGTAACAAAGTACTTAATCTAGTCTAAGTGGGAGATTGTTAGGTTTATCCTAGACAATATGTGGATTTGGATTAATTACTGGGTTAATAATTGATGGGAGTATTAACACATCGGGCTAATGCACTACTATTGGATTTGAGATTGGCCAAACCGGTCAATTTGGAAGTGGATTAGGGTTTATGGTTTCTATTATAAATAATTATGATGAGATTTTCCTCCAATTAATTAAGTCTTTTGTTATCTTTTCTCTCCACAATAAACAGGTACGGAAAGGAAGACGAAGAGATTGGAAAAAGCTTCGTCACTTTGCAGGTTTTATCATCCAAGGTTTGGATTGATCTTTCTTACCACACATTGGGGTAATGTATGCTCGATTCTCTCTAAATATTATATTGTATTCTAATTCTTGTGTGTGATTTGATTAGGTTTTTGCAAAAAACCCATAAGTAGTCCAACAACAATAAATCTGTGCGAGATTAGCGCATTTAATGCACTAGTAAAATAAAACTCGATCGCTCGTTTTGCAAAATTGCTTTGAACTACTTGTGTGAAATTAGCAATTGAAATCATCATTTTGATCGACTACGCATGAAATTCGCAGCACTCTAGAGCTCCAGATACAGAATCTAAATTTGAATAGATTTACTCTTCGCTGTACGTGAATTGTAAGACTGTTGCGTGATCTTAGTGGTCACACCAACCTGATTTAAAGTCGTTTAGTTTTTTTCACTGGTAATTCTATGCTCTTATCCTGAGACCCGACTCCCCTGAGTCTGAGACATGTAGCATCTTTTCCCTGTTAATTTATTAAGATTTAGTTGCTCAACCTTACTTCGCTGTAAAGAACAAAGCATTGAAGAAAGGTTATGATAGGGAATTCTGACAAAGTTCTCTTATCTGGTGGTGGGTTCGGTAGGCTCATGCTATGGAGACGACAGAGCGATATCATATAATGCAGCACCTTCGTTAGCTCGTCTCCATGGCGTTTTGACGACCCCCATCGACCAGTTTTGATTACGATGGTGATGTACCATGGGCGCATCATGGGATCCATCTTTCTCTTTTCGACCGACGAAAGCAGGTGGTTGGAGAGATGGGCCAGCCTCTGTTGCTTTTCTTCAATTTGTTTGAATCTTCAATTCTTGATACGCAGATCCTGGGAGAGGTGGTAAATCTTACGGAAAAGAAGAAAGCCAAATGAATTTATTAAGGGAGGGAATATGGACGAGATGATGGCGTTGATAAGAACCCCGGAGGAACTACTGAAAAACCAGGCCATCATCAGTAGCGCCACCAACACCACCACTTTACCAAGCTGGAAGCTTTACGAGAACCCATTCTATTATTGTTATTATTATTCCCCACAGCGTCGACAGAAGCAACAACAACGGCAGCAACTTCTACAACGACGAAGGCGTCACCACCGTATCCACCTGCCACTATCGGCTCGCAAGATAGCTGCTTCTCTCTGGGATCTCAGCTTCTTCACATCCAATATTATGGATTCCGAATTGATAAACGTCAGGGCCCAGACGGCGGAACTGAGGTCGGAGCTTGAATTAGAACGCAAGGCTCGCAAGAAGATGGATTCCATGAATAAGAGACTGGCCAAGGAGCTATCGGAGGAGAGGAAAGGGAGAGAAGCCTTGGAACGAGTTTGCGAAGAGCTGGCTAAGGAGATTGAATCATATAAAGCAGAGATAGAACGCATGAGCAGAGACATGGAGGAGGAGAGGAGGATGCTAAGGATGGCTGAGGTGTTCAGGGAAGAGAGGGTCCACATGAAACTAACGGAAGCCAAGATTTTGTTCGAGGAGAAGCTGTCGGAGCTGGAGTTGGATTTCACCAAACCCAAGAGAATGTTTCAATATAGTTCTCCACCACCATCTCCAGCGGAAGAGGCACAAGCAGAGGAGGCAGATCAGTACGGAACTAATTATAAAACTCGTAACGAGGTTGCAGTCAGCCGCACATCGCCTGGTTATGGAAGTTACTTGAATAATTCCACAGCGACATCGTGTGTGGACAATAGTAATGGAAGTGGTCGTTCCATGTCAACAGTGAATCAGAATCATAGAAGAGCATCACCAGAAGTGGAGAATCCCCATATAGTAAGAGGTATCAAAGGGTTCGTGGAGTTTCCGAGAGTAGTTCGAGCAATTGGCCCCCGAGGAAGCTACTCGGGCTCCAGATTGAAGTGTCAAAAAGCTCAACTTCGCCTTCTGATGAGACACAGGAGCCCAGTTCGTAGCCATAATCTCATCTTTAGTTGATCTCTCTGTCTCTCTCACTCTTGCCACAGTGGTCGGTGGGTTCTTTTTAATTTGTTACATTTTGTGTCATCAGTTGAACGAGTATTATATATCGAGTCTTTCTGGGTTGGCTTTTCTTTTAGTGAAAATTGGTGGATGATCTTTTGAAGATCTGCTACAAACGAGATATTGATCCAAATTTAGAAAGTGATTTGGGAGTTTGTAAAATTAGGATTTACAGGTTATTATAAGATCAATAAAGTATTGTTGATGGTTTTCCCAAGATTAGATGACGACTTGATAGTTTACGATTGAAAGCTGAAACGGCAGCTATGTAAATCACTCCTTTAATTGTAGCAGGAAGTCTGAAAGAGAAAAAGCTGGGACGCTTCTTTTCTCGTTTGCTTCATTTGTATATGCATTTGGTTTGTTGAAAGGTTAAGCTTTAAGAAAGGAATGAAGAAGTTAGAAGTCAGGTCGATCGATTCTGTTTTCCCCTGAATGACTTTTGGAGATGATGGATAGATAGAAGACAAGAGAAATGTGATCGATTCTGTCTTTCACTGACTGACTTTTGGAGATGATGGATAGACAGAAGACGAAATAATGAATCGTGTGATAATGTTGATCCATCCAAAGCTAACTGTACATTTGAAGACTGCAAATCTTGCACAATCAGATTCAGTCAAATGTGTAAAGTTTAGAGTTTGAAAGAAGACGTCAACTCATCCTTAATCACAGGATGATTGTCATCATCGAATTCATGTAATCGCCAACAACAACAACAAAAGAAGCCTTGCTTTATTTGTTCCAACGATCACATAATCAATAAAAAATTCTCGAGGAATAAAAGCTGGCGATGGGAGTAATTATTCACAGAAAAGGAAGGAAAGGCAGCACTGTGGTATTTGCTTTCTGGGTATAAGTGTAGCACTCTGGTAGCTTTGCTTGAAAAGGAAGTGACCCAGTGCCCAACTCAGTCATTATTTCCAAGTGAGCACACTCCACTTGGCTGGCTACACTCACGGCAACTTTGATCAAATTGTGGTGCTGAGCTGGTTTTCAATTATTCAGATTGACATTGGGATCCTATGTCAGTAGTGTATTGGATGTTGTTACTAGTTACTACTAACTATGTCAGTAAATATGTTGTCAGTCGGTAAAGCCCAACACTTCCAAATAGGAGGTTAGAGTTCGAATCCCCTCGGGGCCAGGGACGAAGCCCCGCCTATATTAATTATATAAAAAGCGCTGTGAGGATGTAGTCGTGGTGCGCGCAAGCTGACCCGGATGAACATCATTTCCCCCCAAAAAAAAAAAAAAAATTAGGTAGACCCGGCCTTGGGTGGATAATTACTCCCATGTCTCTTTTTTTTTCCGGTCAAATTACTCCCATGTCTCATAAGGGTAGATTTGATTAACTGAGGCAGTTATACACTAATACCCCCCAAAAAAAAAAAGAAAAGGAAAAGGAAAAGAAAAAAATATGAAGTAATTAAATAATTTTCCACACCACCATTAATGCTGTCTGATGGTTCTCTTTGGTCTCACCTCCATTATAAGCATCAAATGGGTCTCTTACCTTTACCCAAATCTTACCTCCATTATATGAGATGTCTGAGATGGTCTTTGTGAAAGAAAAAAAAAATTCAGATGGCTTTGCAGGTAGGTAGCTGACAACATATATAGCATAAGTAAAGAGAGAAAGGGAAAGACAATGTGTATGTGTGCAAGATCTATGGATTTTTTTGGGGGGAATTTTTCATCACCGGCCACCTCTAAGTTAGTTAATAGTATATAACATTTATTGTAGACTTGTAATTGATTAGAAAATGCCAAGAAGATCTATCAATGTAGATGAGCCAGATGTTGGGTTTGATGCCGATGAGATGTACGATGATGATGCATTGGGATTTCCTAGAGCATCTATGGCATCTCAATCTGATGAAGCTACCATAACTACTGTAATAACTACAAAGAGGGGTAGGAGAAATGCAGTAAGGGATGACTTTAATGTAGTTGAAATATTTTGAGGATATATAAGATAGAAAAAGCTAATGCAAAAAATGTGGGAATGTATATAAGACTAACAATACTAAAAATGGAACTGGAAATCTTCGAAGACATTTTCAAACTTGTCTAAAGAGGGAAAATGCTGATGTGGGCCAAATGCTTATGGTTGGAAATAGTTAGAGTTTCGTTTGAGAGAGAATTCTTCCACACTCAAATTCGTGAGTGGGAGATGTATATTAATATTATTTGAATTACAATTTGAATATTTGAATTTGAATTACAACTTGTTTATGATCAAACTTTACAACTTGTTGACATTTTAACCATAAGTCAAACTCTTCTTGATCGGTTGGATATAAGATCAATTGAGGATAGAGTCAGTTGCAATGGATTTGAATTTGAATTCAGAAGCTTATCCTTTACACTCCCCCGCAAGCTCATTGGTCGGGGACAAACAATGAGCTTGGATTTTAAAATTTTGAATCTCAGAGTGGATAAACCTTTGCTGAGAATGTCTACGACTTGGTCTCCTGTGGGAATAAGTAGGATTGACAGATTTTTGGTGGCGACTTGTTCACGAACAAAATGATAGTCAATCTTAATGTGTTTGGTTCGTGCATGGAAGACCGGATTAGCAACAAGGTAAGTAGCTCTAATATTATCGCAGTATAGAGTTGGTGCAGAAGTAACAACCCCAAGTACATGTAGTAGCTGATGTAACCATATCAACTAAGCAACAACATTAACAACCCCTTTGTATTCGAACTCTATAGAGGAGCAAGCCACAGTGGGTTGTTTCTTGGAGCTCCAAGAGATCAATTTAGGGCTCAAGTACACACATTGGCCACCTATAGATCATCGGTCAGTAGTTGAACAGACCCAATCCGTGTCACTTAAGGCAGAGAGAGAGAGAGAGATTAGTTGTGGGCCAAAATAGAATCTCATGGGATGGGGTCACTTTTAAATAACAAATAATTCTTTTAACCTCAACCCAATCATCAATTGTAGGTCGATGCATATATTGACAAACCTTATTGATAGCGAATGCTATATTAGGGTGTGTGAGAGTCAAATATTAAAGGGCACCCATTGTGCTTCTATATTGGGATGAATCATCATAGAGGGGAGGTTCCTCAGAGGTTGTTTTGGTGACGAAGGTTGGGGTTGCTATTGATTTAGCTTCATGCTATTGGTCCTTCGCAAAAGATCTGAAGAGTATCTTGACTGGTAGAGATGTAAACCACGAGGTGAATGACTGACCTCGACTCCTAAAAAGTAGTTTAAGTCTTCGAGATCTTTAATGGAAAATTCTTTACCAATGGCTATAATGACAAAATTAACCTCGAAAGAACTAGATCTAGTGAGGACAATATCGTCTACATATACAAGAAGATAGATTGTTTGATGTGCTAAAATATGAAAATAACATGCTCTATCAAATGTGCACTGTGAGAATCCCATAGTAAGTAAATATCTACCAAGCCGATGAGACCATGCCCTAGGGGCCTGTTTTAAACCATATAAAGCTTTTTGGAGGTGAAATACATAAGTGTCTCTTTAGATTGATGAAACTCTGTGGTTGAATCATGTAAACCTCTATAGATAATTCACCCTTTAAAAATGCATTTTGAAAGTCCAATTGGCAAAGAGTCCATCCCTGGGCAACTGCTAGAGCTAGAATCAAGCAGATGATAGTAGGTTTGACAACGGCGCTGAAAGTGTCAAAATAATCAATTCCTTCACACTGATGAAATCCCTTGGTGAGCAAACCGAGCCTTATAATATGAAACATCTGGTTTAAGATCAGCCCCCGTCCATAGAAGCGGCCCACTCTTACAGTTCATTTCATATGCAAGACATCTGGTTTAAGATCAGCTCAGGTGGTCCTTGAACCAACTCAGGTCCAGTGGAGATTCAGGAAGAACACTTATCAACCTAGGGAGAGAGATGAACCATCTTGCTTCAAACGCGTACATACCCGTGCATCTTTGTATACCTTACCAGGTCTACAAAAGTAACCCTTTTGTGGGGCGCAATGGAGATCCTCCGAGCACACACACAGCCCCTCCAGCGCGCAGCCCTCTTTCACTATGGTCACATTACCTTCACTAGTGTCAATGCCAAGCACCTGATCAGTCCATTGGCTGGAGAATAGCCCCTGGGGATCGTACCTTTGCTTCACCTTCAGGAACAACGCCCTCGCATTCTTCCCATACTTGATCATCACCCCATCGAAGGCTATGTTCCTGTTCTTTCCCCAGTGGGGTAGCCCTCCATATTTGAACAGCGCAAGCTGCTCTACTTCTTCGATGACATCCTCGTAAAGCCTCGGAGTGGTGGGGTCGCTACTTCTATAGTAGGTCATATCGAAGTCCACTGCATCTTCCTGTTTCCCCAAGTAGGCGCTGGAGGCTATAACGTATCGCATCAGGATCCCATCGTAGAGTTCCAGCCCGCACAGAGACCTGCGATCCAACTGCACCAGCTTTTGTACATCCTGTATGAAGCTCCTCACTTTGGACAAACCGATGCTAAATGTGGTTTGGTGGAAGAACTGGCCCTTCACCCTTGGATCCCAAGGGCAAGCCGTGATTAGGGCATCCTCGACGCTGTCAAGGCAAGTCCCCGACGCTTGCAGACGGTTGTGAAATCCAGCCACTGGGTAACCCGTAAACGCAATCCCGTTGTTTGTTAGGCCGTATGCATTGCTCGTCAAGATGGACATGGTTAGCTTTGCATCGATGCACTTTCCATCTGCATTGCTTGTAGCCTCCTGGCTTTCCTCTGCATGCATGCACGCATACGTTTTGTCACAAACAGAATATCCGTTCAAATTGAGTTCAACTCACCCACTTGGGGGGTGGGGGTGGTAAGGAATTCGATTAATTAGAGCAAGTTAGCAATTACCAGTGGATCTTATCAGGGCTAAAGCTAGGGAAAGCGTAGACCGGAATCCTATGAAGTCAAGACGACCGTCGCCGGAGACATTGGAGGAGACTCGGTCATCAATTCGATAAACGGCTTTCCCTTGACTTGGGTACCATTTGATATCTGCGAACTCATGTTGATAACCGAATTGAACTGCCTCGTCTGCCAAATCCGAGTCATTCCTCACCTGATAAGTAATGGAGCGCTTGAAGAGTGGTTGCAATGTTAGAGTGACCTACAGGAGCTAGCATCAGGATGTGTTGCCCAGCGTTGGTTGCAATATTAGAGTTTGACTTTGACCCAAGTAAAAGTAAAGAAGGGAACTAATTAATTACGAAATTGTTAAATACCTGTGAGACCCAAGCAAGCAGGCAAACAAACAAACACCAAGCAAGCAAGGGTCCACCATCCACACTACGTAGGACATACCTGTGAGACGACTCCCAGAACTCCCAAGGATAAGCGAACTGCATTGAACTCATCGCGGTTGGAGGCATCCACCACTCGAAGCTTGGCGTAGTTGTCTTTAGGCCCTGCGGGCGTGACAACCCGAAGTTGGACAACGTAGTCATGCACAGAGCTTCCCTTTCCCCATAAGGAGCTGCCGTGGGCACCGGTGCCAAGAAGCCCCCCAACCGTCAAGCCCCACCAGTAAGGAGCGTATGGCAAAGCCAGGCCGGCCTTGGCAGCATCGTCAATCAACTGCCTCAGCGTCACCCCACTCTCCACCGTCATTGTCATCGTGGTTGGGTCTACCTTCAAAGTTCGGTTGAGATACTTGGTGCTTATCAGCAACCCGTCATCCTTTCCAGGGCACACCAGTTTGGGGATGCTGTGAGAGTAACGGGTAGCCACCTTCATCTTTCTCTTGCTCATCGTGCCCATAGCCACCACGGAAATAAGCTCTTCCTCACTCGTCGGATAAGCAACGTTCGCCGCTCGACACACACTCCGATCGGGAAAATCGCCGTAAGAATTTGTGATTGTGCAATTACTTGTTGCTGACGACCAACACTTGATTGGGTCTTCTGGAGGGCTACAAGCCACTGTACATAACAGTATGAGAATAATTTCCGACCGAAAGACCAATCCGGTCGTAGAAACAACTCTTATCCTCATGTTTCAGTTCAAATTGTACTTTGCAGGCCTTGCTTATAAACTTGGTTAGAACTAGGGAGGTAGGTTCTTGCTGGTTCCTCCTCATCCAAAAGATGGCAGTGTGGTGTTTGGAAGTAGAAACTCAATAAATAGGGATGAAATGGAGAGATTAAGACTAAAATATTTCTAAAAAAACAAACTATTCTTTCAATAAAAGAAAACTTTTACACGAAGTAGGTGTACCACTCAATTTCACTTCCTCTTCCTTAATCCGAGCCAACAACCCAAGTTCAATTCCATACCTAGACTAGAGCTTTCCTAATTAAATTCTGAAATATCCTGATTTTTCCATAACATTACCTCCTCATTTAATTCCAATTTTATCTGTCAAATTTGGTTTTTGAATGACGTAAAATTAAGATGCATGGGCCTCTGAAGGTAAGCCGGTGATGGTTGGATGCTTAGAGAATTACTGCTTAATTGGGGTCCTATAGAATGAAAGAAATGGTTGCTCTCCATTTAGTTCTCCCGTCTTCACTGATTTCAGATCCACTTGCTGGTTGCTGATTCACGAATTTTTCCGCTGTTCAATAAAATATCTTCTTACCCCCAAAAAAGGAAAAAGATAAAAGGCCCTCATTGATTTAAATCTCTCCATCAGTTAATGAAATCGTACGTTTTCTGCAATGGATCTGCCTTTTCTGGTGAAACCATTATGATGAACAGCACCTGCTTAGCCTTTCCTTTCAAGGGAATACAAATTTGACATAAAGGCTGAATGCTGGTAGGATTCTGATTCTGCATTACACTAACTAATAGCTTTGTCGGTTTATCTCATATCTTAACCATTATTCCTTACTGTCTGAGTGTCTTGTACGTAGGGGTGTTAATGGATATTCAAAATTTTGATTTTTTTTTCTTTTTTGGTACGAAGCATAAGATGCATGGGCCTCTGAAGGTAAGCCGGTGATGGTTGGATGCATCATGCCTAGAGAATTACTGCTTAATTGGGGTCCTATAAAATGAAAGAAATGGTTGCTCATCATTTAGTTCTCCCGTCTTCACTGATTTTATTACCAAAAAAAAAATCTTCACTGATTTTAAATCCATTTGCTGTTTGCTGATTCAGGAATTTTTCCGCGTGTGCTCAATAAAATATCTTCTTACCCCCAAAAAACAGAAAAAGATAAAAGGCCCCCATTGATTTAAATCTCTCCAACAGTTATTGAAATCGTACGTTTTCTGCAATGGATCTGCCTTTTCTGGTGAAACCGTTATGATGAACACCACCCACTTAACCTTTCCTTTCAAGGGAATGCAAATTTTAACTTAATGCTGAATACTGGCAGGATTCGATTCTGCATTACACTAACTAATAGCTCTGTCGGTTTATCTCATAACAGAGCTTTCTTAACCATTATTATTATTATTCTTTACTGTCTTATACGTAGGATGTTAATGGATATTCAAAATTCTGAATTTTTTTTTTTCTTTTGATACGAAGCATGACCGAATTTTATTCAAAGTGGGAAACTCCTGGATGGACAAAATTCTGAATTCTATGAAGGAACGAAACAGCTTACTTTTACCGTTCCTCCTCCAATTTTCCTGCTCTCACGATGTTACTCTGTTTAATCTATATCATTTTGCTTTACTTCTAAACTACGTATGTAGTTGACTGAGGGAAATCATATGATATTATACTTGTAATTTTAGTGCTCGTAGAAAGAATATTTATATCTTAACATGAAACAAAAAAATATGTTTTGAAGTTCGGCATATATAATTGGACATCAATCACAATCATAATGGTTATCTAGTTGCGCTTGAGTACTCTTTCTATTGATGGATAGAAGGGTTATATGGGTGGCTAGAGTTATTATTGTATGTTAATGCCAAGTTTTCTATGTTGCATAAGTAAATGTGTATAATATATTATGGGCTACCCTTAATACATATGATTAGTATTTTAACATTTATTTCAGATATAGCAAACCCAAATTGTGGGGGTTAGACTGAGAAAACATATATGTTAATAATTTTGTATCATTTACTCTTGGGAAAGAGTGTGTGACATTGATTGGTTTGAACATGTAATTTCAAGATCAATGATTGACCTTTAAACTTTAGAAACCACAAAGCGACAACATGTAAAACCGTGTAGAGGTAAGATTCTCATGAATCATTTATATAAACCCTTACTTAGTTGGATCCAAAGCTACAACGCAAAGGAAACAATGAAAGATAATTATCGTCTATATGGACATAAACAAGCCCTAAACAGTGGCAAGGAAATTTTGATAGTGTTTTGTTATCAAATCAGTTTCATATTAAAGATACTGATTGGTATTTATGTGAATGATGTGCTAACAATGGGGACTAGTCTTGGTGTGTGAAATCAGCTAAAACTTTTCTAAAGTCTATGTTTGATACTAAAGACAAGGGTGATGCTGATGTGATTTTGAGAATCAAGATAATCAGAAGAGAAGATGAAATACTTCTGTCTCAAGCATGTTATGAGATACGGATAGTTAAATGAATTGATTCATTTAACTAGTGGGATATGGTGAATCGGTTGATCTATTTAGGATCCATATATATATTGGGTTCTAACCCCAAGAAATGTATCTATTTCTAGAGGATATTCCGTTTTCATTGTTTTTAAGGAAGATGGTGAAGAAGCAGAGTGGCTTCGGCATTTTCTAGAAGGAATTCCAGTTTGGTAAAAACCAATGCCTGCAACTTACTTACATTATGATAATCAAGTTGCACAAAAAGTGATGTATAGCAGAAAATCTATATATTGTGAGATTGTTGCTCTCAAATGATATATTTTCTATAGATTTTGTAAAGTCAGAGGAAAATATTGTGGATTGGTTGACAAAAGACTTGTCAAGAGAGCTAGTAAACTGCGCATCGAGGGAAATGGGATTAAAAGCCTTAACTTATGTAAAGAAATTCTAGGTTGGAAACCTAACCTTACGATTGGAGATCCCATGGATTAGGTTCAATAGGACAACGTAAATTCTGGAAACTCTAGTTTGAGCACTGTTTTCCATTGTTTAGATGCACCAGTGCTGCCTACAATGGTTTAGGGTACGTTATGCGTTTAATGATTCATATAGCTTAACAACCAAATAATTTGGAACATTAAAAGTGAGGTATTGTAGGATACCTTTGATAAGAATGTACCTATATGCATGAAGAGCTGGCCGACTTTATGAAAATTTTTAAAAGCAAGATCTTCTAAAGCATGCATGAATCCTGAGAAGTTTAGGGCTGAAAGAATGAACACAACCAAGAACAAGTATAGAATTGGGAGAGCTCTATGTAAGATCTATTGTTTAGGCTTACAAAAACAACTAACAACTCAAGGCTCAATCCATCGACTAGTTAAGTGAGTCCGATAGATTGTTACTAAAGAAGGTTCAAAGCGAAAACTACCTATCTTGATTCATTGTTTTTCTGTCACCACATTAGGTTTCTTCAAGTCATTTTTTTAATTCAATTTGTTAGAGTGCTATTCGAATTGGTTTGAGGAGTTGGGAGGCGAAGTTCATCAATTTGCTAAGCACCGTAGGCAATAACTAATCGTTTTATGGAGATTTGGTTTATTCTGTACCTCTCTTCATTTCTTTGTAAGTTAATTTTATTTTAATTTTGAATTTGTATCTCTATCAAGTGCAGATTTCTATTATTATTATTCACAACATTTCTCTTCCTTAATCTAAGCCAATAACTCAATTATTCCTTAATCTAACCCAAGTTCGATCCCCTAATTAAACTAGAGTTTCCTAATTAAATTCTAAAACATTCTGATTTTCTATAACATTATCTTATCTCTTTAATAAAGCTTGCAAAAAAGGCTTCTTTGGAGTATCATGCAGCCAACATTCAAAGAGGTAAAGAAGGTTTTGTTGGGTTGGATTTTGACTTCTCTTCTTCTTGTCTTTCTCCTTCTCAGTGGAAGCCCCCCTCCGCTGGGTTTTATCAAATTAAATGTGGATGGTGTGTGGAATAAGGAGTCGTCAAAAGGAGGAATTGGTGTTACTGGGGATTCAAAAGGCCTTCCTGTTGCTACATTTATTTAGGTAAAAATTGCATCTCAGCCATCAAATGTGAAGCATTTGTTATAATAGATGGACTACTTCAAGCATTGAAGAATGGTTTTCGAAAGTTGCTTGTCCAATCTGATTGCCTTTAACTTATTAATCAACTTCACAAGGAAGCTGATATAACGATGGACGTTGCAGCAATATGTCATGATATCTTGGAGCTTCAAAGATCATTTGATGTTTGTAATTTTGCATATATTCTAAGGTCTTCCAATATTGTGGCAGATTCCTTGCCCCAGTTGGCCTTGTCAGTGGAGCTTCCACAGATTGATCAATGTCTAATCCCTTGGCTTAAGAATCTTTGTAATTCTGAAGCCTTGGCTTTACCTACTAGCTCTGTTATTCAATAAATTTTCTTTTCACCAAAAAAATTATTTATTTATTTTTCCCCCAATTAGTTTAGTCTCTCTAATCTCATCTCTTATATTCTCTCGACCCTATCCCCTCATTTTTCTACAAAAAGACCTTATCTCCTCATTTAATTCCAATTCTATCTGCCAAATTTGTCCTTGGATAACATAAAATTAAGATGCATGGGTTGCCTCATAACTCATAAATACAGGCCTTTAAAACTAAGCCGGTGATGGTTGAATGCTCAGAGGATCACTGGTTAATTGGGGACCTACAGAATGAATTTAAAGAAATGTTAGCTCTTCATTTAGCTCTCCCGTCCTCGCTGATTCAATTCCATTTGCTGGTTGCATCTGATTCATGAGCTTTTAGCGTGTGCTGAATAAAATATCTTCTTAGCAAGAAAGAGTCCTCACCTGCTAGCTTAACCATCCCTTTCACGAGAAGACAAATTTGTACGTAAGGCTGAATCAGGGGCGGACCTATGAAAGGGCCGGACCTATGAAAGGGCCGGAGGGGGCCATGGCTCCCCTAGATTTTTAAAATTTTATGTATATTCCTTTAATTCCTTTAATTTTTCTGATTTTTTCTCTTCTAACATGTTAAATGTCACTATTTGCCCCCCCCAATATTGTGAACAATTTTTAAAGGTAAAATGATGGGTATAAATGTCATTTCTAATAAAAAACTAATTCATCAATTCCTATTTATTCTCCCCTCTCTTCTCACTCATCTTTTCTTCCTATTTATTCTCTTCTGTTTCTATAAACGTGGGTTAAAGGAAATTTTTGAAAAAAAAAATCTTATTAGGTATTCAAAAATCAAAATGTTATTTCTAATTAAAAACTAACTCTTCAATGCCTATTTATTCTCCTATCTCCCCTCTCCTCTATCTTCTTTTTTTCCTATTTATTCTCTTCCTTTTCTATAAGCGTGGCTTAAGAAAATTTGGAAAAAAATCTACTCCACAATTAGGTCTCTTTCTCAATTTATTTATTGTTTCTCTTTTTCTCTTTTCTTTTTTTTGTTATTCTTTTTATTTGATTTTATATTTTATGTTTCTTTATTTCTTCTGTAATTTTTGTTATTTGATTTTGTATTGTGTTTTAAATATCTTTAGTTAGTAGGTAACTAACTACCATTGATTTGCATTTCTTACCTAAAAATTTTTTTTGGTTTACATCTCTTTCCAAATAAATTTTTTGTTTGCATCTAACTTTTTAAGGTTCAAGTCATGTGTATATTTTTTTATATTGTTGCTTTAATTTTACATATATTTTGTCAAAAAAAAATCATTATCAATAATTTATCTTTTTTTTTTCAAATATGTGTGGGCCCCACAAAATATATGTGGGTCTATTATTTAATATAATAAAATAGTTTAGAGGAAGGTTATCTGGCCAAATAGTAAGGTTATCTGGCCTTCATTCTTCGCCCCCCCCCCCACTATTGCATCTTGGGTCCGCCACTGGGCTGAATGCTGGTGGGATTCTGATTTTGCTTTCCCTTAAGCTCGGCTGGTTTATCTCATAAGAGAGCTTTCTTAGCCATTATTATTATTTTGCTATGTGTGAGAGAGTGACAGCTGTACAAAGAGATATAGTTGTTTGTCTTTAGATGTGCTTATAAATAAGATGTACCCTTACTTTATGAAATATATTGAAAAATATGTTTCTATGTGTTCACATGATATCAGTTACCTATCTGGGTAACGCTACTTGATCCTGGTGTTTGTTTTTTGATTTTTTGACTTTTTGGGTTCTGTTTCTTGACCTTATCTCTTTACTTTCTTTCCAATTGTATATTTTATATTTGACATCACTTCTGCACTCTGATTATTTGACATCACTTCTACACTCTGATTCTGTTTTAAGATCCCTCTGAGATCCTTAACATTTGATTGATTTATTTATTTAATAATATAGTTGCATTGATTTATTCTTATTCATGATTGGACTATTGTGTAGAATGGTTGGTGACTGTCTAAGATCTGATCTTTGCGACTATAGATCACACTTTCAAATATTCAGATAAATGGGTACCGGCTAGGGGATGTGATAGTTGGGATTTGATGTTCAAGAATAATAAGGAACTCGAACAAAAATGATTTTCATTAGCATCTTTCATCATACGGTACTTATGGATAACAATAAATGATCTTATATATCTTTGATAATGTCTCTCGGTCTCCGGATGAGGTTATCGGGTAGGCTAACAACGTGTTTGAAGAGTTCTTTTGCTATTGCAATACTTTTTGGTAGAGTTTTTTTCTCTTTCCGTACATCTTCTAGTATAATGTGACTGAATTTGGGTGGCAACCCACTCCAAAAAACTAGATGATAAAGAGAATATGAATTTGACCTGAACTGGCTTGGTCGGATCTGGCCTGAACCGACTTGATCGCACCAACTCACCGACCATGTTATGGTCGGTCAACAAACAGAATGCAGAACATCACAACTACTTATTTTATTGAACTCCTAATCAAGGAATACGTATTTGAGAAGGACTCAACAATTAGAGTCAATATTGGAGTCTAAGTAAAGTACTGATTCGAGACAAACTGAGAACCTTATAAAAAGGCAGGTAGTCATAAGGGAAAGGTACGCTGAATAGAACATCACTATTCGAATTATTATTGTTTGTTGCATTCTGATCTTCCTTGATTGGAGAGAATTCTAACTAGATTGTCGAAGGTGATACTCGCCCTCCACGATCGAGCTCATTCTTGCAGGTAAATCTGATTGAGAGGGCAAACAGGATTACACAGCACCACTAGATGAAGCTGAATTGTGGCACAGCTTGGATTGAAAATTATAGTCGAGAAGGAATCGGTGCTATTATTAAGGATGATTTGGGCATCTGTTCATGCCTTTAACGACGGTATCTATTGCAAATCTACGCTTTTTGTGAAAGCATTATGGCTATAAGAGCTGGTCTTTTACAAGCTTCGACAATGGGCATTCAAAATATAATTGTTGGAGTCGGATTCCCTATCAACCAAATCAATCAGCTACCTTTTTGCAATTGAGGTGGATTCTGTTATTTAGGATGTTAGGTTAAACCAATACTTTTTTGTGAGAAAATTCTTGAAAAATATATAGATTTTTCACTTTTTTCTGAAATTCCAAAATTTTAGATTGTTTGGTTGCATTGGATGGGAAAGTGAGAGACAAGCTTCCTTGAATCAAGAAAGTTTGTCTGATGATGTAGCAGTCTAACTTTTCCACCCCAACTCATTTTAAAACCTCACATATTTTGTGGGACTTTATGGAAAAATTGAGAAAAGTAAAAAGTGAGACCCACTACTATCACTTTTCTACAGAACCGTTCCATTTCCTTTTCTTCTCCCTCACCCCCATTACACATGGGGCCCACATGTTTTTTTTTCCCACCCCACATTTGCAAACAAATACAGCCTTAGCATCTTACTAATTCGTGGGTTTTGAGACTAAGTAATTCAGATGCTAGTGCTTATTTAGCGGTAATCGGTATTGAAAGACGTGGTCCCCAATTTTTATAAAGAACAATATAAACACCAAAATCCGTAAACTATATAAATGTATGTATGTGTATTTTTTTCGACCCATAAGGTGCTAAAAAAATGCGAGAAAATGAAGTTTATATTTTTACCAAAATAATAACAGTAATGAAATAAAAAGAAAAAAAAGAAGAATTTGTTTTGATTCAATCAAAATCAACGTGAATAATAGGGATAGGGATCCGAACCCGACCCGCCCCAAGATTCTTAGATTGTCCAATCACAACGGGATTCAATTCTGACCAGATTTTCCCGCCTCTGGACTTTGGAGTGAGCTCAAAAAGTAAGCAACAGCAAGTTTGAATTATTATGGTGCTGTTTTTGAAAAGAAGAAGGAAAAGAGTAAAGCAAAAAGAGGCAGCCACCAAAGATTGGATAGGATAGGATCACAGATTCACAGGAACGCCATGTTATGTGCTCTTAAATTAAAACAAATTTCACTTGTACCGAAGTTGTAATAATTATGGATGGATGACTAACCAAGGATGAATAAACTAAACTATCATATTCATATTCTTGAGTGGATTTTGAATTTGCAAATTGCAACCTCATTAAATGGTTTCTCGGGTTTAGTTTCAGAGCTTCGCCTTCCTTCCTGCTCCCACTCCCACTCCCCTGCATTCAATTTCAATTCAAGGAACCCATTACCCATAGCTTTGATTTGAAGATCATCACGGATTCTTATTTCTTCTTTGGTGTTTTATTTGATCTTTAATTGGGGGATTCGCAAACAGTTTGAACTTTGAAGGCTATTATTATATTTGGTATTTGAGAGAGATACTCTGCTCTATCGGATCGGATGATCAGGAAATGACTTTGTCATCTAGGTTGAGTTTGCTGGGTTCTGCTCCGCTGAACTACCGATCGACCTGCTAATTAGGGCTCACTGCTACCACCACCACCCTATCAACCAGAATGGGTTGCGTTTCTTCCACTTATCTCAATCACGAAGATGAGTTTTCCCAGTTTGGCAGGCCTGGGTTAGGTCATCACATCGTATCTCTTACATCCACATCTTATGGCCTCCTCAACCTCGACCCACCACAACAACAACCACCACCACTACCACCACCATTATTGCCGACTCCTCGCAGCAATGATGTCCTCCAGCAGCCGCCCACCGAGACCCCACCAAGGTTCATCCTTGGCACCGGCTTCGTCCCAAGCTCTGTTCCAGAGCCCATGTCCCTTCGCTCCCAACCATCGGAAATCATCAACTCCTGGGAGCTCATGGCTGGTCTAGACACAGAAAGCTTTCGGTTTTCTACTACTCCTACTTCCACTCCAACTCCCACCAACCCCTTCTTGGCCCCCTCAAAACCTTCCCAACCTTCCTCTCAGCTCCACACTGTCATCTCCAGGCCTGCCAAGCCCTTCGCCTTCAAACACCACCACCTCATGAGCAGCAGCAGCAGCAGCAGCAGCAGCGACAAAGAAAACACAAATCCTAATCGGCCTCTTATTTCCGGTGACTACCCGGATCCCAGCGATGTCTTAAAGCCACTGAATGATTCTGTTGCCGCTAGCAACGTCTTGAAGCCCCTGGATAACTCGGTCGTCGCCGAAAAGCCCTTTTCCTGCAAATACCACTCTCTTGAGGACGAGTTCGAGAAACGATGCCCTCCCAACGGAGAAAGCAAGTTGGTCCTTTACACGACGACGCTAAGAGGGGTTCGCAAGACATTCGAGGATTGTAATGCGGTCAGGGCAGTTCTCGAAGGGATTGGGGTTTCGATAAACGAGAGGGACATTTCGATGGATCGTGGGTTCAGGGAAGAGTTGAGGGAATTGATGATCGGCAAGGACATAGCTGAAATCGTTCCTCCTAGGGTTTTCGTCAAGGGCAGGTATATCGGTGGAGCTAGTGAAGTTCTGAGGATACACGAAGATGGCCGTTTAGTTGAGCTCCTTGAAGGGTTACCCAAGGCAGCCAAATTTGGGGCTCCCTGCGACGGTTGTGGTGGTGTGAGGTTCTTGCCCTGTTTTCGTTGCAACGGGAGCTGTAAGCTTGTTATGCTCGTCAAAGAACAACGCCCACAAGGGAGCCAAGTCCTGGTGAGATGCCCAGATTGCAATGAAAATGGCCTGATTCTCTGTCCCATCTGCAGCTAGCTCCTCCATTACCAAAATTTCCATGCCATTCAGTAATATCTTATTTCTTCATATCAAATGTACTACTCCTTCCAGGTTCAATATACTATTTACATCTATCTGTGATTAAGGAGCGACTTATTATGGAATCCTTCTCTGCAAATTAATTATCCGTACGAAAGTTCTTCAAACTTGATTGTCTCTTTACCAAGGGATTCTGTAATTTCTCCGCTACCCCGTTTGGATTTTTTCATTCGGTCACTGACCACAAAATAATTTAATCTCGTTGCATAACGTTTTTCTTGTTTTGATCGAATGTTATATAACACAGCATCATCAGAAGAAGGGAAAGAGAAAGAAAAAGAATGAGATTTTTATACGAATCAAAAGAAAATCCTGCTTTTTTCTACTCAATTCGATCTCTTCTTTCATAACAGAGGAGCTTCGCTTCACATAGATCCTTTATTATGGGCCTAGATATCGGTTTAGGTTCTACTTTACTGATTTTTTTTTTTTGATAACAATGCAAAATGTTCCAGCATATTCATGGATTGAATAATTGGAATCCAATTGGGTGATATGGCCTACTTCAAATTGCATTTAGTTGGCCTACATGCTTGGTGATAAGTAAAAAACTAACAACCAATTGGGTCAAACCACGGTGGGTTCAATCATCTTGGTCGAGACTGGTTCAAGAATTAAATGTAAAAGAACCGTAAGCATGAAAGAACCCGACGATTATAAAAGGAAACGTAATATCGTTAAACTTTGATATGCAATCATGTTCTAGAGGGCAAAACCATAGCTAATTCACATAAAGAAAGAAAAACCTTAAAATTGGACAACTACAGATGAGACTTGTGAATTTCCCTTCATTTTATCTTTCAATTAAGCTTTGCAGATCGTGAACCATCAATTGGTCACTAAGATTTATTGACTTTGATGCTATGATTCTAGTCCCATGCTATCTGACATTGATAACTTGACTTCATGAAAACACATGCTAAAATGCTATGCCTAAAATGAATCATATTCATGATTTAAGTAATTAGAATCACATCAAAGGGCTAGTAAGCAATTTATCTTGAAATTAATTGTTTCATTTGCTTTATTTATGGGTTCTTTTCAAAGACAGACCTACATTGGGGGTGGAGGGGCCATGCCCTTCCCCCAATTTTTTGAAAATTTTGATTAATTTCTTTAATTTTTTCAGTTTTTTTTTTCTCTCCACATGTGAAATATCACTATTTGCCTCCCAATATTGAGAACAATTTTTAAAGGTAAAATAATGAGTATAAATATCATTCATAATTAAAAACTAATTCCCCAATCCATATTTATTCTCCCCACTCTTCTCTCTCATTTTTTTATCTTCTATTTATTCTCTTTTCTTTCTATAAATAAACGTGGGTTAAGAAACTTTTGAAAAAAAATTCATATTACTTTTGAATATCATTTCTAATTTGAAACTAACTCCCTGCCCCCTCCCCCCCCAAAAAAAAAGAAAAGGAAAAGTTGGTTTGCATCTATCTTTTTAGAGTTGAAGTCATGTATCATTCTTTTTTATATTGCTTTAATTTATCTATATTTTGTTCGAAAAAATATCATTATTGATATTTTACCTTTTTTTCTTTTTGTCAAATGTATGTGGTACCACAAAATATATGTAGACATATATACTTTAATATAATTAAATAATTTATATGTGGGATCTCTAGTGGGTCTTATAAGGGCCTACATAATATGTGTGGCAAAAAATATATTAGTAACTCTAATTTTATGGGATTTCTGTTGGAACTTGTACATTAGTACATTAGTAGCCCTAATTTTAACATAAGAAAATCTTATCATTTCTAAGATTTCTCTTGGAACTTGTACATGGAGTGAATATTCTATGCTTCGATAATTTTTTTTTTTTAAAAATTAAGTCATATATACATAAATATTACGCCTTTAGAATTGAGTCTGGATTATTATGAAACAAAAATACAAATCATTAATGTTTTACATTAGTAGGTTTAAATTTTTTTTTATCCTGATGAAAAGGTAAAATTCCAACTGTACGTATCTTATTCCTTCATCTCGTTCTTCCTTTAATCAAGTTTGAGTCCATTCCTCCTGGTTCTCTCATCATGTATAATAAAAGTATGATTACGAATCAAGTTTTATATTACTGATTCGTGATGATTCTGCTTATAAATATAATACCATCTGAATTCAGTCTAAATAACATTTAATCTAATGGGCCAAGCGAAAACATGGGTTCTTTGAAGTAGAAGCAGGGAACTCGAAGCCCATAAAATATTCTGGAGTGGGCTAGATGTCTGCCTTTCATGTATTGACAATTCTGGACTCCTCTCCTGTCGGTGGGACAGGCACCTGAATTTTACAGTTGAGGCCCGTGTAAGTTAGATAAGGGTCTGTTTGATTATATGAGTCTGGAGATTTCAAATATATGGAGTCATTATTTATAAAATTAACTATTTGTGGAAATTTCATTATGAAAAATTGTTTGATGGACATGATTTTTGTGAATGCGCAAATTTTTAGTGCTTTTATAGTAGGGGTGAAATATCAGGTTGTCACCTTATACTTATAAATCTATGGACTCGCATTTTTAATGTAAAAAGATGAATCTCTAAATTTCATGAATCCATGAATTTTTACAGTCAAACGAATATAAATTTCTCATTCATGAATCTTGAAATCTCTAGATTCATGTGACCAAATAGGTTCTCTTCCATTTGCATCTGGCATCGAGTGAGAAGAAGAGGAACAAAGAGGTGTGAGAAGAAGAGAAACAAAGAGACATAGATGGAGGTCAATAATTCCTCCGGCTCTGAAACTCTATCTAGTTGTTTGATGTCAACGTCGATGATTGCTACATCTATGGTGATTTTTGACAGGTAGTGGTGGCAAGTGCCTTCCTGCAAACAACCGTTGAATGAGTTAAATGGGAGTAGGGGTATTTATGTTATTTGTTGAGTCAAATTAGGAGTAATAATGTCATTTCCCTACCTAGGGAGTATTTGGGTAATTTAAAATTCAAATTTTGAATGACTTAAACATAGGTAAGGGCATTTAAATAATTTTACTAGTCATTTTACATTATAATTTAACTGTGAGTAACTTGTAATTATGGTGGTCAGTAGTTTCACCAAAAAAATAGTTGATACCATATAATTTTCTCAAAAAAAAAAAAAAAAAAAAAAAAAGAAGAGAAGACAATACAACTATAAAAGCATAATGTTACTGTCTTAATTTTTTACTAAGTCAACCTCGCTGGCACTTAGCACTTGCTTGAACTAAGTCAGCCTAAAACCCAACTCAAAAGAGTAGAAGAAAGCTTGGAGCTTCAAAACCTTAAGAGAACTTGTATTGCTTACTTCTTTGATGATTTGTACAAATGCATCCTTTTCCTATTTATAGGTGGTGTAGGATACAATGACTGGTTAAATTATGTACAAGTGTCTACAATCTAATGGTTAGGAACATTTTAGTGGATCTAGATATTTTTAGAGACAAGATATTTTCTAGTTGTAGATTCTTTTAGAATCTCCCTCCTTTCTCGAATGTGAGTGAGCTAGGCCATGTGTGGCTCATTAGTATCATTTCTAAGTTGGGCTAGGCCATGTGTGGCTCATTAGTATAGCACCATTGGACTTATGATAAATTGGGCCATGTCAATAAGCTAACTTGAATTTAAAATTTGAGAATCAATAAAAATGAATATATACCAAAGCAAAATGGTGCAAGAGGAAGAAATAACTATCAAAGAAAAATTGACGATGGTACGAACTTAGGAAGACAGGTGAAAGAGAAACCATCTTTGGGAAACCAAGATGCTTGCTTTAAAGATAAATAATTTATTCTCATTTTCTTGGGTAAGGAAAAACTACATTAAACCACTGTTTGTTTGCTAGATTTAAGTAGGGTGGGAAAAAAGTTTGAAAATTAAGTTTTTTTCGTGAAATATAGAAATGTGATTTGTTTGGTTCACTGGAATGGAAAAGTTGACAAATAAGTAATTAAGGAAGTTTATCTGCTAAGGTGGCATGCTAAGTTTTTCTCTCAATGTAAACACTCACATAATTGGTGAGATTTTGTGAATTAGTGTAGAAAACAACAAAGTGAGACTCACTTTTGAAACTTTTTCACAAAATCCTTTCTTTTTCCTGTTCCCCTCACTCTATTTATATATAAGACCCACATGTTTATTTTTTCCATGAAATTTTTTCACAAAATCCTTTCTTTTTCCTGTTCCCCTCACTCTATTTATATATAAGACCCACATGTATATTTTTCCATCCCTTTTTTCCCACCTCACCTTTACAAACAAACGATGCATAAAAATAAAAAATAAAAAAAAAACAAAAAAATAAAAAAAACAAACAAATTCATGGTAGAGAAGGAAATTTACTCTCTTTTCTTTTTTGGAATTATATGTAGTGTCACATAGTGTCCTAATATTGTCCATTTTTACATCTATTGAGTAAGCATTTTTTTCTTCTTTCCAATAAGATGAAAGCTTCATTGAAAGAAACTAGGGGTATAAATGGGTCGGATTCAGATCGAATAGTGGTAATACCATATCCGCATCCTATTATATTTGGACAAATTCGAATAATATCCTATTGGTTTACGGACAGATTTAGTCGGATTCGGATGATAATTGGATAACTATTTTTTTAAGTAGATTCTTCTAAATGGGCATGTATAGAGATTGAATATAAGTTTTTGACTACTTGTTGACATCCTTACCATTTTATTTGTGAGACTAGGTTTGAAATTTAAGAATTTAGCAACTTTCGTAGTTATTTTAGTAGAAGTCTAAAAAATTAGTCACATATATCAAGTAAAAATTATAAAATCAAGAAAAATAAATCCAAATAAGTAACTTAATTGGATAATTTTATTGGACGGATAATAATTGGTAAGAAATGGGTATACCATATCCACATCCTATTAGTAATCGGACGGATTTGGATACCGCTAAACGGATGCGAATTCGGGAGCGGATTTCGATTATTCATTTACACCCCTAAAAGAAACTACAAAGGATTATAGACACATAGAAACACACCAAAAGATAAATGCAGAAAGATAACTGAATGCAAACACAAGGTTCGAACTGAAATTCGAAACCAATGAGAGGAATTGACCAAACTGTCATGCATGCAATAGACATGGTCGTTCAAGCTAAGGTATTTGACCCAATAAAACCTTAGATATGAAGTTGTAAAAACAACTATACAAATAAACTCAAAAATGCGAAAAAAGCATTCACCACCTCAAGCGCCCTAATAGGCGAAAATACATCACAAAGGCGAAGATTGACAAGCCACAGGGGTGGAGAGATGATACGTTGTAGGGGTGGAGAGAAAGCATGCCGTAGATGCAGAGAGATACATGTGAAGGGAGGTGTCGTCGCTCAACTTCATGCAAAGAGCGAATGGGCTAGTGCTTCAGCAACAGTGATTTGCCTTCGCTAGATTGGTGGCAAGATGATGTAGCGGTAGAGACCCGCATTATCAAAACTTCCAGATTCGAGAGATGAATGTCTAAATCTGGCAAGGGGTTAGTCTTCCCAAAGATTGGAATAGCCAAATTTGTGACCATTAACAAAATCAACACCTGCGATTTCCTTCTGTTCCAAAACCGAAACATATCGATGCACGTGTCCTTCCCATAAAACAAAACCAAAACTAACAATACACAATAACAAAGAGAAAGGGATAAGAAGAAAAGACACCAAAGCACAAAGCAAACTTGGTGTGAAGAGAGAACCAAGAAAAATCCTAGGGAAAACCCTTTGATTTAGGGAAGACAAAGAAAGACAAAAAGAAGTCCTGGAAGAAGAGAGGAAGAACGACGGAAAAAGAAGAAACAGATGAAGAAGAAGAAGAGGCGGAGAGACAGAGGTGGGAGACCGCTGGGTTCTGTCCGCCTCAAAATGGAGCATGTACCTTGTTTCTCAGATTCAGAGAGAGGCGATGTCAGTTAGACTGAGCAAGCATTCAAAAACCATAGTTTGTGAGTGTGAGATTTAAAACCTCTGAAATGAAAATTTACTAGTTAGTTTGACTTTGATGGTGTAGTTTTAACTTCCAACCCTATGTAGTCAAAAATTAGGTTTTGACAACAGCAAATCGAATATTATTACTACGTCTTTTATGAAGACTTCACCTAGCTAAATAAATGAGATTCACATCCTCTGTAATTCCTTTCCTTGTAATTCCCTGGAATTTCCCTCATAGGATTGTGCCATGTGGCATTTAAGTAATCCAAAGGTTATCCAATTTAAACTAAATTTGAATTTTATTTAAACTCTAGTTTGTTGGGTAACCTTTGGATTACTTAAATGCCACATGGCACAATCCTATGAGGGAATTGCAGGGAATTACAGGGAAAGGAATTACAGAGGATGTGGATCCAAATAAATGACAAATCATGTTTGAGATTTTATTGACTTCATCATGTGCATGTACCACGCCTAGGTCATACGCCTGGTCCACTGGAGGAAAAAACATTTCTTCAATAAAAAGTGAAAGATTAATACAAATATTACAATATACACCTTTTATTCAGTTTCTTATATATTTGACCACCTTAACCCCAATAACTTGGATATTCTTCTCATTTCACCTCTGGGGTTACAAATTACAACCGACTGAAATCCTTTGATCTGGTGTTGCTAGGGATCAATTCCTTAAATTTAACAAGTTCACCAATCTTAAATTTTCTCCGTTCAGCTCCAATCCTTTTTTTTCTTCTGAAAAATTAGCAATTGAATAGAAAGGCTACTGATGGTAGGTAATTTTACTAAAAGAATTCCCTCATTTTCTTTGTATGAATGTATGATCATGCCAGAAAATAATTTATTAAATAGGCATGGCCATCTACAGTTCACTCAGTACTCTTCTGTCGTCTACAGAAAATTGCTTGCCCAAAGATTGAACATCTTGTCTGATTCATGAAAAAGAAAATATATTCTCAAAACAATGTAGTACTAAAACTCGTTATCCTATGGGCGAAGATTGGGACAGGAGCTCATAAAATCAATCACCCAGGATTCTTAAAGGATAATGGCAAAGAAAAAATGTGCCCGAATTCCTTTTCAGAAAGGGAGATCACAATGAGAAGGACAATTATTCTTGTGAAGAATCATGACGAGTAAAGACTACGGATTATATAGCCTTGAAAATTACAAGGAAAGTTCAAATTGCACATCGCCTTCACTTCCCTACACACTCACACTCACACTCACACTCTCTCTCTCTCTTCTCCCCGAAGATGATGACCTCTCTGCTGTCTCCTCCCTCGTGAAAGCTTGCGTGATCGTTCTGATTGGAAGCTAGTGAAGAGCACAAAATGATCGATCGTAGCATATGTCTTAACAGAAAAATATAGATCGGAACCTTAATAATAAGGGAAGAAAGCTGAGAAAGTAAATTATAAGGTGAAGCCGTGGAGGTGGTCTCCTCAATTACCAATAAAATTCACACATATCACATCACATATCCACCGATCATCGGGACATGGATGTTTCTTCTTCCATTGGCCTCTCAGCAGGATTTTCAATGGCTTCGATCTCTTTGCATTCCCATTTATGATTTAATCAATCCTGCATTCCCACTTCAATTCCCCTGCGAATCATGAGCCAAGCCAGATGTAACCTCCCCCGGCCTGCCGGCCGGCGAGTGCGCTTGGGACCCATATATGCCACACCTAACTGCTAATCCCTTCTTGATTATGAGTTAGAATTGACTTCCTGATGTTGTTTCAGGAAATCAAATTAAATCATTGAAATGAAGCTTTTTCTCCAGTTTGTGTTAATCCAATTCGAATCAAGTAATCAAAGAAGTTTTTACTGTGGGGTTTGATGGTTTGTCGGCAAACCCCACAGCTAGTTTTGTCAAGCCAGTGATACTTAGATCAATCCTTATCTTCTTCTGTGACTTGGACTCTGGTCCCTTCTTCTCTCACTCAGAATATTATTGCGTGCAAGTGGGTGTTTCATACCAAACGGTTTTCTGATGGCTCCATTGATAGATACAAGGCACATCTTGTTGTCATGGGTTTTCATCAATAACCCGGAATTGATTTTGGTAATACCTTTAGTCCGGTCATTAAACATACCACTATTCGGGTTATCTTATCCCTAGCCGTTTCTCATAAGTGGCCCATTCGCCAGCTTGACATTTCTAATGTCTTTCTACATGGCAATTTAGAGGAGACAGTCTTTCTACAGCAACCATCGGGTTTTGTTGATCCAACATGTCCTGATCATGTTTGTTTACTACAGAAGTTCTTGTATGGCCTTAAACAAACTCCTAGGGTGTGGTTTCATAAGTTGACCACTTTTATACTTTTCCTTGGGTTCAAAGGCTCGCATTGATACTTCTCTTTTCATGTATACCAAGGCTGGTGTGGTTCTTTATATCCTTATATATGTCGATGATTATTGGTCACTAGCAACTGATTGAGGCAATTTCTTGGCTATTCAAGTCTCTTGCAACTACTTTTGCCCTCAAGAATTTAAGGAATCTCCATTATTTTTAGGGATTGAGGTCACTCGCACTCTTGACGGGCTTTTGTTGTCTCAACACAAGTGTATTATTGATCTTTTGTGTCACGTGCACATGCATGAAACTAAGCCAATGCCAACACCCATTGCTTCGCACCCCGCCCTGAGTATTACTACTGGGACTCCTTTGCCTGATGGGACTTTATATCATTATACAGTTGGGGCGCTTCAATTCGTTGCCAAGACTCGCCTAGATACAGTTTTGCTGTGAGCAAAGTTGCACAGTTCATGCATGGCCCGATTGATGCTCATTGGATGGTTATTAAACGTAATTAATTTACGCTACTTATGTGATACTCCATCTCATGGGTTATACTTTTCATCATGTCAGTCTTTTATCTCTTTGACTGCATTTGCTGATGCCGATTGGGCGGGCTGTCTAGATGATAGGCCTTCTACCACGGGTTATTGTGTCTATTTGAACTCCCATCTCATTTCTTAGGGAGCTCGCAAGCAGCGTACAGTTTCACGCTCCTCAACTGAAGACGAGTATAGAGCTATCGTAGCTACTTTGACTGGGTTATTATGGTTGTGCTTCTTGCTTGGTGAAATTGGAACTTTTTTACCTCAGGCTCCTACTATTTGGTGTGATAAAATAAGTGCCATCTATATGACGGCGAATCTTGTGTTTCACTCATGCACTAAACATACCGAGATTGACTTCCATTTTGTTCTTGACTTGGTATCTTTTCAGCAACTAGTGATTCGTTATATATCCACTTAAGATCAAATGACTGACATCTTCACAAAAAAATTACATCATTCTAGATTTATTTTTCTCCGACACAAGCTAACAGTACATGAATCGTTATGCTTGAGGGGGCATGTAAAGGAGAGACCCACGTGGATTTTTTTCTCCTATATATAGAATATTGTAATCTGAAATCATTTATGGAAATATTTCAGTTTCACATATATGTTGTATCGTATATGCTAGATCGAGCAATCTTGAAAACAATCAATTTTTTTATTGACCAATTTGGAGAAATAGCCAGATACGTAATATCTAGATGCCACGCCGGTAGCATCGACAATTAATGGCTTGTTAAGTATTTGACAAACTCTTCATCATTGTTGACTGAGGTAATTAAATAATTTAGTCACTAGAGATGGATGATGCTTAAATGTAGATCGATCCATTTAAAAGCAGTTTTAGATTGGACATGACAGGCTTGAAAGTCATCGATCAGTTAGTATCATGCGCAAAAGCCACATATTCGGTGAAATAGGGGTGGCCTGGCCTTTAGCCAGGAAAGGTCAGTGACAAGCGCTGTCTCTTCTATGGCACCTACGCTCACAAGTCACTCCCAAGAGGGGGGGGGGGGGTGTGGGTCACTGTCCTAAAGCTTAATCATATACCTTCTTTTGTCATGTTCCACACTTCCATAAGGGTTAAAATAAGATAATGAATTGGTACGTAGGACCCAGTATATGCTGAACCGTGTGGGTGTGTCAAACCGATCCGCCGGTTCAAAACCTTGGAGACTTGTTCTATTCTCATGCTTTTAATTTATATACATGAATAAATATATATCCATAATCAGAATGATCCATAAATATATATTCTTCCGTCACCTAAATAAATGTACGGTTTAAGGAGTATAAGACAACGTTAAATGGGCAACAACTAGTATTCTGAGGGTTTATTGGGTTCGGCCCATCCCTTAGTTTTTGTTTTCTCTTTTTGTTCGGTGTTTGTGTCTGTGTTATCTTTTAATTATGAATGAAATGTTTGAATCTTTTGACCAAAAAAAATGGGCAACAACTAGAAAGAGGAAACCCCTGTCAATAGGAGTTCCACATCAATGGAAGAGAACTAGCTAGTGCATGTATCCTTATCCCTCCTTTTATTGTGAAGCAGAAGATCTCATTTCAATATAAGCATAAGTAGTCTTGTCAAACCACTTAAATTTGTCTCCATCACGTGGGTTCTTATTAATAGTTTTTTTTTTTTTTTTGAACTGAGATCATCTGAGCCAGCTTGCGCGCACCACAATCTACTTCCTCAAGGGGGAGCTTTATATTAATGCCGCCGAGTGGGTGCGAACCCAAGACCTTCCCTAGGGAAGTTGGGTCTTATTAATAGTTAAAGTTCAAGTTAGAGAGAACTCAATTGAGAGAAAATTCTTTTGCACTCAAATTCCTGAGTGAAAGATGTGTATACATTAATTGAATTACAACTTGAATATTTGAATTTAAATTACAATTTATTTACAATTAGAACTAAACAACTTGTTAACACTTTAACCATTACTCAAACTCTTCTTGATTGGTTGGAGATAAGATTAATTGAGGGTAAAGTTGGTTATGGTGAATTTGAGTTTGAATTAAGAGGCTTATCCTTTACACTCCCCCACAAACGCATTGGTTGGGGTTAGACAGTGAGCTTGGATTATTAAAATTCGAATGGCGGATAACCTTTGGAGAGAATGTTTGCGACTTGGTCTCCTGTGGGAACGAACCAAACATGTGGTGAAATAAAAATGATAATAACTTTATAAAATCCTAAAGCCAGTCAGTACTGAGTCAAAAAGAGCATAAACTAGACTGAACTACTCCTGTGGTGGTGGTGGTGGAGTTGGTCTCAACTAGCGGAGAATATCTAAGCACTCTGTCAATTGATCTCTCACCACTGCCTGATGCTGCTATAGGTGCTCCACCCGAGTGAGTATCTCACTTAGGACTGCGTCTCCTGCCCTGGTAGGTGTTGAAGTCGATGATCTCTCTGGTGTACCCTGAGCCCCAGATGGACCCCCTGCCTCGAACTGGGATGGTGGCGGTGAGTCTCCCTGGTCATCATCCTTTGTATCCTCATTCAAAGCTAATGGAACATTTCATGAAGCTTCACCCTGCTTTCACTGGAATCACCAGGGATGTCTTGTTTCCGAACAAGTGGATTAGAGAGATGGAGAAAGCTTTTCACAACCTTCACTGTAATGATGCTCGAAGATTTTATGTTTTGAGCCAGAGACTATAGCATGAGGCTGATGCTTGGTGGAATGTTACTTGGCCGATTTTGGAAGCATTTGCATAAGAATCTTACCTGGGAAATCTTCAAAGAGGCATTCTACAAGAACTATTTTCTTGAGTCTGTGAGAGATGCTAAGGAGTCTAAATTCATGGCTCTCATTTAGGAATCTAGTTCAGTCCTTGAGTATCAATAGAAATTTAAAGAGTTGTTCTTCTTTGCCCCTGAAGCATCAAGAGGTGATCGTGAGAAGGCAAGTAAATTCTTCAAGGGATTGAGACTGTCGCTGAAGACTTATCTTGCTATTCAGCCGATAGAGAGATATGCTCAAGATAGTGCGAATGCCAAGAAAGTGGAGGATAATGAGAGAGAGCATTATCAGCTCCAGAGATCAGTAGCTAATTGGAACAATCTGGTGGACCGTAACCTAAGATTCTCTAGGATTGCTTTATATCCTGCAACTACTTTTAGCCTAGAGGTGCTAGTTTTGGTTTTAGCTCTAGCTCGAGCTATGGATTTAGCAGTGGACCAGTATGTCCTGCTGTGGGAAGTCAAGGGACTGGACCGGTGTATGCTAATCCTCATCTAGTGATGAGTAGTCAAAGAACTGCAGTTCCTACCTCAGCAACTCCTATTGGCATTAGGGATGTTACTTGCTTTAACTGTGGAAAGACGGTCATTACTCTCGTAATTGCACTCAGAAACCGGATCATCAGGTGTCAGCTATGATAAAGCCTACTCAGAATGCTCCATCAGGAAAATTTTTCAGTGTTACTGGTATGAAATCTGAGACAAATCTTGATGTGGTGACAGGTATTATTCCAACATTATCTACTTTTGCATTTGTATCATTTGATATTGGCGCATCTCATTTATTCATTTCATCTTCATTTGTGAGTCGTATCCCTGTCACACTTGTGAAATTGGAAAGAGGACTTGTTATTAGTACTCCTACCAAATATGTTGTAAGATTAGAGGAAGTGGTTGAGTCTTGTCTAGTAACTATAGCTGGTATAATTTTGGAAGCTCGGTTAGTGAAGCTTGATATGAAAGACTTTGATGTGATACTTAGAATGGATTGATTGACGAAGCATGGAGCAGTCATCCTTTGTTTTGAAAGGAAAGTACTTTTTTATACTAAAGATGCTTATCCATTCAAATATCAAGGGAACCAAGGAAAAATGAGTAAGTAGATTATTGCTGCGACTGCGGAGGTCAGAGAATGGACTAAAGATGTTGGACTACTCTCCTCTTCTGTAGATGTTTTAGAAGGTGCAAAGCAGTTGTCTGATATTGGGGTAGTCAGGGATTTCCCTGATGTTTTTCCTAATGATTTGTCTGGTTTACCCCCAGAGAGGGAATTAGAGTTTTTTATCGATCTAATTCCTGGAGCAGCCCCGGTTTCAAAAGCTCTGTACTGAATGGCTCCAACTGAGTTGAAAAAAATTCAAACCTAGTTGAATGAACTGTTAGACAAAGGGTTTATTCAACCTAGTGTTTCACCTTGGGGAGCCCCGATTCTGTTCGTGAAAAAGAAGAACGGTAGTATGTGGATGTGCATAGATTACCGAGAATTGAACAAGTTGACGATCAAGAATAAGCACCCTCTTCCTAGGATCGATGACTTGTTTGATCAGTTGAAAGGTGCTATTGTTTTCTCGAAGATCGATATAAGATATGGATATCATCAGTTAAGAGTAAAGTTTAGTGATGTCTGCAAGACGACATTAGGACCAGATATGGGCACTATGAATTCAAAGTCATGCCATTTGGTCTTACTAATGCTTTGGTAGCATTCATGGATCTGATGAATCGAGTATTTTAGGATGTTTTGGACAAATTTGTTATAGTGTTCATCAATGATGTTATGATATATTCAAAGAGCGAGAAAGAGCATCTTGAGCATTTGAGTTTTACCTTGCAGCGATTGAGAGAGAAGAAGTTGTATGTTAAATTCAGCAAATGTGACTTTTGGTTGTCCAAGGTTATCTTATTGGGTTACATTGTTTCTGCTGAAGGTATTAAAATTGATCTTGCGAAGGTGAAAGCTTTGGCAGATTGGACAGACCCAAGTTAGTCACTAAGATCTGAAGTTTTCTAGATATGGCTAGTAATTATAGGCTTTTTATTGAGATTTTCTCTAGACTATCGGCTCATATGACAAAGCTTACCAGAAAGGGAATCAAGTTTGAGTGGAATGAAGTCTACAAAGAGAGTTTTCAAGAACTCAAGAAGAGGTTGACTAACGCTCCAGTGTTGACTATACCAGATGATTCTGGAGGTTTAACAGTGTATATCGATGCCTCTAAAGTTGGTTTGGGCTGTGTGCTAATGCAGCATGGGAAGGTAGTGACTTATGCTTCAAGACAGTTGAAAAACTATAAGCATAATTATCCTACTCACGATTTGGAATTAGCTGCATTGGTTTTTGCTCTGAAGATTTGACGTCACTATTTGTATGGTTAAAGGATAGCAATTTTCACAGACCACAAGACACTCAAGTATTTCTTCACCCAGAAGGAGTTGAATATGAGATAGCGAAGATGGCTAGAACTAGTGAAAGACTATGATTGTAATCAAGGTTCACTGTGTCGGCGATATATCGCCTTGTCGTTGGGGGGCGACACGACTCCCCCCAGCGACACGACATTTACCATATGTCGGCGATATATCGCCCTGTGTCGGCGATATATCGCCGAAAAGTCGGCGATCTATCACTAAATTTGCCATATATAACTGTATTTCGTTTGTTTTTCGCCGATTTTTCGTTCGATTTTTGCCAAGTTGACATAGGGCCTCTAAAAGCTCCGGGGGCGCTGCCCCCACACCCCCGACGGAGCGGGACCCCCGTGTCCGTCGGCAACAATATGTGAAGCATGAGTCATACTCAACATAATTGTATAATGAATTGTAAACTTTAGTACATCTCTTTACTAATTGTGTTAGTGTATTTGTGTTCTCTTTGCATATTTACATTAGTTTATATGAATTTTCCAAACTTCCAGTTTTGCCCGCATATAGCCGGACATGTGCCAATTATAAACTTTAGGTTAGGTGATGTTTTAGGTCAAAATAACACTCCCAATGTGTTTATTGGCCTCAAATTAGGTTACACGTCAAATTTCAGGTCAAAATGACCTGAAATACCCTTCGAAACAGGGGTTCGATTTTTCATCGAACCCCTACCAAAAGTCGGTCGACTTTCGGCGATATGTCGCCCGTGTAGCCGTGTCCCTGGGGGACGACACGGCGACATGGGTCGACATTTCGAACATTGATTGTAATATTCAATATCATCCAAGGAAAGCTAATGTGGTTGCTGATGCTTTTAGTAGAAAGAGCAATTGAGAAAGTGTAGATCTAACTTCTTTGAGTAAGCCTTTGTTGTCCTCCATCATTGAATTTGGGCTTGAGATTGGGTCAAAAGGTTCTGATGTTGTTTTGTCAGCTGTATCAGTTAGACTGAGTCTAAGAAACAGAATTATTACTTTAAAATCGACTGATCCAGAATTGAAGAAGAAGATTGATCTGATTACCTCAAAGACTAAGGAAGTGACTGATTTCTCCCTAGTCTTTGATGGTGCTCTTGTTTTCAAGGAAAGAATTTGTGTTCCAATAGTGGAAGACCTCAAGACTGAGATTTTGACTGATGCTCATGAATCTATCTTCACCATTCATCCAGGAAGTGTAAAGATGTATCAAGATATGAAGGGATATTTCTGGTGGCCCGACATGAAAAGTGATTTGGAAGACTTCATTGCTAAGTGTGAAACTTGTCAGTAGCTGAAAGCTATCAGACAGCCTTCGTCTGGTCTTTTGCAACCTTTTCCCGTACCTAGTTGGAAATGGGAGAACATTGCCATGAATTTTGTTACAGGTTTAACCCGATCTAGTAAAGGGAATAATTCAGTGTGGGTGGTAGTGGACCGACTAACTAAAGTAGCACACTTCATTCCGATGAAGAACACCTATACTATGGACAAGTTGGCCAGACTGTATGTTGATAATGTGGTGAGACTACATGGTGTATCGGTTAGCATTGTGTTGAATAGAGATCTGAGGTTCACTTCTCATTTCTGGAATAGTTTGCAGAAAGCCCTGGGAACTTAGTTGAATTTGAGTACTGCTCATCATCCGCAAACTGATGGACAATCGGAAAGGACTATACAAATTCAGGAAGACATGCTTCAAGCGTGTGTCATTGATATGAGTGGTAACTGGGATGACTACCTAGCCTTGGTGGAGTTTACTTATAATAATAGTTACCAATCAACAATTGGAATTGTCCCATTTAAAGCTTTGTATGAAAGGACTTGTAGAACTCCTTTGTATTGAAATGAAGTTGGGGAAATGTGTGTTCTTGGCCCTGATTTAATTGAAACCACGGGTACTATGATGGATATGATTAGAGAAAGGATCAAGGTTACTCGGTCTAGACAGAAGTCCTATGAGGATAAAAGAAGGTCAGATCTGGAATTTCAGGTTGGTGAGTGAGCATTCTTGAAGGTCTAACATATGAAGGGTGTCACATCCACTTAGCCGGTACCCTATCTGGCATACCTGAGTGTGTGATCCACAGCCCCAAAGATCAGTATTGAGGAAATCAACCTCCCACATTTACAATAATGTGATTAGGAACATGACTAAAAGTTAAACTAAATTAACTGCAAGATCAATATAAGATTCAAAGAATATACAAGTATAATCGAGTGCGGAAAATGATATCAATAGAATAAATCAAATGTAGAGTGTAGCGGAAAATCACTCTTCAGTAACAACAGCGAAAAAGTAAATCGAAACTAAAAATGAAGATTACAACCGATTTCCAAAATAAAACGAAAAGAAAAGAAGTAATAAAAATCTAAACTAATGTTTCTTCAAGTTTATAGAAAACACTTCTAAAAGTAAATGTCTCTATATCCAAATATAGTTGTACTAGCACATGAGTACGACTAATCCTGATACGCTCCTCCATCACCATGATAGTCTTCATCGTTGTAATCATCATAGCTAGCACCTTGGGTGTAGTATGAGTCATCCGGGGCAATCTCATATGCTGATCCGTCTAATCATCAACACTTGCAAATAGATCTAACAAAGTTGTTGCAAAAAGGAGTGAGTTCAAAAGAACTCAACAAGGGAGTTCATTCCACAATAACACAATAAAGCATGGTAGCAAAACATAAAGGATGCAACATGATATGAACCAGACATGCAAGTATGATTCTAACTCTATGTACGCTAGTCTCTATTGGTAGACATGCTTTAAGTCATAGCACCATACTCCTCTGGGTAGGTCTCAAATCACTCTCCCTCAACCATCTCGATATCTTGGGTTCTCAGGTAGTAATTGGGTCATGCATTCCTCTCAGACATTCCATGATTGGGGTTTAGGTCACCGGTCTCTCACATCACCATTGGTCTGAGTATTGGCGCATGCTAGGGTTAAACTTAGCCAAATGCAAGTCTTTTACTTAGTTATATCAAGTTAAATTAGATACTTCCATTCCTTGCCTCTCGCGATCCTTTCCCGTATCCTTCTCACTAGAGTCAGCGTATCTTATGACTACAACCAACTCGGACTACGGATTCATCAACCCTATTGCTCATTGTTGCTTGTGTCTAAGGATGCTACGCAAGTGCACGTGTCGCAATCAAGTAGTAAATAATAAATAAAGTATCGATCCCACGGAGAATTTTATCTTTAACTTTCAATGTAAAAGTAAAATTGATTTAAACAAGATTGATTTGTGATTGATGAACTATATAAATAAATGACAGGTAATTAAACTTGAGAACCTAAATGGAAAATATGCAATAGAAGGACCTTTAATGAATAATATGAGTGTTGGGAATCAATTTCCCCTCCCTGAATTTATAATGCAGATACTATAGCAATACTATAGCACAAAGTATATCAAGACCCTGGAACGAAATGACATAATGGCATTTTTCAATCCACATATGCTTAAACATCCTAATTCAAAATCCTCATATTCCTATAGAGAAATGAAATGAGAATGCAACTTATACTCAATTTCAATCATGGCAACGTGAGGCAAGTGAGTATTCCTACCCAACCTACTAATTAGTTAAAACCAAATAGAGGTCTAACCCACGCCATTCAGCAATCATCTAGACTCAGTTAACTTTCCAGTTAACTAAAATCACAGCATTCATTCATGGATGATCAATCAATAAATGAAATTAAACTAACATGTTGAATTCATTGATAATAGACTGTACTGCAGTAAAACTAAAGAACACTGGGTAATTACAACTCAAAATACAGGTTCAGGTACTATTATCATCCCAACACAGTAAGAACTTAGCTCATATCATAATTCAAAAGCACAGAATTACATATAATCATCAACATGTTTAGCTAGAGTATAAGAAAATAGAATTATAAAACTGAATAGAAAACTAGGAGATGCAATGCTTCCACATGAGCTCCAGCTTTCTTCTCTAGTAGGTCTCTTTCTCCCGCAGCTCTGCTTCTTCTCCATGAGCTCAGCTCTTCTGTCTTTCCTTCTATTCTATTCTGCCTCCTTCCTTCTTTCATCCGCTTGCCTCTTCTCTTTTCCCCAAAATCCCCCCAATGATAGGGTAGAAATCTGGACTTTAGGATTAGAATGTTCCCTTTCGATATCCAAGGCTGAGATTTTTCATGTATTGACAAGAGGAAAGTCCCATTTAGTTAGCCCTTTTTAATCATTTTTACGTGAGTTCAATCTGAGAATATTCTGTTCCGTGATGCTGCAACATCTTTACAGCAAAGTTAGAAGCCATGTTCTTCTTCTCTTATGGGTCTTCACCTACAATGCCAAGAGAAAGAGGGTTAATCAAATTCATCCATTAATTGAAGAGAAATTCATGCAAGAATGACATAAAGGACCTTTACAAGACTTAAAATGTTAAGACTCACTAAAACAACATCTAATGACAACTAACTCTAAAACAAAGATAAAATACTCTTAAATCAAGCTATCTCAAGTATAAAATTACCAAACTTAACTCTATTTTGTAAAGTTACCACACCCCCCAAACTTAAGATATTGCTTGACCTTGAGCAATAAAGAAAAATGAAAACACAAAACTAGCTGCAAAGGAAATCATTAAGAGACCCAAAAGAAAAGAAAATACCATAACCTGGCTTAGTCATGCAATATGATAGATGTTAGACAGAAGTTGACTCTCAATCTTTTTCTAATTTTCAGTTCCAACCCTTCTTGCCAATAACACTTAGATGTCATACTTTACTCATAAGGTTGCCCTCAAGTTTGTGTGTGAAAGTTAAGGATCTCACCCCAGATTACCCTAGTCCAGCTGAATTATGGTCATCAAGTTTAGTTCATTGATCTCATAAGTTAACCAAATGATTACCTCTCCACTAATTAGGGACCCATATCCTTTTACACTCCAAAAACATGTTTTACTATATTTTGAGCATTTGACCCCCAAACTTATTCTCTATGAACTATCTCTCTCTTTTTTCTTTTTTCTTTTTCTTTTTTATATGTTGTTGTTGTCATCCTGCCTTTTTACATGAATATCACTCATTTGTGATGAAGATACCCGGTTACTCAACAAGATTAGAACCAAAAGTGCCTTTGCATGCTCATACTCCGGGCCACTGCTGACATCAAAAGTACACATGGGTTACATGCATATTCCTGGTTATTGGGTAGCCCAAATCATCAAAGCATTATTCTCTTCTTCTTCTTCTTCTCTTATTAGGGGGAAGGGAGGGATCAATCCTCAGTCAATACTCACAATGCACAGAATTCTTGGAAACACCCGATGGGGACCCTTAATATGTAAGTCTCAAGGTTCTCATTCAACCAATTCTAAAATCCTAAACTCTCACATTGATCCAATTTTTCCCAAGTTCTCCGGAGCTTGAAACATCACTTGGTGCTCAATAATATGACATCACAAAAATGAATAAATGCAAACATCAAAATATTATAGCAGAATTATGTTATGATCTATCTCCCAACAAAATCAAATTAAGAGGCACTGACATTTATATTAACTAATTACCATCCAAATCGCATAACTTAGATTGACTACATAAAACATTTACCCAAAACATCTACTAATATTGCTTTCAGCATCAAACAGCAGAAACACAGCAGAATAGAATGACCCAACAATATACAAAATAACAAAAGCCTGACTCTAAAATGCTGAACAGCAATTCACAAATTAGCAACTAGAAGAAAAAAAAAAAAAAAAAAAAAAAAAAAGAGGTTAAAGAAAATTAAGAAACTAAAAACATCTATAAAATGAAGATAACAAGATGACACATGCAATGATTGGAACAGGCAAAGTGTACCCCTAAACTGAAAATAAGCAGTGTCCTCACAGCTAGAAAATCATGGAAAAACAAGGAAGAAGAAAGAGTAGAACAGGACTTCCCTGAACCGGCTACATATTGGCTGCATCATCTGGAGTGGTGTCCGATGTGTTGTAGCTAGGCTGGATTGCAACTCGAGCAGTCCTAATATGTAAAAACGACCTGGAATGGAAGACCGTTGCAGCAAGGATGAACCATAGAGAAAGAAATCGAAATGGGAATGTGGTAGGAATTTAGGGTTTTGGTTAGGTAGGCAATATATGTGAAGAATGTTGCACAGGGGTGGGCAAAGGTAAGTAACGTTACGCAAATGGATGTAGAAATGTGGCGGAGCAGAGCAGAGGATGAAAGAGGAGATGCAGAGGAGTCGTAGTTGAGAAGACGAAGGTGCAGTTAGGTTTGGGGTTTTTGTTTTTGGTGGGTTTTGGTTTTAAAAAGGTGGGTTCAATGGTTGGGTGGTTTAAAATGGGTTTGGGTCAGTATGGGTCAGCAGTGGTTTAAGATGGGTTTAGAGGTGTGGGAACTATGGGTTGGATGGGTTCGAGAGCAAACTGGGTCAGTTTGAAGTGGTTTATCCTTGCTGTGGCGTTGCTGCAACATCGCTATGGCATCGGTCATAGAATGCATTGTTTACTAGAGAATGCAATTCCCATAGCTGTTGAACAAAACTTTGCTGCAGCAAAAATAGTGATTTCTCCTGGATAACTGACACATGCTCTGTTTACAGTTGACTTGACTGTCCAAGGTAGCAAAACACCAACTCATTCTTTTTGTGTTACCCACGCTCCTTGCAGATCAAAAATACATGTCATCTAGTCATCTTCCAGATTTACTATCAAGTGAAGAGTAAGATAAAATTGTAAACTATCCACAAACTTTATTAAACATCTACTTAACTAATAACCAACATTACTAAAAACAATGAAATTGGGTTGCCTCCCTTTTTAAGCATCTTGAAGGATGATTGAAGATTTGTCACGCTCCAATGGTGCACCCCAATAATGTTTGATCCGTTGCCCATTCACCAGAAATCGCCTGTGAGAGCTCCCTTCTTGCAATTCCACAGCTTTTTACCTTTAATGTTAGACACTTGATTTATTCTTGGTCATGATTGTGTTATTAGGTGGAATGGTGTGATGCGACTTAAAATTGGATCTTGTGACTGTGGATCATTCCCTCGGGTATTCGGGTGGATGGACCCCGGCTAAGTGGGTGTGATACGAATGTTGACAAATTTGGAAAGTGGATCAAGAGTTCATTGACGGCACTTGTGGAAGGTCCAAAGATCAAGTAAGACCCCCCCCCCATGGGTGTGAGGAACCATACAGCGTTGTACAAAATCCAAACTTAGAACTGGGCATTACATTCAACGGCTGATTTCTTTTCTAGATTCAAGTCTCAGTAATCAAAATTTGTTTGAAGAAGTTAACAAACAATGAATTCTCTTATATTCGCAACCGTTTTCTCTGTCTAGTTCGCTTTGCGGAGTCAGATCAAACTGGCAAGTCAGGCTCAATCAGCTAGGAACACATGCAATGCATAATAACTGCTATGTTAACTTGACATAGAAAGTAGACAACCTGAGCCAGGAACCAGGGTCCAACGCCTTACAACTTGTAGTCACAATTCTGAAGTGGTTTTGGGCTAGAGAAGAATACAACAGGAAAGAAATCTACGTGTATCCTTGCTTTTGATCACTTCTATTTGAGACCACTCTGGATACAAGCCTAAGCAATCCTTATTTTTTCTCACCACTCCTTTTACGGTTTTTTTTTTAATTTTATTTATGTCCATTCCTAGCTTTTCTTGTTCCTTCGACAAGGGTTAAATCTTCTACCAAAAAAAGAAGAAGAGAGAGACAAGGATTAAATCATTCTTCTGTGCTGTGACATTTAAAGACCTTTGTTGAATATAGCTGTGCCATTTTAAACAGTTTTCTCCCACATCAACTTCATTCCTTACTTGAGAAAAAACTTGGGCATTATTCTTGTGGCCAAGACTTCCTCTCACCACTTACATGGTAATTAGCTTTTTTAAGCACAGCTTTGAAAAGTTGGAACATGATTATCGCTAGGCAGAACAAATGAGACCACCCAAAAAGAAATCGTTACATGGATATGGTCCCCGACTAGAAGGCTGAAACCAAACACAGTACAGTGAATTATGTAAAAGTTATGATTGACAATGGCTCCCCAGCTTATTTAAAAGTGATCTGGAAAACGCTTTTTATTTAATTGAAGACCAACAGTGGTACTTACGTATTGCATACAGCACTTAGTCTATATATATATATATATGTATATATATGGAGGGATGAACATAACATCATGTAACATTCTAATCAGGCCTTCTTGGGTTCAGTTTTAGGGTATTTCTATACTATATGATACTTCGTCTCTCTAAAAGAGTTGGTTTATTGAGGAGTGTTGGGCATGTGGCACAGCGGGCCGGAGGAGGAAGACGATGATCTGGTGAAGCTCCACAGATCGATTTCACTGTTGTAGTCGTGGGTGTTAGGATAGGATCTATTGGCGCCGGTGGAGCGGCGCAGCAGTACTGGTAGCAGGTCCTGGTCATCGGAGGTTGGAGGTGCCGGTGAAGGGGAGGCCGTGGTAGGCTCGTTGAAGCAGGCCATTTGCTTGCAAGACTCTGATTGGACGCTGAGCTGGGAGGCAAGCAGCCGATCCAGTACTGCCCAGTCACTCATCTCCGATTCCGGGTGGTAGAACGGGCTGAGATTAGCCGGGTTTTCTCCAAAGTCAGCATCGGTCAACGTCTGCGTGTGATCCAGCGGTCGATAACAATCGTGGTTGTCACTGTCCTGGATCCGATCATCGGTTGGGAAGGAAGTAAGAGTTGGACTCTCACTCTCCAATGGTGGAAGATGCAAGAATCTGTCGTGAAGCCCAGTGCTGATTGCTGCTATTTCGAGGGGTCTGATGAACCTCGGGTTAGTACTGGCGCCGCCGCCGTGACTATAGCAGCTATTGTTGTTGGCAGTGCTTGTTGGGATGTTGTTGACATTGAGACCATTAATCGTGGTTTCGTTCTCTTGCTTGCAGCTTCTTCCCATGTACTGAAGAATCTGCTCCAAGGCACCATCGTTGCTTGGGTTGAACATCTGGGTTTTCCGATCCACAATATTGATGGAGGTGCTCTTCAGGCTGTCTGTAGTTTTATGATGGCCCTTCTTCTTGAATACACGGCAAACCACCCACCCCTCTTCTTGTGACGTCGTCTCTCCCATTGAATTCAATGGCTCCTGCTGGGAGATGTTAAAGATAAAAGTTAGAATTGTTAGAGCAAGACGAGAAACGGTAGGGGTTATTGTGTACTTGTACTTGAGAGTAATTCTAGCTAATTTCTAATGCACTTACGCTGGGATCAGAGGAGGAGGAGGAGGAGGTTTGGTGGTCATCGAGCCTGTACTCATGCATGATCCAGTCGGACTTCTGGCCGTGTGGGGCTCGACCTTTATAGAACACGAGTGTCTTTCGCATTCCGATGCGGTTGAAGCTGCTGTGGATGACCTTATCACGCCCAGTAGCTTTCCAAAACCCTGCAGCCGTTGCTCGATTTGTTCTGGTGCCGGTGGGATATTTCTTGTCCTTGTGACTGAAGAAGTACCAGTCATTTTGAGGAGTGGATCCTATTTTGCACTTCTCTGCAAGGCAAAAGTAGCAAACACACACCAGCAGGTTAGGAAGACCACACCGGCCATATCACAGAGTAGCAATCAAGCAAACACAGAGACATTCACAGAGAAGGAGGGGACATTGGCTTTGTCCATTGGGTATCTACCTTTTTTTCTTGCTGAAATTCCGTTTGGTATCATTCTCTACTTTAAAGAAACATTAATTGAGCAACCAAAATATACTTAAATAAAGAAGAAATAGATAAACAAATTAAAGTAGGCAGGCTGCTCGCAGGAGCGAGCGACAGAAAAAGAATAGGCTTGGGGTTTGGGGTTTGGGGTTTGGGGTGGGGTTTAGAACCAAAAGAAAAAATGCAAACATAATTAATATAATACCTTGTATATCCCATGGCTCGAGCTTGTTAAGGTCGACATCCCTAATAACGTCCAAATCGATTTTCTCGAACATCACCTTCTTTCTTAAGTAATAATGCAGGAGCTCCTCTTCTGTGGGATGAAATCGGAAGCCCGGAGGCACCCGAGACTGACCATTCACTGACAAGCTCATTTCCTCCGGCATTTAGTCCTACCTGGACGCACGGACTTAATTATAACCAGATCTGTCAGCAATTCAGTCCTGCCCAGAAAGGATTAACTTGTTTGAGAGACGGAGATGCAAGGAAGGAAGGAAGGAAGGAAGGAGAGACGATGAAGAAGAAGAAGTGGGTATGAATATGATGAGTAGGCCGAGTAGGGGGAGGGTAAGGAGTGATTTATATATATCTGCGGTAGATGTGTAGGCCATGCAGGTGCAAGGGGACCAGAGATGCATGAAAAGATGTTCGATCGTGAGCGATCATTGGTTGTAGCTTTTAGTGGGGTTAGTTTGATTGGCCTTCCAGAAGAGAAAACCCAACCACCCTATTCTGGATCCATTCGTGTCTGTGCGTGCGTTTGTCCGTGACTCTCCTCTGTGTGTGTGAAGCAGCAGTGGGTCCTAAAAGAGGTTGGCTACAAAGGGCCCTCTTAGGGCGTTAGGGCCAACAGTATGCTTTGCGATACGCCACCATCTTAACTACGACCCGCGACCTTAAAATCTTCTCCAGGGAATCTCTCTCTCTCAGGCTCACAGGCACAGGCACAGAAAGAAAGAGAGAGAGAGAGAGAGAGACCATGACTTTCTTTTTTCTCGTGCAACCACTGCAAGTAACGATATGAGACCGAGAGAGAGAGAGAGAGGGAGGGAGAGGATGACATGATATGATGGGGTGGGAGCCACTGGGCTTTCGCGGGCCCAACAGACAACTAAAACATAAGATAATTAGAGATGCGGACTCCACTCCACTGAGGTCTTCTCCCAATGTCATGGCAAACTATATATATACGGATGTATGTTTGTTTGGGTTCATCATTTAAAGTAGGCAAACAGAATTTCTTTATATGTTTTGCTTTTTCTGTTGTTGAGTAATTATGTACCAAAAGTGTTGGCGCGTTGGCCATTATAATGGTAATAAAAACTATATACGTAGTATTACGTACATGTAGCATAATATATAACTATCTGCTTCTTCTTCTTCTTCTTCTTCTTTTATCTTTTTCTGGTGAAAAATAACTATCTTCTTTTTGGCAGGAAATCTCAAGACATCACATTCCACCTAAACTCCTGGACTTTACCTCACCTTTTCCCACCTTTCACAGATAAAATCTAAAGGCTACTGCCACGTGAAAATGAAAGTGAAGATTGTAAATGAATTTCCGGGTCACTATTAATTACTGTTTTCTCGGTATAATTCTATTTTTAATTCAGGTAGATGGAAGTAATGATACCACAAATTTTGACTTCTTATTTTTAACGCGGGAAGGCAGGAGGGGGTTCACGTGTCTCATTTTTGCAAGTGATTTAAGATATTAATGTTACTTTATTTTCTTTCTTAATTTTTCTTGGAAAAAATCATCTGATGTACACAGCTCTATGTTGTGCACAGCAGTACACATAGATGTCAAACAATAGGTTGAAATTTAAAGAATGATTTCAGATTTAAAAAGTCCAAAATAGACTTGTATTTTTTTTTTTTTTTTTTGCTTTTTCAGTCTGGCATCTATGTACACTACTGTGCATGGCAGAGTCTGTGCACAACAGAGGATATTTTCCAACCGATGACCAGCGTGTGATGATATTGTTATTCTTCTTTGGCCTTTAAAATTTGAGAGTTTTTTTTATTGTTAAAGAAAAAAGAAGATATCTGCATGCTACATTCTCTACCATGACAAGTCTATTTAAAATTAATTTTGTTTCTACACACTCGTTATTTGGGAATGTAATTAAGATCTGATTTTCAACAACATACGAGGTGAAGGGTCGAATCTTTGATCTCCAGGGTGGCCCACAATCTGTGGAAAGAATCAGACACCAACCGACAAAGTTATTAGTTATTCATTATTAAATAATGTATATATAGTTGGATGGTCGAGAATATAAAAATTCTTAGCACATAAGCTTAAATAGCCTATTTATTTAGACCACAACATGACAACAAACCTTTCTTTGTCAAAGTCAGTCCTCTGTGAGAGGATTCTATGTTCTATCGCATCATTGGCGGCTAATCTAAATCCATGTGTTGTATCTAATCTAATACCTATTTTAGAATTAGAATTAGAATTAGAATTATAAGCAAAAACACCAAAACAACAAAAAGGAGAGGATTCCCTACACTGCAGCCTGATTCTACACTATAATACTCACTCACTCCGATATTTTGTGAATCTATTTTCGGATGAATAGACCAATAACGATAATAATAATAATTAATTAAAAAAAAGAAAACAGATAAAAATATTTGAAATTATTGATTAAATAGGATTAATGGACAATTAAACCGAATTCCTATTGGCGCCTTTGTCATTGCTAATGGAGACAGCGTAACAACTGTTAGTTACTCGACGACTAAAGCCTCCTGTCGGGTTTGTGAAACGGATCGATGTTGATGGGTGGTAATTTTCGTGAACAATTAATCCAATCCATACTTCCACACTTCCACTTCCATACATGATAATAATAATACATGATGATTTAATAGGACGACGACCCACCTACTTAGGTTAAAAATACATATTCTCCCAACAAATTGATTAATTTATGCATATTCTCCCAACAGATTAATTAATTAAGAAGATACACAAAAGTCAACCTACTAATTAGTAAATGGCTCGGCAGAAGCCTTAGGTTTTTTTTTCTATTTGTTCACCTGATGCTGATGCTGATGCTGGCCGGTAATTGTTAAGTACGGCTCATGCTTCATATTGTGTTGCCGATGAACACGGAATTCTTCTCATGCTTCACATTGTAGTCTGTAGAGGATCCATGTTTCTTTGAACTTGGAAGTTTCTTTACAGTTCGGGCTTAGGCCCATGAATAGCTGTGGCTTAGGGTTTATATATATATATTTGACATGACTACAGTAGTGTCTCTACTACCTCCTCTCAAGAAGAAATTGAACATCTACATAAACAATTTTCAGAATACAATATCCACACAGATATAGAATCCTTATTAGAATTCAAATGTGCTGACAAAGTAAATAATCAATTTATGAATGAATCAGGCGGCATGCCTATAGTAGTGTCTCTACTATCTCCAAGACCCCAGTACCTATACTGATGGCACCTATACTCAAGAAGAAATTGAACTTCTACATAAGCCATTTTCATAATACAATATCCACACAAATATCGGATCCTTATTAGAATCCGAATTTGCTGACAAAGTAAATAACCAATTTATGAATGAATCAGGCGGCATGCCTACAGTAGTGCCTGTACCACCTCCTATGCTCTTCTACAATTTTCATGCATGGGCATATTTGCATTTCGTAGATTTCATATGTATATTCTTCATGTATAGTCTGAGATGTGAGCTATAGCCTGGTTTAGTTTGGCTTGGCTCATACGCATACTGGCGAGCTTGTATATTTCCAGCTCCAGCTTGTATATATATGTAGAGGAAGGCAAGGCAAGGCAGGGCAGGGCGGAGTAGTGTAGCGCTGCCCTGCAGGTCGGTGGTAAGTTACTGCAGATGGTATTTAGACAGCATGGGTTCGCATGCACTTGGCACTTGGCAGCATGCATCTTTGAGTCTCGTCTGTAATCATATGAGTTGCAACCTTAATTCGAATTAGAGTTCAATTCTCAAGAGTAATAATGATCTGTTTTGGCCGACAAATGACGGAGCGACCACTACTGGTTTTTTCTTCTTTTATTTACGGACCCGCAACTGCAACAGCAACTACAACTACAGCTACAATACAACCTGAGGATGATGATGATGATGATTTGGGTGGGAATGGGATCTCCCTCCCCTCCCCTCCACGTACGCATCCATCTATCTAATCTATCTAATCTATAAATCCATCTCCATCCATCCATCCATCCATCACTTTTAGTTGTTGTTGTTGGTGTTATAGTAGTAGTAGTTGTTGTTGTTGAAAGCTAGTCATGAGAATACTCGAGAGCTTAGAGATTAGAGAGCGAGTGAATGAGTGAGTGATTCCGTTAAATCTTCCTCCAATAGAAAGATATAAAAGTATTATTATTGGGTGGTTATAACCAAACTTAACCCTCACAAACCGATGGTAGCAACTAGCAATCGCATTATTAACGTGAGGAAATTTTCAAATTTGGTTGGCCGAGTGAACGAGTGAATGAAATGACAGAAAAGAAAACAAGCATCCATATCCACTATCCACTACCCATTTATCTGTTCCTCGGATTCAGAAATTTTATCTTTCCTGGATTTTTCATCTTCTTAATTTCTTGTTTCTTCCCTCTGCAGCGCGGACAAAGTTTGCATGCATGGCAAGCAATAAAAGTATATATAAAACCAACCAACGTACTGGCTATGCTTTTTTCTTGTTTCTTGCTAAAGAGAAAAGAAATATATGGAAAACTAGTTTGCCCTGCAGCCACCACTAGTACGCATCCACCGAGCGAGTCCTTTGTATGATGTAACGATTGACTCACAGTGACGTATGCTACCAGATAGCATTATGTATAGGGTTTCTACTATGGCCCTGCCCTTTTAAGTGGGTTCTAAATTAGTGATTGGTTTTTGTAACTGTAATAAATGATACCGCAAATCAAATATTCAAGTATTTTGACCCTTAATTTGGGTTGTAAAATATTCAATATAACATTACTATTGTATAAAAACTAAAGTATCCCTCTATTAATTTTCTTTCATTTTGCTCCCTAGGGGGTGAAGCAGAGGAGAGCCGAGTGAGAAGAGAGAATAGATTGGAGGATCAGAGCGTGGCTTAAGTGTTGGAAGAATAATGAACATAGGATATAAATAAAACACGTTTCAATAATCTAATGACCCATTTTTTTTTCTCCTCATATTTTGGTAAGGGCATTTTTGGAATTAAAGAAAAATAAACAGTGGGTTAATAGTTTCACTAACAGAATGGACTACTATGTTTAATGAAACGGTATCTGTGTTTTTCAAACATAAAGTGGGGTATCAACAATTTAAAGCCTCTATTTTGGGGTGCCAATGAGCACAATTTGCTCTAAAATCAAATATTTTAAGTTACCTCTGTTAACCGTTAAGCATTTTGACCATTAAGTTTGGATTATAAAATGTCCAATATAACATTAATACTCTGTAAAAACTAAAGTACCCTTGAATTAATTTTCCTTCATTTTACTCCCTAGGTAGGTGAAAGGATTCCCCATCATTTTCATTCATACATCTCGCCAGAAACTCCACCACTGCCCCTACCTGCCAACAACCACTGCCCCCTCCTAAGGAATGAAGGATGGTTTACATATTTCAATCATTTGAATGAGTTCAATAATATAATTTGTCAGTTAGAAAGTATTGAAGAGAAGATGAAGGACGAAAACAAAACGGTGATTTTACTTTGCACTCTACCATAATCTTATGATCATTTAGTCATGACTCTAAATTTTAGTAAGGGGGATTCTCTTGACTATTATTTAGTTTGTAAGACATTACTTGTCAAAGAAATCTGAAAAAAGACTTCTTTGAGAAGTTCTTTGGAAATGGGACCGAAAGCTAATGACAAGAGGTAGAAGCAATGAACGTCATAATTCTTCTAAGAGTTCTTTAAATAGTAAGTCAAAACATCATTCTAAATCCACTGGTTCTTCATATGTCATGGCTTTTCCACCGTCCATTCCTCTTAAATCAATTTCATTATTTAATATCATCTTCACTAACCATGGATTGCTCCACTTTTTGTTACATCTAGTCAACAAATAGTAGAATGGAAGTGAAAAAAAAGAAAATTCAAAATGTGTTCATTGTTTTATGGTAACAATAATTAGGAATTTTATTAATAGAGATGGAGCAATTATTTGATAATATATAGGCTACATGCTCCATACCCCAGTCTATACCTTCCCCTTTCCATAAAGGGGGGAAGGGTATTATTAATGTATTAAGTATTCATTTATTATGATCTTTTTGTTTTTTATTAATCTGATTTTATTATTTGTTTTATAGATATTTTGATTTTGTATCCATATTATATATTTGTAGCAAGATTTAAGTGATAATGTTACTGTGGTAAATTTTTATCATAGGAACACATTTTGTGTAGCGGGTGTATCAAATAGTAATTTGTTCTAATAGTGTTCTAAAAATATTTTTACAACGAGTTTATCAAACCTTCATTTTCAAACAAAAAAGGGTTCACACAGCACAGAAACATGTAACACCAGTTTTACACAAAAACTAGTCCTTAAGAACGAAAATGTTAGCAAATGTATATTAAATTACCCAATTCCTTAGATTGAGTCTTGGCTACTACAGAAATTTCATCATGGCTCCTTCAATGTTGAATCCCATCTCTGCCCCTGCTATTAGATATTCGAGTTAAAAAATTTATAAAGACAATATATCATACATCATCCTACAAAACTAACTTCTGAATTGTTTAACATGTAGCCATGCATATATCCTAAAAACAACTAGGATACATTTTATTTTTACAATTAATATCTTGTTATGCAGTTTTTGTGATCCACATTGTCTTAGAATTTAAAAAAAAAATGATAAAAAAAAATAAAATATATGTCAATGTACACGTTTAAAATCAAATCCATTCTAACAAATCAAGCAATAAAAAGTGTCTAGGTGCAAAATGTGGAGTTTTCCTAGCTCAGATTGAGATACAGAAACAGCTTGCTTCTTTTTCATCAAAGTAATCAAAATTTAAAATGATTACAAGTCTTTCAGAATGTAGACAAGTAATGTGATGTCTACGAACTCATATTATTTTTCCTTTGGCTGAGTTCTTAGATTATGGAGTTTACAGTGGGTGAGGCATGGATGTTTGTCTGTTCAATTATCAATACCGCCAAAGTACATGTACAACAATATGTCAAAAGTTCATGGCTTAATTTGACAAGTCTTGTTAGGTGGGGCATGGATGTTTGTCTGTTCAATTATTAATACTTTAATACTGCCAAGTATCGGATGGGTGCGAACCTAGGACCTCCCATGGGAGGTTGGACTTTTAACCTCTAAGCTAACCCACATTGTCATTGACAAGTCTTACTAGAATGTTGAATGCTACATAGTGCTGCCCAACCATCACATTGCACCACGTGGCATCAAACAATCTAGACTGTTTAAATATAAACACCGTAAATTAAGATTGAATTCACTTGAGAGAACCACACTTAGCTCCAATTGGACCAAATCAACCAAACCAGATGGAATTGTTGAAATCCAACCTGTCCCTCCTATTCTTCCCAACATACCAAAACCCCAATTTCTCCATCTCGGTTTCATGGTCTGTGAGGGTGCTAGAAGCCACATGTTGTCCATTCAGAGAGGCTAAGGGTTGGGGGATGCACCCCTTAGGTGGAGAGCATCTGAATTCATGAACAAAAACTAAAGCGAATGCCTGTTTTGGTTGCGGCGAATGCCTGTTTTGGTTGCGGCGACCCAAATCGAATCCAACGCCAAAGCAACTCAGTGAGCTTTTAATTAATAGTTAGGGCCATTTTTCTGTCTCACTGGGCCTGGGCCTGGGCTACTGCTGAACTCAAATAATTCAGTCCAGTCACATGAGGCCAAGTCAGAAGCGAAAATAAAGAGAAGTGACCGGTAACCGGCATTACGGGGTGATGAAGACAAGAAGATGATCGAGAAGCTTCCCGGTATCCGACACAGGGGAGATGAGGAGGAGAATGAAATTACTTCATTTAACTGGACCGTAACTTCCGTTCTAGAAACTTATCATTACTCATGCGCCTGCTGAGCCGGTGGAGAAGACAAAGCAGGGAACTGCGGCTGGGGCCTGAGAGTAGCTTGATAATGTCAGTTCCTTTGATGGATGGATGGATCATGGATGGGGATTCCAAGAGTTGGTTGCTTGCACTGGATACGATTTGGTTTGGGACCCATGAGTGAAGATGGGAGGAGGTCCTAGAACGTTCACCTTTGGTATCAAACATTCTCGACTCCTCTACGCTCTTCCTAGTTAGTTCCTTCCTCCGCTTATAAAGATCATTCGAAACCTACGGATGGAAGCAAGAAAGAAAGAAAAAAGAAAGACCTGATTGTTACTGCACTTGCTCGATTCGCTTCTTTATCTCTGCTTGTTTTCCAACCAACCCTGTGCTTGATTTGCTCCCCGAGTTTGAAAATTGACCGGCATGGCAGCGTGCGTTGCAGCTTCCACCTCTATCTCTCCAATTCTCCGCGGCAGCATGATCATTAAAGATGGTGTTTCCGGTGCTCCTGGAAGCGTGGCGACTATGCCTAGCTTGGCCTTCTTCCCATCATCAAACGTGAAGACCAAGAGGGTTGTGTCCGGTATTCCATCATCTCGATTGTCGCCGGTGAGAGCGCAGGCCGCCGGAGAGAACAAAGACAGCGCCGTGGACGTGCAACATGTGGACCAGAAGAAAGGGACGTCAGTCGAGAGGAGGCCTCGACGGTCATCCATGGCGGTTTCTCCCTTTGGTATGTATAGTGGCCGTAGCACTAAAACTAATACATAATAATGGTTATTTAAAAATCAATTGATTGATTGAATATATATATGATATAGGATTGTTGGACCCACTGTCCCCGATGAGGACGATGAGGCAAATGCTGGAGACGATGGACCGGCTGTTCGAGGACACGATGATGAGCTTCCCCGGAAGTAGTCAGACGACGGAAGGCGAGTGGCAGATGAGGGCTCCATGGGAAATCAAAGACACAGAGGAGGAGGTGAAGATCAGGATCGACATGCCGGGGCTGTCCAAGGAAGAGTTGAAGGTGTTAGTGGAGGATGACGTTTTGGTAATCAAGGGTGAGCAGAAGCAGATGGAAGAAGGCGGCGAGAAGAACGACGACGACTCGGCCTCGTGGATGAGTAGGAGCGTTAGCTCTTACAACACTCGCTTCCGCCTTCCCGACTACTGTGAGAAGGACAAGATCAAGGGTGAGTTGAAGAACGGTGTCCTCTTCATCTCCGTCCCCAAGAAGAAAGTTGATCGTAAGGTAATCGATGTGGACATCCAATGAGCTTCAATTCAATTCAATTCAACTCCGTGATTTCTCGCCTCCGTCGTCGATATCATCCCATGCCCGTTGTAAATGTATCTCTCTCTCTCCCTTAAAATCAAGACTCCCTAGCTACGGCCCAGAATTATAACTGTAATAGAAAGAAATAAAAATCAATTTTCGGAGGCGTATGCATTAAATATATAAGAGTTTGTTTTAGATCTTCCATCTTATTGGAGAAAACCACCAGCTTAATTACAATGAAATGACGAATCGAATGGACGAGTTCAAGTTCTGAATTGAGATTTCGCGTGAGACGATCAGAATAGGACGCACCAGGGTGCACCCATCCACGAGTGTACTGAAAATCGGGTACAATAAGATTAATACAAGTTCAACTTGCTTTTGAAAAATGTATCCTTTGACTTAGTTTATTTGTTTTGTGTGTTAATCATGTGAAATTTAAGACAAATAAACCAAACCAAATCATTAATTTGCAAGATCTCTTGCAAAGTTCTGAGAGGTCAATCTGATTTTGAGATGAATTGTACGTCTAGTTTCACAAGAAGTTTCTTTCAAAAGTAGGGATTACCTCACAGTGACAAAAGAATTTATGATGTTGGAATGGAAATTAAGGACATGTTAAGTGCATCTCCACTTCCAATAGTGAGGGACAACAAAATTTACCGAAAGAAAAATTTTGCATGTCAAAAGAATATTTTATTTTTTCAGACGAATAAATAACATATTACTCAAAGGAGAAAAAGGGTACTTAGATGAATATTCCATTATTTTCTTTATGAATTAATACACATAAAAAGTTATATACGAAACCCACAACACACCCAAGCATGGGTTCTCGATGTCCTTTTGACATCAAAACAGATGTATCATTTTCAAGCTTTGGATGCTGTTAGTGCAAGGAATCATATATATCTTTGTTTCTTTATGGGGTTTGTATATTATTATTTTTTTTTTTTTGGCCAGAAAGGAGTTTGCATGTTAATTAGGCTCTCTAAGTAGCTTGACTCTTTTCCATAAAAAAAAAAATAGCTTGACTACTATTTACGCAAAAAAAGAACAAAAAAAAGGTATGTAGCTTGTATTGAAAAATGTTTAAAATTTATGCATATTATTTTAATATAAATATATGTTTTATTTATATCATTTTATCTTATAATTTATGTAACGAGAATTTTAGTTCTCACATGGGACAGCAAGAAGCTAGCTATTTGGTTTATATAACTAAGGACATATGTTATATATCTTTGGGGTTAAGGATTGTGTTCATGTAGTATGATGCAAACCCCAATGCAACATGAACTCAATTCGAGCCTTAGTTTGACCTAACCATGATTTTATAGTCGTATACTAATCAATAGTAATATTTCTATATGACTTGGGACCGGGATTTGGGTCGTGAGTCATAGACATCGAGCCCACATTGTCATGGGCCTTGATCCAAAAAACCTAATGCTGGGTAGAAATGTGGAGATGTCACTAGAAAGGTATATTCCCTAAGAGAGGTAATCTGAACAGATAAGCTCACAAAGGAAAGTGGTATATTTCTATATGACTTGGGACGTGGTACTTGGGTTGTCGGTCATCGGCATTGATTCGGAAAGTCCATATTGTCATGGGCCTTGATCCAGAAAACCCAATGTTGGGTGGAAATGTGGAGATGTCATTAGAGAGGTACCTTCCCTTAGGGGGCTGGGAGTCACCTGAATAGGTAAGTTCACAAAGGGAAGTGACATTACCCTTTCACCCAGCTCTATATAAACTCATAATCGAGTTCGTTTTTTACTATGAATTTTCCCTCCTCTCTCTCCCTGTTGTAATTTTATTAAAAAATGAATACAACCTAAATGCACTTGAAGTAACCTTTTTAGGATGCAACATTAAAGGTTTGGACTGATTGATCTTGGGGTGAAAACATACTTGGATCTTTGGGTGAAGACATACTTGGATCCCATCTTGCACAAATCGGGGTATCTAAATACTTTAAAGAAAGTACTTCTAGTACATTTCAGCTCTATCAAAGTTCATGATTACAGTAGTTTTACAAGTATTTGTGCAGATTCCTCAACAAATTTTTCAATAGCTTAGTCATTTATGAAAAGAGAGTTTTTTATATGTCCCCACTATAATGGGAGTAAAACTTGGGGTTCCCACTATGGTGGGAAAAATTACATGTCAAGTTATCCACAATTAGGTTTTTTTACTTAGATTATGTTAAGTGATAAGTAAAATGACCTTAATGTCCTTTGGACAGTAAAATGATCTAATTACCCCCATTTATCTCATTCAGAAGGTGAAACTCAAATTACCCAAATACCCCTTGGACAGTAAAATGACATAATTACCCCAATTTAGCTCACTTACCCTCCCACTGCACCGTAAGCTTATCTAACCACCACCTGACCACCATAACTCCCGTTGCAAGTCTTCTTCTCCAACCACCACCGTAAGTCCTCCATTATCTTGTCTTTTTCTTCGATCAGCTCATCCACTCTCCAGTGTGTTTCAGCTAAGCGAACCAAAAGAATAGAATTCATCCTCTTAAACCCTTTTTAAAATATTACAATCTCTTCCATCTCTATTATTTAGTCTTCACTGAGAAAGCTTTTCATCCCTTCACCTTCAATTTGATATCTTTGTATCCTTGATAGATTTATCTATTTGCTATTTCTAGAAATTTATTGTGGATCGATAGTCAGATGTCCACACCGATCGCCTTCTTCAATCTTCAAATTTCGCTAACCAATCTCATCCACAATACATCCTTTTCGGTAACATCTTCTAACTTTCTTTCTTTTTCTCCCAGAATTTATTATTGTTTGTGGAATTTTCTGATTTTATGAAAAAAATTATTTTACTTTTTGTAGTTCATGTTGTCGGGTTTGCTCTTGGTGCAGTCCCTTTTTTCGTACCAAACCTAGGAAGAAAAAATTGAAAGAACAAGACTACTTGGAGAACCTGTTGATTTTCCTCAAACACGATCGATTTCAATTGGGTTAGGTAATCGATCCCTTGATGATAGGCGTATGACTTCTTCGGCAATTTCGTCTGGTTTCTTTCTCTCTGATAATGAGATGAATCAAGAGTTACAAAGACAGGATGCAGAATTGGATTGATTCGTCAAACTTTAGGTCTAGCTTCTAGTAAAAGTTGTGTTTCATATTTTTTTGCTAGATTCTAGTGTTTATCAAGTTGAATTTTTTCTTGAGCCACCTTGATTTGGTATTTTTCTAGTCGCATTGTCTGACATGTTTATCTTGATTTGCACGTCGACAGGGAGAACAGATGAGACAATGGAGAGTTGTAGTGGTTGGAGAAGAAGACGAGATAACAGGGGAAGGGGGACTTACGGGGGGTAGTCGGAGAAGAAGACTTACAGTGGGGGTTACGGTTGTGGTGGGAGATGAAGACTTGCAATGTGAGGAGTAGCTGTGGAGAGAGAGAGATAGTGGAGATGAAATCGTTGACGGAAGAGGGGTACGTGTATGTGAGTTAAATTGAAAATAATTATCATTTTACTATTTGAAAGACATTTGATAATTTGAATTTTAAATTTTAAATGAGTTAAATGGAGATAATTAGTCATTTTACTGCCTAAAGGAGTTAGAGTCATTTTACTTCTCATTTAATAAAATTTACATAAAATAAACTAATTGTGATTAGCTTGTAAATTGAAAACATGTGAAAAACTCAAAAAGAAAAGTAACTTGACTGCTTTGATAGTTGTTTTATTTTTTCTTTTACTTTAGGTGTCATATTCTTTCTCCTTTTCTTCTTTAAGAAAAGTCTATTCACTAAAAATATTATGGTCTGACTGCTTTCTTTATCTCCTATTGCTTTTTTCTTTTAGTGTCAATAATATATATTTTTTTTCCATTAATGAAATACAATAGCTTATTTTTCATTGATGGAATGCAAGACACCTTTAGAACCTGTGGCAATATTGACCATCAACTTGGGCAGAATCTTTGTCTTCCCATGGAGCAGCATAATAATTTCACATCATTATATGTCTAGGCATGGGAATGATATGACCATGTAACTTGTGCTAGACCCTTTCCCTGAATTTTTTCTTTTTTTATCTTTTTTTTTTGGGTAAACCACCCTATCCCTGAAAGTAGACCCACCCAAAAGATTAACCATACTTGATTTGTGGTCATTGATTTGCGGAAGCAAGAGTTTTTCTTCATTCACGTATGGTAAATCTTATGAATATTGCCACTAAGTGAATCAATGGGTAATAGTGGATCTTGCAGGTCGAAGAATGGAGCAGTGAGTATCCTTTCCCAAATTTTTCTGAAAATGTAATTTCTGTTTTAAGATATTAGAAGGAAATTTTAAGAGGATGAGCTTTGAGACGCTTTGGAACAACAAAACCCAAACACATAAAAATACAAGGTTTAGAGATCATCAAAATTGAGATAAAATCATTTTCTCTCCAAGCGAAGTTGCTTCTTGACATTGAAACATATTGAGCGGCTATCCTCAAACATTGGTCGATGAGCGAGAATTGTTATCCTACATCATCAGATTCCCAAATCTTGCCAAATCTGTGACATATGACATTTCAAATAGTGGATACATAGATGACATGCCGTCTCTTTGATTGGACAGTTAAAACTTGATGACCCATCTCAACTTCGAAGGAGTATCGGCCTAGGGTTTAATTAATTTCTAGTTATATTAACAACTGAAATTGTTGCTAGCTAGGAAATTCATAATATTTAAGCGACTCTCTTTTTAAGATAATTTACAGAGCATGCATTAAAATGAAATTTCAGATTCTAAGACATTGCAATGCTAACAACTTCAAATAGAACGCCTGCCATTAGCTATAGATATATTTTGCTTCAAGAGTGATGTGCCTACTTTGATATAAACACTACATCGGTTCAGCATGTTCTACCTCGACTGATAAAATATAATGAAGTAGAAGGAAAATTAAACACAATAGAAGAGAGACTATTTCAAAGAGCTCTTGATTGATTGGAGAGCTGGAATTAATTGGAAAATTTGGGAGTATTTTAGTGTCTTAAGTACTTTTGGTGCTGTTTTTCCTTGGAGGTTTTATGTCTACAAGTCGAAGAAGGTGGCATGTCTGTCGGAAGAAGCCATCCAACTGCTGGAAATACTCCACTGATCAGAATTTGCGGCGGATGTCACGGCTCCATTCCCGCATTTGGCCACTGTCCGGACGCTTTCTATCAACGCCTCCGTGCGTGCCTCCTGCGACAGTATCTCCGCCAACTGTTCCCGGGTAATCACCAGCTTCACCTTCCATACCCCCGTCGAGAACCCTTTGTTGTTGTTGTTGTTGTTGTGATTGTGTTGGTGCAATTGTCTCGGCAAAACTTCTCTGACAGACCTCTTGAGGATCCCTTGGCTGTCAAATGACATCCGATACGGCGTGATGACGGCGGTGGAGGAGGAGGAGGAGGAAGAGGAGAAGATATTGGGGAATGATACACTCCTGCGGTGGCTTCTGGTGGTATTGAGGGGAAGGAGGTAGTAGAATTCTCCACGCTCCAGTTCTTCGCTGTGGAGCAGTGGCTGCGAGAAGAAATCTTTCCTTCGGAATATACCGTGCCCTGGGAATTCATTGGTGATACACTCGACGGTAATCGGTGCATACAGCTCCATGATCCCACCGTTGGAGGTCACCACTCTTATCATCTCTTCCACTTGCCCAACTCCTCCTCCTCGAAACACACAGTTCCCCATATAAATGTCTCCTTTTTCTGATCCCTTAAGTCTCCTTTCTCAAATTGAAGAACTGATCCACTGGCCGGCTGGCTGGTTGTCTCGCTGATCTTCTTCTGCAAATGAAACCGGCCGGCTACTTACTGCAGATCTAAACTAAGATGGAATGGAACAAGGAAGCGGGCAGATATGCATCACAGCAGGGCGCGAAGGTGCGATGCTTCCTTTGATCTTCCGAACCGCGCGCCACAAGTTATTTTTTACCCAGGAAATTAAACTAATAGAAATCAAAGGAAAGCTAGCTAGAGAGTATATAGAGACACAAATCTCAATCCAACATCACAGTATCTCGCCGCCTTTACTTTGTCATCTTTCTCCGAATTGGGATCGATGGTGTGAAGCTAAAGTAGTATAAGATATAACGCATGGCCCTAGAGAGTAGAGACTACTACTCATATTTCTAATCCAAAGTATCCAAAGATCAAATGGCAAACCCATCATCGATCACATCCTTGAGAAATGGAGGGTTTTAATCGTATTTTAAGCTGCGAACCCTTGGGCGCTGCTCCCAAGCAAAATCCTGGCTGGGAAGGGCATCCATCATAAAGATGACAAAGGTGCAGGAATAAAGTGTAAAAAGAAAACATGACGATCTTAATTTACCCTTTAGTTTTTTTTAATTCATTAATGATCATCTGGTTTTGGACCTGGGCCCAGTCAAATTCTCAAACAGTCAAACGATACTTGAGGCTCATCAATTGGGTCAAAGATTTTTGAAAACGGGCGAGCAAACCCCATCATAGCCTTCTATCGATCAAACCATAGCTTTCTTTGTGCGTGAGTGTTGACTGTTGGTCGTCGATGGGAATATATCCCGGAAGTAAAGTCCAAGTAATATTGGAGTACAGAAGGCAGGGTCCTACCCCGAACCTAGCGAGCTATATATACCTCCAAGTTCTCAATCCTTGTTTCGCATGACTCGTGACTCATGTCGGCTTTGTGGTCGTACTCGAAACTTCCTCGTCAAACCAGACTTTTATCCCCCCCCCCCCTTTCTAACAGGTTACTATTTCCTCTTATTGGTCGTTAGATGGTGAATACATATTTTATTCTAATCTTATGGTTAGATTATTCCAACTCTTAACCTCTACAACAACAATCAACTCCAGGCATATGTAATTACCCCAACCCCAATTTCCCTATATATAAAAAGCGCCTTTGTTACAAAAAAAAACAATCAACTCCAGGCGGGTATATCTGTTGGAATAGCAAAGATAATATAAAGAAGACGTCGAAAATCCAGGCGGGTATTTCTTCATATCGATATTCCTTGTTCCTAAAAAATCCAACTGATTTCCACCCTTGTGAAGATATCAAAGATTTCATGGCTGATATGTCTTAGATTTTTGAATCTTTCTCATGCAACCAATGTGGGAACTTCATCAATGGTTAACCTTGAGAAAAACAGACTAATGGATTATTTTTTCTTCCCAAAAATTTGTACTATCCGTCTGGTCCTCTGTCAGAGCCGAAAAGGGAGAAGGCCAAATGGTGGTGTCGGTGGTCCACTATCGGAGCCGAAAAGGGAGAAGGCCAAATGGTGGTGTCGGTGGTCCACTATCGGAGCCGAAGAGGGAGAATGCCAAATGGTGGTGCCGGTGGTCCTCCGTCGGAGCCGAAGAGGGAGAAGGCCAAATGGTGGTGCGGTGGTCAGTCGGTGAGGCAAAGGAGAGGTGGAGAGAAACGAGTAAGAGTTGAAAAAGGTGGGAGAAAAATTGAGATGAAATGGTTAAGTGTTGAAAAAATCTCAACCATAAGATCAAATGACATGTGTTGATCATCTAATGGCGAACTGAAGGAAATACGAGCCTGCCAAAACTGGAGTTGATAAAAATCCTGTCAAACCAGCCCCCGTCCTTTCCTGCGATTAGTAGGAGAGAGAATGTTATGCCTGTTAATTGCACCTCTACATGAGAGAGGTCCTCAAAAAATAGCAGTTTGGTATAAAATTATAGACTATTTCTACCGATTGTGATATTTGTCATTTTTTCAAACAACTTAGATTATTATTTTCATATAGTACTCATGTTTTAAGTGCATTATTTGATCTAGTGCATTCTGATATTTGGCATTCTCATATAGACTCTAGAGATGGATTCAGATATTTTGTTTCATTTGTTGATAAATCTCGAGCTATGTGGTTGTATTTATTGTTTTCCAAGAGTTAAATACTACAGATGGTTTTGACTTAGTATCAAACTCGCATTAAAGTTTTGCGAACAAATAATGAGACAGAATACACCAATAGGCCCTTTCGATCATATCTCAAAGGTTTGGAATATCTTATATCAAACTTCATATGCATGCACTCCTCAATAAAATGGGATTACTGAACGCAAAAACAAACATATACTTGAGGTGACTCAATCTTTATTACTTCATGCGAATCTTTCCAAGACTTATTGGTCAAATGTTGTCAGCACTAGTAGTTACTTTATCAACCGTCTCCCCAGTACAGTTTTGAACTTTAAGATACCCTTAGAGGTTCTATATGATCGTCCCATTGTAATATCTTATCTTCGAGTTTTTTGTTTCATTGTTTATGTTCATGCCCAAGGTAGTGATAAACTTGATCCTCGTACTCTCAAATGTATATTTTTTGAATACTCCTCTACTAAAAAGTGTTACAAGTGTTTTGACCCATCTATTGGTAAACTTTTTATTTCACATGATGTGTCTTTTGATAAGACTCAGATGTTCTTTTCTAATAGGAATCAAACTCAAAGGGAGCTAGATTATAATGAATTTGTTCATGTCCCATTACCAAGTATACTAGACAACATGTTTGTAAGGGGTGATGCTAATGAAAACAATGTTATGGGCGACACCACTGAAAGTAGCACTGTTATAGGTGATGTCATTGAAGATACTGACAGAAATCTACATGGTGAAGCAACCGCAAATGTATTTATTGGAGGAAATGATACATTTGAAACTATAACGCAATTACCAATTCGTAGATCTACTCAGGTCTCTCAACCTTCAGTGAGATTGCATGAGTTTACCACTTATCATATAGCTAAGTTCCCAATCTAATCTCATATAAGTTATGATAAGATGACTCCCCCTCTCTGCTAGCCTCCTTATAGAGTTGGGAGACTAACAGGTTACATTCATAACACACATTTGCATCTTCACAAAAGAATCCAAGAATTAATGTGGTTCGGCATTCATTGTGAAGCCTACATCCACGTCAAGAGAACCCAATCAACTTACTTCTAGGGTAAGCTTTCATTATCTTTAAATAGAAAATAGTAAGAGTTCTACAAGAAGTTAAATTTTAATATGACTCCCTCTCTCTGCTAGTCTCCTTATAGAGTTGGAAGACTAACAAATTACATTCATAACACTCCCCCTCAATTTGGACCGAAGACATCTCTAAGAGCCTTGCTCAATGTAACTTTAATAAATCCCTTTGACAAAGCTTTTGGTGAAAACATTTGCAAGCTGATTTTCACTTCTCACATAAGGGGTTTCTATAGTTCCATGTTAAACCTTCTCACGAACAAAATGCCAATCAACTTCAATGTGTTTAGTTCTTTCATGGAACACCGGATTAGAAGCAATGTGTGTAGCAGCTTGATTGTCGCAGAACAACTTCATGGGTTTTTTAGAACTTCTTACCCTCAATTTTTGAAGTTGGGCACCAATCCATATTGATTCACTAGTTGTAGACGTTATTGCTCTGTACATTGCTTCTACATTAGAACGAGCAACAACATCTCCAAGAGACTAAATTTTCTCCTACAAATATGCAAAAGCCAGTAGTTGATCTTCGATCAGTAGGATTGTCAGCCTAATCTGCATCGGCATATTCTTCAATGTTTGTGTGTCCATTCTTCTTCATGAAGATGCTCCTTTCTGGAGAAGACTTCAGATTACATAATATGTGATTAACCAATTCCAAGTGCCCTTTGGTAGGATTATGCATAAATTGACTGACATAACTCACTGCATATTCAATGTCAGGTCTAGTAATGGTCAAAATAAATAAAATTTCCAACCAACCGTTGAAAACAATTATTATCTTGCATTGGAGAATCATTATCAGTAACTTTACAAGTGTATTCCATAGATGTGATGGCTGGTTTCACACTCAAAAGGACCCGACCAATTTCTTGTAAGTCACCCTGTAAAAATGCATTTTTTACATCCATTTGCAAAAGTGACCAGCCATAATTAACGACAACTGACATCAACATTTTTACAGTATTCATTTTAACTATAGGAGCAAATGTCTCTCTAGAATCAACTCCATATGTTTGAGTATATCATTTGGCAACAAGCCTTGCCTTATACCTCTCTAGAGTCCCATTACTCTTGAATTTGATCTTGTAAACCCTACAACATCCAACTGAATGTTTGCAACTTGGGAGTTGCACTATATCCTATGTTTTATTTTTATGAAGAGCTTCTAGTTCCTCATTCATAGCTTTCACTCGTTTAGGTTAATTCTTAGCTTCAATAAAATTGGTCGGGTCCTTTTGGTCTTCAATGGCCGAAATAAATGCAAAATATTGAGGAGAGATATGATCATAACTTATACGAGATTGAATTGGGAACTTAACTGTATGATAAGTGGTAAATTGTGCAATCTCACTGAAAGCTAAGAGACCTTAGTAGATCTGCGAATTGGTAATTGCACTACAGTTTCAACTGTATCATTTCCTGCAATAGATACATTTGCGGTTGCTTCACCATGTAGATTTCTGTCAGTATCTTCAATGACATCACCTATAACAGTGCTACTTTCAGTGGTGTCGCCCATAACATTGTTTTCATTAGCATCACCCACGTTGTCTGGTACACTTGGTAACGGGACAAGAACAAATTCATTGTAGTCTAACTCCCTTGAGTTTGATTCTTGCCAGAAAAGAACATCTGAGTTTCATCAAAAGACACATCCTGTGAAACAAAAAGCTAACCAATAGATGGTTCAAGTTTATCACCACCCTAGGCATGAACATAAACATTGTAACAAAAAACTCGAAGATGAGACATCACGATGGGACGATCATATAGAACCTCTAAGGGTATCTAAAAGTCCAAAACTATCTTGGGAGACCAGTTGATTAAGTAACAACTCGTGCTGACAACATTTAACCAATAAGTTTTGGAAAGATTCCTATGAAATAATAAAGATTGAGTCACCTCAAGTATATGTGTTGCATTCACCAATCCCACTTTGTTGAAGAATGCATGTGCATGAAGTTTGATGTAAGATTCCCAAACTTTTTAGATATGATTGAAAATGCCTATTGGTGTATTATGTCACATTATCTATTTGTAAAACTTTAATGTGAGTCTAATACTTGAATCAAAACCATCGGCAAAATTTCTGAAACATCTGTAGCACTTCATTATTATGATCATATATCTCCTCAATATTTTGCATTTTTTTCCAGCCATCAAAGACCACAAAGGACCCGACCAATTTTATTGAAGTTAAGAATTCACCTAAATAGATGAAGGCTATGAATGAGGAACCAAAAGTTTTTCATAAAAATAAAACATATGATATAGTACAACTCCCAAGTGGCAAACATCAAATTAGATGTCTTTGGTCTATAAAATCAAATTCAAGAATGATGGGACTCTAGAGAGGTATAAGGCAAGACTTGTTGCCAAATGATATACTCAAACATATGGAGTTGATTATAGAGAGACATTTGCTCATGTAATTAAAATGAATACTGTAAGAATGTTGATGTCAGTTGCCGTTAATTGTGGATGGTCACTTTTGCAAATGGATGTAAAAAATGTCTTTTACTAGCAGAGAGGGGGAGCCATTTTAGAATTTAACTTCTTGTATAAGTTGATTGAGGTTTTCTTGCCGTGGATGTAGGCTTCACAACAAATGCCGAACCACTATAATTATTGGATTCTTGTATGTAAATGTTTATGATAAATTTAACACATAGTATATAAGATTCTAAGTTAGCCATCGGAGGATTTCTTAATTCTGATGTGGCCTTTGACATATCTCATTCTTCTATAATCAGGTTCAATTAACCAATGCTGCAACTGCACACCATCAGTCCAGATTTGCACATACCGGAGTCAACGATTCAAGGTTTCACAGACACCTTCCAGCATCCCTCTATGTTGGTTTCTTGGTTGCTTTGGCGTCCCCGGCATGCTCAGGGATCATTGTTATACAAGTAAGTTAATGATGAACATAAACACCGGTCCAACTCCAACTACCCCTTTAATTTGCAGTTGGAATCAAACTCCCGTCAAAAAGATGAGGTTGTTGGTGCCATGTTACTTGCCTTAATTGAAAATATTTGCATTACGGTGTCATTTTATTTTCGAAAACTACTTTGCATCCTTATCTTAAAAATTCTTAAAGAATGAGACAGGATATAAATTAAAGGAATGTATCAATTATCGAACTACACCTGTCAAGGCCCAATATTCATTGATTTCCGCGAAGAACCAAAGACTCGTGTCGGAACGGCCGGGGGCAACACGGCTCCCGGGCCCACTCCTCGGGGTGGCATAGGCACGGGGTCAGAAGAAAGCAAAAGGGGGTTTTTTTTTTAGGTCGCCATTAATCATTGATTTAACGTCAAATAAGATAATATGGGCTAAGAAGAACAACAACCCCGCGAAGAGAGTGGTCCTCCATGTGTTAAGAATCGAACTTAAGACTTCACATTTTCATGAATGATCATCGCATGTCAACTCATGCAACTACCTTCTTGGGAATTAGATAGATAATAGTGAATAGACCATCAATAGGAAGGCATTAATTGATGCATGACTACTAGTGCATAAAAATGAAGTCGATCAGTTGGCGGTTCAAAAAGGCAAAGACATGTAGCTAGCGCATGCTCAAGGCTCAATATATATATATGCAATGGTTCGCAAATTAGCTAAGTAATTAAGGCATGCATCAATCGGAACTATCATAAGTCCAGGAGGATAGGTAAGGTAGTTCAGTTTGGCAAAGACGTATATCAGACCTACATTAATATAGTCCATATATAACCCATATGGTATGGTAGCTAGGTCAGGAGAAGGTTGAAGAAGGGCTGCCAAATTTACCAATTGCACCAACATGAAATTCAAGTCTAAATTTCTATTTCTGAGTCCTCATGGTCGAGAATGTAAGAAAATTCATTTTTCCCATGTCAGAATGAGTGAAATTTTATAGAAAAACCACTTGGCGAGTAGTCCCAAGACAAACCAAATGAGGAGTTCACATAAAATTTGATGGATTGACCCATCAAATCGACCTTATTTAATGAACTTAATGTTTATAATTACCTTTGTTAAATTGTATCCTTTGTTAAAATTCTTTTCAACATTTTCATTTGTGTAACTAGATTTAGTGAGGATAAAAGTAACTGTTTTTTAGATAAAACTCACTGCATGAGACACTTTGAAGATATTTGTAATATAAAAAATTCAGGCATATGTATATATAATTTGCTCTTGTTTTCATTGAGGGGGAAATGATCATTCATAGAGTTTATTAGTTTTACCGTTTTTAATCAAGGGGGGAAAAAATTTTGAAAGTTCAATTGAACCATTTTGAACCATTTAGAGCAAATTTAACGGCACAAGCTATAAAAAGGCTATTACCTCTTAAGCAGGTGCCGTGTAATTTGCTCAACCATTTATTTATCATCTTTACTCTTTGTTTTGGGCAAAGCATTTATCATAGTATAAATATGTCAAACTTGTATGACCAAACCACACAAACAAGATGGGCGACTCAGCTGAGACTAAAGGAAAAATTATCACCTGCAAAGGTATCTTCCCTGCACGACTGTTTATTTGGTTTTCTTTATTTGATCCATCGAAATGATAGAATACATATATTAATGCTAAACTAAAATTTGATGCTTCAAAGAAACTAAAACTTGTTTTTTACGATGAATGCGAATAAGCTGCCGTTGTACGGGGTCCAGGACAACCCTTGGCTATCGAAGAAGTGCAAGTCCATCCTCCCCAGAAGATGGAAGTCCGAATGAAGGTCCTTTATGCTTCCATCTGCCACACGGACCTCAGCGCTTGGAAAGGAGAGGTATAGATCATCATCTGAGATATATAACAGATAGAATTCTCGATTCTTGGAACAGATCAGACCATTAATCTGATCATGATAATATCACCCACAATAAAATACTATTAGGCATGCATTCTCTTAATGATGATGATAATGAATGAAGGACTAACTGGTTGTTTGTTTCGTTCCGGGAACTTGGAAATATTTGAAGGACAAAGCCCAGCAAGCCTATCCTCGGATACTTGGCCACGAAGCTTCAGGGTAAATTTATACTGTGTTGTTTCTCAGGAATTGAAGAAGCAAATTAATAATGCATGACTTGTGAGGGGAATTAAGAAGCAAATTGAATGTATGGGTGCAGGATCGTTGAGAGCGTGGGAGAAGGAGTGAAGGACATGAAAGAAGGTGATCAAGTGGTTCCAATCTTCAATGGAGAATGTGGAGACTGTGTTTATTGTAAGTCAAAGAAAAGCAACCTCTGCGAGAAGTTCCGGGTGAATCCATTTAAATCCGTAATGGTTAACGATGGAAAGACGAGGTTCTTCACCGGTGACGGCCGGGAACCCATTTACCATTTCCTTAATAGCTCCACCTTTGCGGAGTACACCGTCCTCGACTACGCCTGTATTGTCAAGATAGATGCAGAGGCTCCTTTGAAAAAGATGTGCTTGCTCAGCTGTGGAGTTTCTACAGGTGCAGTGCAGTGCAGTAAATAAAATTAATTAGTAATTAGCAGCTCTCTGTGCATATATCATCGATTCCTTATTTATTATATTATATCTATATCCCTCTCGATCGGGCTTTCTCCAAGGCTCCAACTGGTTAGGTGAAACTTGGCAGTACTTGTACAAGGCGTGGAACATTCCGGTTTTTAATTTCCAGAATTCACATCACGAAGAACATATATTGCGTGCATTAGCATTAGCATTAGCATTAGCATGCATGATCTGATAATAGTAATAATAGATGGGTTTGAAGAAATTATTTTTGTGAAAATAAAATAATATATTGGTGCAATTTAGGGATCGGAGCTGCTTGGAACACGGCAAACGTGGAAGCCGGATCAAGCGTGGCCATCTTTGGTTTGGGTGCTGTGGGGCTTGCTGTAAGTCTCTCTCTTTCTCTCTCGGCGTCCCTGTGTTTTGACTTTAATTTGAGACGATATAAAATCTATAATCATACCGGGAGTTGCAGGTAGCGGAAGGAGCACGGCTGAGAGGAGCTTCACCAATTATAGGCATCGACGTCAATCCTGATAAATTTATCAGAGGTACCTGCATGCCCAGGTTTATGCATGTACATGTTCTATATACCCAAGGAAGGAAGGAAGGAAGGAAGGAAGGAAGGGAAAAAAACAAAAAAAAAAACAAAAGAGAGAGAGAGAGAGAGAGAGAGACGAAGGTTTATGCATATGTACTAATCAACCGTTGGGTACATGTTGTTGTTGTTGAATGTGTGCAGGCAAGACGGTGGGGATTACCCAATTTATTAACCCAAAGGATCATTCCCCGAAAGAGGAGGATAAAGCTGTGCTTAAGGTGAGTCCAGTTTAGTTTTCAGTGTTTAATCTTGAATCCTGAATCCTGGCAAACTAGAGTAGTCCAGCTTTTCACTCACTCACAAGTCACAACTCCACCGTCGTCACAATTTCTCAAGTTGTTGAGGTGATACATACATTGTGGTCAACTACTCATAATTATTGGGTATTAATTCCTTGAATTCTAGGTTTGCTATTGTACATTTATATTGTCGAGGTAAAAATTATTATGCATATTATTAAAGAGAGTCAGAACTCACAATTACTCCATTAAGAGAGGGTTAGTCATTGGGAAATTGTTTTGATCACCGTCACGCAAGATTCCGGTCCGTAGAATCGAAATCTTGGTCTAGTTTAAATTTCAATGGTCAAGATCAAAATCTTCGATCTCGACCATTGAATTTCGACGATCGAAAACGAAATTCCAATCACACCGCCCAAAGTGAATGGTTTGATGGTCCTGCGCATTTATTTCGCAAGACCCAAACAAGGTCCCCCTCCCTCTGTGTGGTACTCATTCATTAGGTATCATAATGGCGTTTCTATAGATGGAATTCCATTGAATAATTAACCAGACACTATTGAACCCCGAAAAAGTTGTACACTGTCTTTTTTTTTTTTTTTTTTTTTCGGTAAGGAGTTGTACTCTGTCCTACCAATAAATGAATACCATTCAAATTGTTGGGGGCATGGCACCCACGTGGGACGTTGGGCCCTCCGTCCCAAAGCCCACAACCGACACCCTTCTTGTTCTTCATTTTTTTTCTTCTTTTCTGTTGAATTCCCACTTGCTAATTTAATACCTCCAAGGCATGCATGCAATAACTCGGGCTCAATGACTCAGTCACTAGAAAGACTCATGGAAATTAATATTGTTGTAGGCTAGGATGTGAACGGTGCAGTTTTAAAATATATGCTTGTGCTGATCCTCATGCGTTTGGTATCATCCTCTTTTATGCATGCATGTATGTCATGAGCATTATATTCCAAAAGGCTTTTTCTGGTGAAGTAGTGTTGATGATACACGAACGTGGTACATTACAGATTATTCAAGAAATGAGCAATGGAGGTGTGGATTACAGCTTCGAGTGCACCGGAAACTTGGGAGTTCTTCGGGAGGCATTCTTGTCAACCCATGACGTGCGTTTCTTTTTCTTAATAATTATTGAATTTATTTCTCTTTCGTCTCCTACTCCTCCTTTTTCTTTATAATTAACCATGCATTAACCATGCATGCATGAATGCGTGCAGGGATGGGGATTGACTGTAGTTTTGGGCGTCCATACATCGCCAAAAATGCTTCCCCTGCATCCCATGGAACTATTCGATGGTAGGAGAATCGTGGGATCTGTGTTCGGAGACTTCAAAGGAAAGACCCAATTGCCTCATTTCGCCACCGAATGCATGCGCCCTGGGGTCAGTATTGCCACTGCTACTATCACTCGATCGATCCATCCATCCATCCATGGTCAATTAATTGGATTCACTTGTTTAATTAACTAACCTATCCTCCTCCTCTACTTTTTTATTATTTTTATTAGTTGCACTTGCATGTATGTATGCATGCATGTCTACTTTATTCTCTTCACTCATTCTGACATTTCGATCTACCGCGTTCCTCGATCGGACGAGGACCTGATTTCAGGGCGTGAACCTCGACGGATTCATCACTCACGAGCTTCCTTTTGCTGATATCAACGAGGCATTTCAACTTCTCTCAGACGGGAAAGCATTGAGATGTCTTCTCCATTTCTAATCCAGCCAACTCTATATATATCATACTATCATATTATACTATCATACTATCATACTACTATTATAAAAGTGTGAACTCAAAAGAAACGGCTACATTTCGTCTTCCTTTAATACCTTCTTGTACTTAATTAATTAGATCTATCTATTAATAATAAATTAAGTCTACAATGGTCAACTAAAATTTTTAACCTAAGGAGTAAGAAAAGTTTCCCACAAAAACTAAGAAATGTTAATTGAAAATCTCGCATCTCATTGATATTAAATATAATTAACTAACAACTGTAGTTAATATTTACTCAATTTAGGAGTTTATTTTTTTTCTCCCCCCCCCCCCCCCCCCCCCCCCACCCACCCCCTTTTTTTTTAAATAATAGTCCATTAAAATATTTGAGTATTGATCTCTTTCCTCTCACTAATTAAATTTTATATTTCATCACTCTTTTCCTATGCAACTCTTCACCTTCCTGTCTACTAAAAATAAATAAATAAATAAATAAAATCTCTTCACCTTCTTGTTTTGTCTTTATACTCATTTTTATTTAAACATCCCAACTTCTCCCATGGCTCTGAAACGTTTAATCCGAAAACCCGCAAGGTACTGTATTTGGGAATTTAGGGTAGGATTTTGGGTTGGGTTGATCCTCAACTCACGTATTCGTTATTCCTCATTATATGGAGAGAGATGTACCCAAAGTTGCAGAGAGCAAAGCAACAATGGAAGTAATCCAACACTTGGAGCAAGGGAATGCTTGACTTTGGAGAATTGAAAGAAACCCAAGAATCTGCAAATGCTTTCTTTCTCGTCCTGTAAAAGTGATGACGCATTCTATGGCGATGGCTAGCTACCTCTACTTTCTCATCTATCTGCATCACGCATTCATATCTCAAGGAGCATCATTGCCTTCTCCACCGTTTCTCTTTGCTTGCTTGCTTGCTTTTCCATGTTTAAAAGATTGAAGAGAACAAAAGAACAAGAAGTAGCTAGCAACAGTTGCAATTGAAGTACGTACCAGCTCAAAACCTGAACTCCGTTGTTGTGTAGTCTCCACCGGACATCACTGATGAAGCCCATGAGAGAATTTTAGACATCCTCTCCTCCAATCGCTCGAAATGGGACTCTTTTCTTTCTTCTTTGCCTACTCATCTATCTGTCATTGATAGCAAATAAATTGCGACTACCCGGCTTTTTGATGTCCCAAGCCTGAAAACTACGGTAATGATTCTATTGCCGATGGTTTGTTAAAGACTGGGGATCAGATTGGGAAGAAGAAGAAGAAAAACGAGGGCCAAAAAGAAGCGACAGCATTCACAACGTGTCGTTGATGGTGCCGGAGATGAGGTATTTCTTCTTATTGTACAGGACAAGCATGATTTGGATTCTTTATATCCCGTCATTTCCCTGTCCAGTGTAACACACAGGAAGATCAAACAACAATATGATCAACTTGTTAAGGCCAATGATTCTCAGTCCGTGACTCTGGCTCAGGTTCATTCCATTGTCACTAAAAAGCCATTTAACTCTCTACAATTGTCAATTTACTCACAAAGGTTCAATTTTTTTTTAAGCGATATATGCCGGTACACATATTGACGCCAAGACAGATGATTGATGTAGGGGCGCTTACTGAATTGACTTTTAAGAAGTTGATTCTTAATCGGGTAAGTGTTTTTGCCAGTAGCTGAGCTTAGGCTATTTCTAAAAGAATTTAGCTTAAATTAATCAGGCTTTTTTTGAAATCTAGTTATGTTCTATGTTATCACATGTAGGCCGGTGTTTTGGAGAACAATGTTAAGGAATATCAGCTACAAATTATTTATCTTCAAAGATATGTGGGAGAACCCGGTACCTTGCATACTGTTTTTAATGAGTTTATAATCAAATTAGCAAACTTTTCATTGACAATAGAAAATAAAGGACCTCTACTCTAATGAAGATTGTCCATTCATGTTTATGTGATTGACTTTGCATTTGTGTTTGGAAGTAACTCATATTGAAAATGTTATTATTCTAAATTGACCATCTTTGTTTTGTTTTATTGTTGCTTTACTGGATTAAGAGTAGAGCTGTGTCTAATTATGGCCAACATGGAGGCTCAAGCCAGGGAACTCAATCAAAGAAAGCATTGGATAGAGAAGCTTGAAGAGAAGGAAAGACTGGCTATAATAAAAATCTAAGTAGACTGCTCAACTGGTTTTGTTTTTATATAAATTTTGAGATAAAAAAATCAGAAATCTTTTTTCTCCTCCCATTGTCCTGTTAACTATGGTAGGTTATCTTACCACAAAAGAAATAAGAGAATGTTCCTTCACAAATTTAAATGAATTTATTTATCTCAGGTATTGATTCGAGCTATCAAAATTTTGAAGGTTGAAGGGCCCATATGGACATAACAGTTGCTGAAGAAGAAATTTTAAAATGGAAAATGGCAATAGAAGGTAGAGCTATTATCAAGACTATCTGGCATAGGTACACACTTAAGAAGCAGTCTTGTGACTACTTCATAAATTTAGCTTTCTTGATCTGATAAATATATTTCTGATGACATTCCATAAGTGATATTCATTCACTCAATTTCAAAGTTAATTCCCTTTCAATTATGGAGTTCTACCACTCCTTAGGGTCAGAAATTTCCAAAGATATAAGCACTTGTATCCATATCTACTTGTGTACATGTGTAATCCTAAGCCAATTCTTTGAGCATCTTGTCTATTCTCAGTTGATCATCGAAGGAGTCGAAGGAACCTAAACTGACATGTTTCATATGGTAAGGATTTTTACTCTATAGCATGTTTTTGTAGGAATGATCAGTTGATGGGGGAGCACGGAGTAGCAATGGATGGTATGATTCTCAATATCAGCCCAAAGGCCTACCATAATATTGCTCCAACGGAGTACCGGACTTATGTGAGGAGAGCCTATGAAGCCAGCTTGAAGAGGCTTCAAGTTGATTGCATCGATCTTTCTACTATGAACATTGGGTTGATACTTGAGTTTCCGTTAAAGTCACTTGTGAGGTTCATTTTAATGTTCCAAGTGATGTACTCAAATCAATAATTTTTAATAAAATCCCGACATTTATTTATTATAGGGTCATGATTTGAGTTTGTAGTGGCGCTAGGGCTTACAAATACATAGGTTTTAGACTAAAATTTGACACAAAGAGAAAAATATAAAATTTTAAAAATTTTAAATAACATAAACTAAAAATGATACTCAAAAACACATCACACGTGCATGTGCACGTGCGTTATTACTAGTACTAATAATAATTGCACGTGCAAATGCACGTTATCTAATCATACATGTAGGGAAAGAAGGGAAATGTCTTGAAAATCAACTTTTTGTTATATTGTATCTTTCTTACATTGGTACTTGGGTTTGCATATAGGGAGTCACATTTTTACTTCGCTCAATAATAGCTTAAGTTGAGATGCATCCTTCTTCGCTCAATTATAACTTCAGTTGGGACGCATCCTTCTTAGTACCAAATTTGGAGCCATAACCTAGCAGTTTCATGAAGTAAAATGATCCAAGAAATGAAAACTTAAGTAAACATTCAGAATCTAAAAGATGACAATACTCAAGAAGGAATTAATTAGTAAAGATCTAAAAAGAAGAAGTGAACCCCTCAATGGTGAAATCTACAAGTACTTCCTTGTTAATAACTTGCTCTAGGCAAAGTTATTTCTCTAACGACATTCATCTTTGGTGATCCATTAGAGAAACCCTCATCATGAAACAATCATTCACCTTGTTGTAAATCTGAGAGCGTTGCAGAGATGAGAGTGAGGCTCACGTGGTGGTGAATGGATGATATTACAATTTAATTTTGAGTTTCCAGTTAACTTATTACAATTTAATTTTGAGTTTCCAGTTAACTTATTACAATTTAATTTTGAGTTTCCAGTTAACTTATTGGATGTCAAATATTACAATATTCTTTTTTTTTTTAAAGTATGAATTAAAAAAAAAATTCCATACATCATTAAATTATTGAAAAAATATCATATTCTAAAATAACATCAAGATTCCTATTCCAATGATATTGCATTCCATTTAAGCAATTACTAATTCTACCTAAAAAAAAATTAAAGCAATTACTAAAAAAATAAGTAAAAGGGAACGAAAGAGATGATATCTTAATAAAAATCATACAAAAAAAAAAAAAAATTTCTTAATGAAATAGGATCTATTTAATGTTTTCTTTTCTTTCATTTTTTTTCCAAATTATATTGCATTTTCAAAAGAGATCAATATCAATATTATGATCTTCCCTTTTTTTTTTTTTTTTTCTTTTTTCTTTTAGGCAAGAATAAGAAAAGTCTACCATATTCTAAAGTAACACCAAGATTCCTATTCACGCTATTTTCATTACCGATAAGCAAGTACTATTTACTAATTCTATCAAAAAGAAAATTTTGAAGCAATTATTGACAATAAAATAAAAAGAAACAAACCTTAGCTTTGGTCAATGGTAAGAAAGGAATTAAAAGGTGATTAGACTCTAATAAAAAAATGAAAATTGAAATCTTGGAGTGAGGTGTAGAATTTAGGAGAAGATTTTTCTTTTTTAAGTATTTTTAATAAAGATTTTTTAAAAGTTTTTCTAAGAAGAAATATTATCTGGTTATTAATAGCCAAAATGTCAACAATACTCAATAAAAAATAAGTAAAGAACCAATAAACAATAAAAACTAAAAGTATTTCAAAGGAAAAGAAGGAAAATTTTCTATGTAGTCTAGAAATGCATTAATGTTTTTTAGGAAAGTAATGTATAATTATTATAGTCTAGAAATGCATTAATGTTTTTTAGGAAAGTAATAATAATTTATTTTTTTCGTTGCCAACCTTGGTTAGGGGTTCGACCCGCGTCGCACACCTGGCTGTGGTGGGTGAGTCTCCCGCAGGGAATTTTGCATCCACAAGAATTCGATACGAACCTGCGCGGCCCGTGGACCAACCCCGTTGGTTAATAATAATTATTATTATTATAAAAATAAAAATAATAAAAGAATTACCGAATTGAGTACCACCATACAATGATTTAGTATATGTGGTTGGGTTTTCCGTCATTGAAAATTCTACTTTGACTCTTTGATGATCAGATTTATTTTGTTTTATATATTTCTTAACTAAATCAAATAAAGGGTAGAGTTGAATATGCTTAAACCACGTGTGCTCTTTCCTACTCTCTTCCCCATGCCAGCCGGTATTCGCATTAATTGTTTGTGTTTTTTCATCACAAATACATAGATTTTTGTTGATACACTCTAACATATCTTGAGCTCCATAATGCATTTGAAGTATGAAATAGAGATAATGACACTATCAGCAAAGTATATTAGGTATTATTATTATTATTGGAATTTATTAATATGATTAATAAATTAAATGTCCAAGGGCAATATTGAAAACTCACTATTAGGGCGGTTACAAAATAGGGTTATATATTTTGGTAACCACGCATTAGTGAGTAATCGAGTGATTCATTCGCACGGCGAACTCCGAGAAACGGGGCTCCATCTCTCTCCCTCTCTTAGAATCGCAGGCTTAGAAATTTTTCTTTCCTAGTTTTTGATCTTCATTCCATTAATCCACGGCATTTGGGTGTGGATATTATTCCCTTTCCCAGTGATTGTGGAATCTCGCCGGTAAATCTTTGGTGGTAGAACGAGAACTTGGATCTAGACTTTCGCGAATATTTCAAGTAAGGGAAGCGAACCGGGTAAGGAATCTTTCTCCCATCAATTAATTGAATTGAATTACTTTTGATGTATTACCAACATTGGCATGAGCCATTGGTTCCCACGGTTCTTTGTTCCTCCCCATTGTTTATTTTAATTGTATGGATCCAATGGGAGGATCAAGGGTTTAATACGAAACCCATGGGAGAATTGACGGGTTTTGGAAACCATTAATTTTGTTCGGATCAGTGGGGGATCCCTGTGAATTTCCTAATGAAGATTTGAATGAATTGATAATCCATGATGATAATTATTTTTGTTTAATAATTGATGCTGGATTTTTTTCATGTATTTTTTTGGATGATTTTTGGGTGAAAAACGTGTTTTCCGTTTTTTGAAAAAATTGCTCAGAAAATTGAAAGGTTTTGTCGGGACGAGGCGAGCGCTGCGGCGGCCGCTATTATCGAGAGCACGGGACGGACGGAAGCGGGCGAGGCACCGCTGGCAGAATGCGACGGAATTTATCGGCGGACGGTCATCGCGGTCGAATGCGGACGGAATTGTCTGGGAGATGGATTTTTGGATATTAGTTTGTCCGTGAATGTGTTTCTAACAGGACACAATGGGACAAGGTGATGTTTGGGCATTGAGGGCCTATTGGGGCCTAGTGGGAGCTAATGAGGTAGAAGTGTTCGGTGAACCACCCATAGCTTTAACATGATTGCATGTTTTATTTTAATAAAACTATTTTTTATTTATGGGTCTATCAATCATGTTTCTTGACGAATGAAGCTAGTGTATAAGTCTATGTGGGTTTGCATGAGAATTTGATTGAATGTTTTTAGCATCTCTTTTGGTTCAAGTGCTTATCCATAGGTTGACTATGCTAGTGTGATTTTTTGTTGCATGAGTTGTGTTTTATGCTAGATTTATTGAACTCATCTTGTATGTAATATCTCTAGAAAAATGGGCTACCAAGAGCATTGTGGACCTCACTAAAGGAGATAAGCTGAATGAGAGGAATTATGACCTCGGCACGAAGGTGCAATATCTCGGAAGAGCGGGATATCTGGAGACATAAACGACATGAACCCAGAGGAAGGTACCACACCGCACGATGCGGGACCTTGATACATACAATGCTTGGAAGAGGAAAGAGGGTAGCCGGATTACAACCGAGCTCCATGAGGGATGACCGATGCTTCGTATGAGAAGCATAGGACTGCAAAGTCTTTATGGGAGGTGGAAGTTCCAGATGGAGGGACATCCACCACAAGAGGCCGCCAGCGGACTCACTTTGACGGTTATAAGATGCGCTAGGGTCACACCATGAGGCAGATATAACATCATGTCTAACATGATTAGTGAGTTGAGCGCAGTGGGCGCCGAAGACCGTGAGGGCAAGTCTCCGCAGGTCATCGGGTCATTGCCAAAGATTTGGGAGCATATGAAGATCTTCTTGACTCATGCGATGAGGTCAAGACTTTCGATCAAGGCAAGCACCTTGAGCTGATGAGGATCGGATGTTGGCCGATACCCCTCAAACCGATGATGCGCGAAGCAGCACTAGTAAGGGGCAAGCTTCAGCGCAAGAGAGAGAAAGCTCAACCTCAGCGGTCCAAGCAAGTAACCGGGGTGGGAACAAAACAAGAGTAGGCCAAGCGTCAAGGGGGACTAGTGGGCAAGAAGAAATCGCTTTGATTTGCTTCAAGTGCCGAAGCCTGGTCATTGCTCGGATTGCACGAGCAAGAGGATGTACTGTGTGTTATACCTCATCTTGTTATGTAACAAGTTCTACTATGCTTGTGAACTAAATCCTTTGTGGATTGTTGATTCGGTGCGCAGAACACATAACAGGGAACGCTCAAGCCGTGGAATACCGCGATTCCAAGAGGAAGCAAAGAATAACGATGGGGAACAGCCAAGCGTGGAGGTTCATGGCATAGGCACATGCAAATTAGTTTTGGAGGTGGGGACGCTGTTACCCATGATATGGATGCTCGACATTCGGCGAAATCTTGTTTCGTTATTTATCTTTTAAGACATGGTTTTAGAGTTGTATTTGAAAACAATTATTTGGTTTTGTATCCGGGTGATACAGTTATGGTTATGGTTTTCTTGATAATGGTTTCATTGTATTGGATACAATTGATTATTCATTTAATTCAGTAGGCTTTTGTTTGCCAAAAACGTGTGTATTGATTCTAATTTGTGGCATGCTAGACTAGGATATATGGCTTAGATAGGATGAACAGGTTGGCAAGAGAAGGTCTCTTAGGCCAAGGTTCACTATCGATTTGCCAACGTGAGTCATGTCTAGCAGAAAGCAACTAGAAAACCATTTAAAAGGCTTTGAGAGCCTCTCTTCCTTTAGAACTTATCCATTCGGATGTGTGTGGACCCATGAATGGCATACTAGAAAAGGACAGCATATTTCATCACATTCATAGATGACTATACAAGGTATGGTCACATTTATCTAATTCTCATAAGTCGAAGCCTGGAATGTTTTAAGAAATTCTTGAGCTTGGTTGAGAATCGGTTAGATAAAATGATTAAAACTCTTAGAACGGATAGAGGTGAGAGTATCTCTGATATGTTCAAAGGGTTATGTGATGAAAAGGGGATATCTAGACAACTTACTATTCCAGGGGACTCCACGGCAAATGGGGTTCTGAGAGGAGGAATAGAACCTTGCTAGACATGGTGAGATCCATGATGGCGCAGGAAAATCTACCCATCTCTTATTGGGGAGATGCTTTGCTGATTGCGGCCTATATCCTCAACGAGTTCCAACCAAATCGGTTCCTTCCACACCATATGAGTTGTGGACCGAAAGGAAGCCGGATTTGAGTTACTTGCGCGCATGGGGATGTGCGGCATATGTTCACTCTACTTCTCACCAATATGGAAAGCTTGGACCCGGAGGAAGAAAGTGTATCTTTGTGAGATATTCGATCCCTCAAAGGGCCATGTCTTCATTGGACTAGATGAGAGTGAGAGGAGAACGGAACTTGAGTCTAAGGATGCAACATTCTTGGAGAATGATTTTCCATCTCTTTCGGGAGTTAACAAATAATCATCGGAATTCTTTGAGATACAAGATAGTGGTCTTGTCACTCAAGGGATTCAGATTTTGGATAATGAACCCGGGGTTCATCCGGAAGATCCTAGTGGGAGTGGGAGGCAGATGTGATAGCTACCTTAGACGGTGAGCAATCCGACATGCACTTGCGCCGTAGTGGGCGCGGGCTAGTTCCTCGCGACGTTTCGACATAGAGGATGAAGCCTACATGGTAACTCTGAAGAGATCGAGCGTGAGATGATTTCAGTCGATGAGCATGAACCAAAGAGCGTGCGGGAAGCTCTTGCGGGGTCAAGCTCAAAGGAATGGTTAAAAGCAATAAAGGAAGAGTTGGAGTCGATGAAAGTTAATCATGTCTGGGACTTGGTTGACTTGCCGCCGTGCCGAAAGGCGATTGGGAACAAGTGGGTTCTCAAGATCAAAAGAAAGGCGGATGGATCTATTAAGAGATTCAAGGCTCGTTTAGTGGCTAAGGGCGACACCCAACGAGAGGGCGTTGATTATGAGGAAACTTTTTCCCCGTGGTTAGGTTTGCCTCAATTCGCCTCATACTAGCCATTGTTGCTCGGTTGGACTTAGAGCTTTATCGGATGGATGTAAAAACTGCTTTTCTCAATGGAGAACTTGAGGAAGAGATCTATATGGATCAACCTCAAGGCTTTGAAGCACATGGACTTGAGCGCAAAGTGTGCAAGCTTAAGAAGTCCATATATGGCTTAAAGCAAGCATCTAGACAGGTGGAATGTGCGCTTCCACCAAGCTATAAAGGAAAATGGTTTTTCCATGCTTGAGGAAGACCACGCGTGTTTACACCAAGAGATCTCGATAATAATTATGTCATTCGACACCGTACGTAGATGACATACTTATGGCTAGCAATAACAAGGAGCTATTGGAAACCATTAAGAGATGGTTGTCCTCCGTATTTGATATGAAGGACATGGGTGAAGCAAGCTATGTGCTTGGTGTCAAGATTGTCGAAATAGGCAAAAGAGATTACCGGGTTTATCTCAAGAGACCTATATTGACAATGTCTTGACGAGATACCAGATGCACAATTGCAAACCAATTGATACTCGAGTGGAGAAGGGTTTGCATTTGAGCCTTGATATGGGTCCTAAGACTCCGAGGAGAAAACCAAGATGGAAAGAGTTCCATATTCCGGTGCAATGGGTAGCCTTATGTACGCTATGATGTGTACTAGGCCGGATATTTGTTATGCAGTGGGTTTGGTTAGTCGGTACCAATCAAACCCAGGCATAGAGCACTAGAAAGTAGTCAAGAGGATATTGAGATATCTCAGAGGAACGAGTAACTACATGTTGTGTTACCAAGGATCGGATTTGCGGTTAGTTGGCTATAGTGATGCCGATGGGCTGGAGACATCGATGAGCGCAAATCAACCTCGGATATGCTTCTTGCTGAATGGCGGGGCCATTTCGTGGTGTAGCAAGAAGCGGCTTGTATATTCCTCTCGACCATGGAAGCGAGTATGTGGCATGTTCAGCTGCGGTTCAAGAGGCTGTTTGGTTGAGGAGATTCCTTCGACATACTAGGACCGTGATGACATCCAAAGAGGCTGCCCTTGTCTCTTGGATAGTACGACAGCTCTTAGCTATGTCAAGGACCCCAAGTATCATGGGAAGACCAAACATATACAGTTGAGATATCACTTTGTTAGAGACATTACATTAAGAAAGAAAGTTGTACTTAAGCACATATCTACTGGTTTGATGGTAGCTGACCCTCTTACCAAACCTATAGCCAAGGATGTTTTTATTTCTCATGTAAAATCCTTGGGCTTGTGTAGATTGTGACTTATTTTTGTCCGAGACTTTCTTATTAATGAGTAATATGAGTTCATTCCAGCATTTTTTTATTCACTTTCGTGTGATTGTGTTTTGTTAGCATAAAACAAGATATGTCAATAGGCAAGAGAATGGCTCACTCACACGAGCATTCGCCTCTGGCGCCTTGGAGGCGAGCAGAGATGAGACAGATTATGAATGACTTTGTGTAGGTCAATTCATAATCATGATGTCGCCTTGATTTGGAATCAAGATGAGTTTCTCTATTGTGAAGAGAATCGACATGAATGTTCCCACTATTCATGTTGCCATAGGAGCAGTGGAGTACTTTATGTGGCGCTAGGGTGGCGACAATAAAGAAACTCGGGTTAGGCGCAAGAGGTTGCGACTAGACTAAGACATGTATGGTGTTGAGATGGACATACGTTCTATTATATATAGAATGCTCCACCATAGCACGTATATCATACTATGTGTGCTTAGCGATCATTGGAAATGAGAGGATGGATCCCCGCTCCTCTCATTGTGTGAGTCCTGGACCTTATGGTCCATTAGTGTTCTTAGTGACTTCACGACATCATGAAACGAAGGGTTGATGTGGCTACTTTGGGGTGTTACCTATGGTCATGATTGATTCGACCTAAAGGGGCACTACCGAGAAAGAAGTCAATCCTAAGTGTAGTAATGGTCGGGGCGAAAGGAAAGGTTTGATTCAACCGCACCCTAAAAAGTGTTTCTGGCGCCAACCGTATGTGTTACGGTAGTGAACATTTTAAGGACAAGAAGGTGATCTCTCGGAGGGATCGAGATACCTTTAGTCCGGTGAGTTTGAATAAACCTAGGACACCGTGTTATACTAATGCTTATTTGATTTGTTTCATGAGTGATGTGCCATCGGCCTTCGGGAAGGTTTCTAGTTTGGGGCTCACGCGTGCGGATATCACCGGTGCACAACCCATTTGCCGTATGACTTGTGGATATTAGTGTCGGGACACGGTGGTCTATGTATCCGGGATACATAGTGAAGAGATCAATGAATATGTATATCTAGGATAAACATGTGTCCTGGGACACAAGAGGTCTATATATCGGGATACATAGCGAGAGAGATTGAATGTGTATATCGGGATATACAAGTGTGTCTGGGACACATTGAAAGATTAACACTTGCCCTTGTGCAAGTGGGAGCATTGGAATTTATTAATATGATTAATAAATTAAATGCCCAAGGGCAATATTGAAACTCACTATTAGGGCGGTTACAAAATAGGGTTATATATTTTGGTAACCACCGCATTAGTGAGTAAAACGAGTGATTCATTCGCACGAGCGAATCTCGAAAGAAACGGCTCCACTCTCCCCCCTCTCTTAGAATTGCAGCTTAGAAATTTTTCTTTCCTAGTTTTTATCTTCATTCCATTAATCCACGGCATTTGCGTTGTGGATATTATTCCCTTCCCGGTGATTGTGGAATCTCGCCGGTAAATCTTTGGTGGTGAAACTAGAACGTGGATCTAGACTCCACGAATACTTCAATTAAGGAAAGCGAATCCGGTAAAGAATCTTTCCCCATCAATTAATTGAATTGAATTACTTTTGATGTATTAAAAAAATATATATAAATATTATTATTATTATTATTATTATTATTAATAATAATAATAATAATAATAATAATAATAATAATAATAATAATAATAATTATTATTCATAATGAAAATATATTCATGTGTTTTTCTCCTGTTCTTTGTTTTGGGGGGGGGTTGGGTTTTTGTTGTTTTTTTTTTTTTTTTTTTTTTTTATTTTATAAATAAGGGGGGGGGGGGGGGCATCCCAACCCGAGGCTCTCCTCCTCCGTTCACATGTATTGGTTTAGTGTGAGAGATGATCAGATCAAAAATGCTGTTGTGCTTAGGCACTCCGTGCCATTCCTTGAGGACCTCTATCCCCGAACCCATTAATTTTTAGAGACCACTCCTGTACGTATACGATCTTACGTACCAAAGTACCAAACTCTCTAGCAGCTCATATCACTACAACTATCCGTGTATCATTAACTACCCGTTACACCCTCGGTAAATCTAATGTCTCTTCTCTATTCTTTAGGCTTAATTTTAGCCTAGATATATTAGATTTAATTTTTAATTGAATTCTAATGGTGATATTTGAATAATTAATTGTCATAAAAATTGCACAGAACTAAACGGAATTACAAGAGGTAAGAACCTCTTACCTCTTTATATTAGGATATGAACCCAATAAATAAGCATAATTTTTTTGTGGCTTTTTCCCTCTCATGCATACTAGAGCATATTAAAAGTTGTAAAAAGCAGTCCAAAGTCAAGAGCCAAGATGAAACTTGGCGACCCTAGCTACAAACGGAGCACCATGGTTTTATGGCGTCCACACACGAAAGGGAGCGTCAAAGGAAGAGAAGAAAACAACGAATGAGCCGAAGGCGGGGAGAGACGAGAGACGAGAGAGAGTGAGAAAATTCAGGTTTGACCGCTCTGGTTTTGTGGTAGCGAAAGTGGTGATCAGTTTCGAAGATTTTAGGAAAGAAACAAAGAAAGAAAAAAAATCCAATGGAGCTGGTTGGGATATCCCAAACCTGCACAGGACCCTCTGCTTGCTTCCTCGCTTCCGTTTCCTTTTCCTAATTAAGCAATGGACTGGAGAAGTTGGTTGCACGCTTTCTTCTCTCTTCCAGAAGTTTATTCTCTCCCTCCTCAATTTAATTTCCTCTCTATCCAATTACTTGATCAATTCATAATGTCTGTTTTTCACTCCACATTTTACCCTCAGCTAGCCTGCACTTTTCCTGTTACGTCTAAAACTTCACGTACCAAAATTTAGGCCAATTCGACACCACCACGTACATACATACCTACTACTATAAGAGCTGTGGCTCTGAAATATCACCTAGCGTTCATCGACTCTGACATCCATTAGTTATCGCATCGACTCTGACATCCATTTGGTTATCGAAACGAATCTCTCTGCCAATTCTCTCCGCCTGCGTGCGTTCCGGATCTTGAAGGTGGCGCTACTGGTGGTGGCTGTTGTTGATTGCTTTCTATTTATTCTATATTAGCTAATCTCTGTTTTGCTTGCTTGCTTATTTATACTTTCATGTCTAAACGCCTAGACAGTTTCAGATGGTTGGAGGAGACAGTACCCGTCAGTTTTGGAGATACACTTAGACCAAAATCTTTGTGGGAGGATTGGCCTGGAGGATGCACAGAGAAACGCTTAATTTGAGCAGTTCATAAGAACTCTGGACAAGGGTATGGCTTCCAAAGCATTATTACTCTCTCTCTCTCTCTCTCTCTCTCTCTCTTAAAGTCAGATTGCCCTTCTGCCTCTCCATGCGTGGATCTAAGCTTTCTGTTTTAGCTGAATGCTTAGGCTTTTGGATAAAGATCCAGATGCCGCAATGAGCTACTGTCAGGATCCATCGCCCATGGTCGACGGGAGAGGGCCAACTGCAGCCTCTTGTTGATAACTCTTTTTGGGTAGAAAGAGACTATTATTAAGAAGAGGACCAACAAAGGCCGGAAAGCTCAAGGTGTAGCGAATTTTAATCAACCACATAATATATATATACAGACATGTCACTTGGTGCACATTTTAATCAGCCACTTACTCCTCAACGCGTCTCGTATATCTTCATTCCTAGCATATTTTCCTCTCCACCTCTTTTTCTAGAAAGCTAACACAGTGAGAATTCCGAATTCAGGGCATGGGAGGTTCAAAACCCAACATCAGGATCGATTGCTTCACCATCTTAATTATCAGCTCCTCATCCACGTGTAGTTGAATCAACCGACCTCCTCAATATGCATCTTATTCTGCTTGTGGGTGGTAAGCAACAAGAACACTACTACTACTATCAATGATCGACCACTGGGGCCTATGATATATTTTTCACTTAAATTTATTTCTTTCACCCACAAAAGGAGAAGACAGAGGAACCGGAACGGTGGGGGTAGGGGTGGCCGGGCGTGGTGGTTTTGGCGGTTCGAGGGATTAAGTCTACATACACGAGAGAGTGAGAGAGAGAGAGAGATATCCAGTTTTGGTTTTACTCTTGCTCTTTATGGGTAGAACCGTTACATTGCCTACCGCGGAGGGTAGCAGTTCTCTTCCTAGTTCACCACTACGTCTCCTGGGATATTCCAGAATTCCCTAGCGCAGGGTTCTGGCCCCAGCTGTAACCATACCCCTATGGCCAATGCCCCCCGCTACCACTGGTCCTTGAAGTCCTTTCTTTTCTTGTTTGGTCGAGTCAATTCTATTAATTCCCCACATTGCAGTGTGACACTGAGAACAAAGATGAAGAGTTTAACTAGCTTAACCGAGTCCAATGCATCACAGCCTTCCCTGAACTGCATGCAACAATAATTTGGAACAGAGGGTCCTTTAAATTATATATTTTGGGTGGACGACAGATATGTTCCATTACTGTTACGCTCTGCCTCGTAATCACATCGTGATTGCGCCTGGCTTTAGGAGAGCAGGAAAAGAAAATCCAATGGTTTTTATTTGTTAGGATGAAAGTCATACCTAATTTCTCTATAAACCCAAGGGGTCGAGACTCGAGAGTCAGAGACCAAAGATTTGGGATAGAATTCGACCCTCTGTTGATTTTCGGATTTTGGTTATTGCCCAGAATGCGCAGTCAACGTAGGCAAAACCGTTGGGCTACATTATGACTAAGACTAACAGGCCCTGGGAATGGTGTTTTTACCTCCTCTACAGGTTGACGCGATTATATCGTGGCCCACACCAGTCACCAGCTAATGTTCATGAGGTGCGCAATTTTCATGGCTTGGCTACATTTTGCAGCGATTGCTTCGGAACTTCAGCACACTCGTTCCACCAGATTACGGATTGCATGAAGAAGTTTTGCACAGAAAATAAAAAATAGAAGGATTGCATGGAGAAGAAGTCTTCTTATCTTTCAATGGACGGAAGAAGCCTAGCGGTATTGAAAGTCAACAGTACAAATTTTGAACTCACGTTCCTTTTCTCCGTCTCTTGTTAAAATTAAAAAAAAATATAAAGAAACAGAAAACCTGATAAATTACATGATTTTTGAATCATGAGTGAGTCAACAGAAGGACAACCAGGCAGTGTAGCCTTTCAATACCGCATTACTGTATCTAAGAGAGCGATGGTAATTCCATCCTAAATGAGTCAAGTCAACAGTAGAATTTGTAACTATCGCTATCGCATAGCTGTATCTTGCCGGGTGAAGGTAATTCTATTTTTCATCCTCATTTCCCCCTTTGGGCAGTTTGAGCAGGACAAATAAAGCAGTACTACGATTATGTTCATGGCACATTCAACGTGAGCATAATTCTGTTCATGGAACATTCGATGTAAGCATGGATTTCTAACAAGGACACCTTTTGAGTATGAAACATATGGAGAGTAATAGATTTAAGGGAATTCCTACAGTTAACCTTAATGTGCAGCAGCAATAAAATCTTCTAAAGCCTCGAAGTTCCACCCAACCCTACATGCTAAAAAAAGCAAACCATAACCCCATAGACAACAACCACCCAGGCTATGCAGGGAACAAAACTATAAATTAAATAGCCTGACCAAAGTATTGCTGTATGTATGCGTATTTATATATTTATGTATATATAAATATATATATCTATATGTATAGCAATGATATTTATCTGGAGAAACCTGCAATGACTCAATGCATGGGTTGACGAGGAGCACGTGGTCGAACTGGTGTCTTTGACGGGCTTACCCTGCATCGCATTATTTAAGCAACTAAGAACCCCCCCAAAAGACACCTGACTACCGAATGCACCCCACAGGATGCTGAAAGTCCAAGAAACATACCTTATTGGTAGGGAACCCAACACCACACCGCTACAGTTAAGAGCAGCAATTGCACTTTCCGCCTATGAGAAGGCAACAAAACAGTAAATAAAAATCTGAGGATTGAGTTTGACATATACAAGCAGGCAAGCCACACAAAAGTCACATGCTAGAAGGTTGTCTCATCTTCCTGTTCAAGGTACATAGGAATCATAACCGTAGTAAAGAATTGGAATGACCAACAGTACCAGACTAATGAAAGAAAAATATGGTGAAGGGGGCATAAAAATAACGGAAGCAAGCAAGAAACATCAAGAAAATAAAAAATAGCTCGGAAGTTCAATTAAGCAATGAAAGACACCTTTGACAGAACTATAAAGATTTAACAAAGAAGGTCGAGGAGCAATAAGATAAGAAACTTCCCCATCCAGAAGATTCAACCAGTATCAACACTAATCCTAGATTACAGTCGACTAATAAAAAATCAGCTGATCCACAGGCCCAGACCCAAAACTATTTCCAAGTAACAGTCAGTGTCAGAGGAGGCCGTTGATTTCCTAGTTTCAGTAGCCTGGGCATTCGGGAAAGAAACAAAGGAGAATGCAAGGGCCATAATGGGAAACAGGTGGCTATGGAATCAGAATAGGAGCAAAGGGGTGGATTGAAACGCCACTAAGGGCTGGAATGGATTTTGGAAGAAGTTATTGAGACCTAAGCGCCAGGTATGTCCTACCGTATTCCCAATTTGCTTCTCCACATTTAGTACTCCCAAGGGCGGCTGATGGTGCAGGTTAAAATATGCTTACCGACCCCCACCCGCCAGATGCAGTCGTCATTGCATCTTTGACTGGTTCATACAGCCTCACAGAGCGAAAACAAAAGCATACTTTGGAGACATGCCCTGTTTCTGAGGTCTTGCTATTCAGTTGGGGTTCTGTGAACAGTATCACACACCCATGAATAGTAATGGAAGAAAGGGAAGAGTCAAGAGGGAGGGGAAAGAACTATATCCTCCAAATGTAAAACTTTTGGATAGCTGGCTGACTTTAACTAACAAAGGCTCCAGATGATTACTCTAGGTCGTCCAAATACTTGGACCCCACATAACTTACCAAAATAGGACTATTTAATAACTACACTAAAGCCAATTACATTACCTAACAGACACAACTAATACCTAAGTATCTATTTTCACAACCTCTTTAATCCAATAACCCCCGAAAAATTAAAAAATAATAAATATATAACCTTTGGGGCTAAAGAATTCATATCCCTTCTACATATATGGTGAAAATAGGACTGATCCTCTGTCTAGGCCTACATTTACATGGTGCAAGTTATCATCTGATGATGAAACTTGAGTCACAGACAAAAATTGTATGTTATTTCCTGACGATGCCATTTGATGAGAAAAAAAGTCACAGATCTGAGATGTCCAAGAGCAAAAGGTTTAAGCTAGGGAGATGCCAAAACACATCTTCAAAACTTGACCTACCTACCATGTAAAGAACCAGGGAAACAAAATGGAAAGTACAGGGTATTGAAGACTCAGCACTAATTTTGTTTTATGTATAAGTAATTTGCAAGTGGAAGGGGGATAAAGAGAAGTCCCTACAGCACTGCCGTCTGAAATAACATTTTAAAAGGAAAAAAGGGGGGGAGGGGGGGGTTGGGAGGAATGGAGTGAAATGCAGATAGAACAAGAAGAAGAACAAGGTATCAGAAACAACTAGACTGCCCTTTTACATCCATTGTACATCAGGCTTCCAGACCCCTCTCATATAGCAAACCATAAAATAGATTTAATCCATCATACTTCCAGCCATCAAACTCTTTTTTCAAAGTTCACATTATTGAATATTTCCTCCACATGGCAAAACATATAGCTGGAATTTGCCATCAGCATCAGTTGGCAGTCTCAACAATACAGATACCATCATGGGCCTACAGCAAATATAGAGAACACAGTAGGAATAGCTGCTGTAGAGGCCTTATATCACTTAGGGCCTCGGGATTTCCTATGCAGTTTCGGCTTGGGCCCATGAATAGCCGTTGTGGCTTAGGGTTTCTAAGCCTATATATATTCTCTAGTAACCTAACATCTGCAACAAGTTGTTAAAGAGCAGAATATAGTGAAAACCTAAAAGCTCGACGTAGCCCTACATTGGGGTGAACTAGGGTAAATCCATGTCTCTTTTCTTTCTTGCTTTTACTTGATTGTGTGCGAGTGATTGTCCTAACCCTAACAAGAAGGTGAGAGGGAGTTGTAGGAAGCTGTCAGTGAGATGGGAGAGAGGAGCAACAATCCAGCAAAAATGAACTTGGAAAGCTGCCGAGACCTTGACCTGTCTCACCCGAATTTTGGTATTTAAAACAAAGGTTGGACCAAGATCTCAGGTCGAATCGAGATCTAGATTCGACCAAGATCATAGTCAAGATTGGGATTTTCATGAGACTCAATTTGATTCTCATCTCAAGCCTTCAAAAAGGCGAGATCTCATACGCTGCCCTGGTGTTATATTATTTTTGTCCTGATATCACTCTAGCTTTCAGTTTCGTTTCACATATGAAATTGTAGTTCATTCCTTGTGAAAACATCTTGATTGGCTATTGTTTTGATCATTCAAATACAATACTACATTATCCAACCACATAATGGTGAGATGAACATGTCTGTTTGTGGTTGATTATTACTAGCTTACCTAGCTAATCTTGACTTGCAATTAACGAAGCGTTGCCAGATCAAAAGAGAAATTTAAAACACACTGATTCCCCCCCCCTTTCTCAATGTCAACCTAGCATTCACATCCTTTAATGTCATGTAAACACTTGGTTGATGCTTCTACACGAAACAAGTTTATTGATCACATGGACCTCACATCTTAATGTCACAAGAGACAAAGAATAACCACCATGACAAAATTAAGCTCATGTCTAGCAATTCCAAGCTTAACGGACAAGAATGTGACAATCATGAAACTCAAACAATCTCATGTTTGGAAATTTAAACCTGAATCAACTCAAATGCTTAAGACTGGAGTTATGCATAAAATTCCTTATCAGCGTAACTCAGAGGCACACACAACAGACCAAGTCCCCCCACCCCCAAAAAAAACCAAAAAAAAAGTTCTTGCTAACAGAAATTACAAGACCACAAAGAATGTGGTATACACTAAGATTTACAGCAAAAATACCTACAAAAGCACCCCTTTTAGATGCTAAAACTTTCCACCTTAAAAAATATGAAGAAAATCGAAAAGGAGTAAAAGATGCCAAGAACTGGCACTGCAACAGGCAGAGTCATGAAAGGGTCATGTGACCAAAAGCATTGGAGGTGGTCAAAAACTAAGGCAACAACAAGAAGGTGCCTAAGTGATGCTTTGACAACTCTAACAAAGGTCCTAATTTTAACTAATTTCTTTAAGCCTTATTTTAAGCAATAATCAATCACAAATTCCTCGTTTCCCCTTTTTACGGCGTCAATTTAAAGGTTTAGATACCACCATAGAACAAAATTCCATCCAAACTTGCGAAAATTTCCATTTTGGGAACCTCGAAATGAAAAACTATGGAACCAAAAAAAATCCCAAGTTTCGATCAAAACAGTAGAAATTTCATCAAAACTTATCAAAACATGGTTCAACCCAGCTGGACCAACTAATTAATGAGGAAAAAAAATTCTCAAATTTCGTGGGAAACATGGAAAATTTCGTGGAAACCTGGGAAATTTCGTGGAAACTTGGACTTTTTCCTACAAGTTTTGTAGCTTTCCCAAATTTTTAATTTTTTTTTCTTTCATGTTTCCCCGAATACCACAACAAATACTCCCTCCATCAGGACTTCCCTATCCAAATGTCCCTCAGACTAGCTATCTTAGGCATGTAGATGACCAGACTTATAAAGTTACAGTTGTCGATTACCTTGACAACCATAGGCATAAAATGTCATGGGATGTCTATGTTCATTGGTTGGAGGAGAGGATGTTACAAGCATAGTACTACTCAGCTCACAGGATGGATCCACTCTTGGCACTCCTCTTGGCACTAGGTTGTACCTTCCTTTTATTGTCAGTTACTTTGTATTTGATGTTTTGAAGTTAGAAACTATATATTGAATTTCATGTACTTAAGTAGTTAAGTTTACAGTGTACTTCTCGAACAACTCTACATTGATGTTATGTACATTGGCATATCTACATTGACTTTTTTAGCAAAATACAGTCAATGTGTTATTTATACTCTAATTAACTTAAATGCAGAGTCCCACCCTAAAATACTCCCTAAAACCTGTCGAAACTTGCACAAAAAAGTCCTAAGTTTCCTTGAAATTTTCTAGTTTCTTACCTCAGTTTCCCAATTTCACCTAGTCGAAACTTGAGTTTCCCTCGAATTTTTTTCTATGGATGCCACCACAGGCAAATTACCATATCATAGAAAAACAGTTTTCAAAAGGCCAATCCCCTGGTCCTATTTAGAGTTACATTTCCAAGCTCTGCAAGTAGTTTATTTCCAACTTTTAGTAGCCCAAAACTGGACTTCAACCTATGAGACTCCCAGCTTTCACTTGGGTTTCTTTCCTTTGTGGGTTACTGATTTAGTGTTTAAAGTCTAGATTCGGGTCTTGCTGATTTAAAGTCCAAGTAACCTAGGATCCATGGTATGCAAAGTTCAAGTACTTAAGGTTCTTGGTGATTCAAGTTCAAATGCTCTTTGTAGGTTCTGGATTCACCCTGCCACCACCATCTTCATTTCATCCATTGAAGCACCCCTATTCTAGCAAGGTCAGTTGCAGATCAAGATTTTCCCCTTTCTCTTCTATTATCATGAATATTCTAAGTCCTCGAGACAATGAAAATTCATAGTCAAATCTACACCAATCTAACCATCAGATATGACCCAAATTTCATGCACGTGAGAACCCCCCCCCCCCCCCCCAAAAAAAAAAAAAAAACCCTAGCCTAGTAACCCTTGATCCAAATCTTGGTTGATTCTGATCATGCTAACCCTAGAAAATAGTAAATCCACCTATGGACTCCCTAAAGCCTAAAAAACAAGAACCTAGATCTAGGTCAATCTATCCATTAGAACATTACCAAACTTAGGAGGATCATTCATAACATCATCACCTACGTTGCCTCCTAGTTTCACCCCATGCTGGCATCTAGAAACCCAGCTTCCATTGTAAGAAAATTTAGCATCCCTAAAAAACCAACTCATAAGCAATTTTCTTGGTGGATCTCTATGTTGACCTGCAATCACTTTAACCCTTCATTATCATATCATCAAACTCCTAGGCCAAACATAAACCAGGATACTGACCCAGATTCATACCAGCTGAGCTTCTTTCCTTAGGTATCGTTTGTTGGCTAGATAAAAAGTGGGGTGGGAAAGCAGACAAGCTTCCTTAAATTAAGGAAGTTTGTTTGCTGGTGTGGCATCTCACTTTTCCACCCCACCTCCTTTTAAATTCTCACTAAATTAGTGGGACTTTGTGGGAAAGTGAGGGATATAATAAAAGTGGGATCCACATGTGCAACTTTTCACAAAATCTTTTCCTATCCTTTTATACTCCCTCACCCCACTACATGTGGGTCCCGCATATTATTTTTTCCACTCCTTTTTATCTAGTAAACAAACAATGTCTTAGGAATAGTGTAGGATTGGATCATATATGTATTTGGCGTTTGATTCCATGGGTTTACTTTGTATTTGGCCATTTTGATAAACGTAAACTATTGGCAGAAAGTCGGGTTTAATCATTAATTTAGATAGAGTCCTATTTGAAGTCTATATTTTTTAGTATCTCAATTCTAAGTCACTTTAGGTACCTAATTGGTTAAGGATTGGGTTGGTCCTTTCTTTTAAATATAGGATCATTTGGAGTTAGTTTCTGATTTTGCGTCCTAGTTGACTATAAAACTATGTCAGCCATTATGGCTATAAATATAGATGTAATTGCTCAATTGAATTTTGAGTTTTGTTTATTGTTGCTTGAGGTATAATGGCATACAATGGTATTCTAGCAATTTTCACCCCCACCCCAATTCCCCCCAGCCTCTCTTATAAATGAAAATTTCTACAAGATCAATGTCTTCTTCAAACATTCCACCTGATGTGAACTAGGGTCTAGGGTTTGATTGAGGAAAGCCCTACATCTAGGTCCATTGCAGGATCCTTTTCCTAAGAATGAGCAGTCAATTAGGGTTTAGAACACCCTACAGTTGAAAGAATTAGGCTAGTCAAGGAAGTCTAGGGTTTGGAAAGGAGTACGGTTAGGTTCGGCTAGGTCTGGAAGCTTAGGGTTTCAAATGCCAATGTTGTTCCTTTACTGTAATTTTATTTCCAGAAAAGAATTCAACTCTAGGGTTTTGGAAAATTAAGGTTTCTTAAGAATCTAGCATTTCCACAGTTTGGATGGAGTCTAGGTTTAGGTCCAGTATTCTAGGAGGGATGGGGATGCTAATCCTAAAAGGTTTTAAGATTGGTTAATTGGTTAATCAATTTTAGGTTTTTGAAGTTTCTAGGGGTTTTCTAATGAAGAAGATGAATTGCAGAAAATATTAGGGTTTTGGATGTAAGACAAGGCTGGAACATAGGATTGAAGGTAGGGTAAGGGGGAATACTAATCTCCTAATAGGGTTAGATCTAGGATAGGGGAGTCTAGGTTTTAAGTCTGGATTTCTAGAAACTAAAGTTTTGGTTTTCTAATTTCTGGAAATTCCAGGAGTGCCACAAGGTTGAAGGCGGAAGAAGAAGAGGAAAAGAAAGAAAGGGGGGCTGAGATTGCTAACCTAAGGTTGGGAAGGGATGAGATGAGGGAAATAAGGTTTGGGGAGGCATAGGATTGCTGCTGCAGGGTAGAGGGAGGGGGAGAGTGACTCTCAACGGGGGAAGGGGCTGTGATAGGAGAACTAGGGCTGGGGATGGGAGGGGAAGAAAAGGGAAGGGTAGGACTGGGGTAGGGAGGCTTTGTACTTACTTGGAAAGAATGATGAAGGCTCAAATGTCAAAATTCTACAGAAATTCTCAATCAACAGCAGCTGCAAGTTCCCTCCAAAGGAACCCACGACTCCTAAACTCTTGCTCCTTCAATCTCAAACTTTATTCAATAACAATAATCTGCCTTTTACAATCTAGAGAGGCTTAGTTATAGCCTCTGAGAAGGAACACAGAATAGGACTAAACTTTAGAAAAGAAATTAAACTTGGACTCTAACTTACAACTCAAATCAAACTAAAACTCCTAAGACTTTAACTCACATAAGGAACCCTCATAACTTATTCTAGGGGAATCCAACTTGAACTCTTCAGAGTCGATATAGATTCCTTGCAAGGAGTAGAAAAACTATAGTGGACTCTGATAATTTTATTTTCTATACATCAATTTCATTGAATTTCAGAGTGGAGTTATCTTATTTTAGTCAAAATTGAGTTATTTTACCTTGATTTATTTATTTGATGATTTCTAAAGTTTGTAATTAAATTTCAAAGATTCCTTCAATTTGTTCAGAAATTTGTTCAAAAATTATTGGTAAAATTTTGGAACTAAGGACTAATTGTGTAATATTGGAAATATGCAGGGCATGGTTGTCAAGGCGTCAAAGTGACCAAAGTGATTGGGGCTCCGCCTAGGCGATTAGGCGAGAAAGCGGCGCCTAGGCAGCAATAAGGCAACCAAAGCAATTGGGTCAAATTCTTTCAATATGACTATTTTTATGCTAATGATTTCTATTATAAGCTAAACAAACATTCAAGAATCACATTCATCTGGAAAAAACAAGCATTCAAGAATCATAATTATGAAAGATTATTAAAAAAAGAACACAAACATAAGTCATCTCATCAAGCATCATAACATATGACTATAAACTATATCAAATAAGTATGAAAATGAAAATAGTAATTTTACATTTTTACTTACCTCTATGATAGTGTGATACCAAATAAGGGCCTTATCCATTTAATGATTCATTGATTCCCAATTCCAAAATGATTAACTATTAAGTTTGTATACAGCTTTGTAGAATAAAGAAAAAATATTATCATATACAAAATGTCAAAAAGGTGATCGTTTTGGCATCTAGGAGGCGGCAATAAAACGCACAAGGTGACAAAGTGGTAGCAATTAGGTAAAAACACGGCAAAAAAACTGCATATTAATAAAGTGGTTCAAAACAAGGCGGTTGAAAAACCGCTTTGTCGCCTAGGCAGACGCTTTGACAACCATGATGCAAAGGCTTCATCAGCAAGGAAGATTAGATTTCGGTTGAGTGGCACCTAAGGCTTGGAATCACCATATCATTGTCAAACAAGGAAAGTCAGGCTGTTACACTCCAAATCAGATTCTCATCTCAATAGAAGAAATCCAAATTTGCATAGGCCCCGCCTTCTCATTAAATTAATTAAGCTAAGAGAACCCACCTACCCGCTACGTTTCTCTCTCTTAAACCCTTAAACCACCCAAACACTTTACCCACTCACGTTTCTCTCTCTTAAATCGTTAAACTACCCAAATATCTCTCTTAAATCCTTAAACTACCCAAATACCATACCCACTCACGTTTCTCCATTCCTTTATGGGGGCTCTCTCTCTCTCTCTCCTTTTCCTTTATTAAATATAAAAGAGGAAAAATCACACACCATCTCAGATATACTCACCACTATGCTCTATAAAGAGGGATATACAATCCAAGAAGAGAGGAAAGAGGAAGAAGAGAAGGACAGCTTGGACTGTGGCCTTGGACTGAATTGTAGGAATCTCGTTTGTGAAGTTTTCATTCTCTATTTTCTTTCGAGAATCTTGTTTTATATAAAAAATTAAAAAAATTATGCATTTTCTTTCAATAGCCATGTTCTAAATTTCTTCAATCAGAGTTGTAGATGGATCCCTTTATTTTCATGGATGATTGATAAATTTAGTTATCCAATTCATAAGTTTCAATTCATGCATTCTCTTTCTCATTCTTAATGCTTTGGGGTGACTGATCACCCCTCTATTGATCTTTGATGCATTTTTGATGTACTTAATTGTGAAGAATTTGTGTGTGCCCAAGGGGAATTGAAAGGTGAGTTGTTACACCTAATGCGTCATAGTTCTAGGTGGCTTATTCGGCCTTGCCAGGATTTCCACAAAATTTCATGTTGTTTGCCAAATTGCATCTGATTCATTACTGATAAGATGGTTTCGAGCAAACTAGGGACTTTATTACTATAATAGGGATAAGAGTCTACCTGAAGGAATTCTGCCAACTGGAAAAGGGATTGATTGAATAGTGTTATTAAATTAGATTGTTATCCTTGAAAATAATTGGTGAAATCGAAAATCTGATATTTGTGTCGCTTGATTTGTTAATTAAATTGCTTCAATTATAAATATTAATTTACATCTCATCAATTAATTAAAAAAAATTAGTATTGATCGGCTAAATAATTATAAGAGAAGCGAATATTGGTAAGTAATTTGGGTTTCGAGTTGGTCTCCGAGGGAACGATCTTTACTCATTCTATATTACTCGGTTTGATTCCGTGCACTTGTGGATTTTATCGAACAGACTCCTTCACAAATTAGGAATTCGACTCTAACCAGGATTCTTTAATAACTTGCAAATAAGGACTCAAATTTAAAAATAAAAGTAAATCTAGGTTCCCACAAACATATTGGACCCAAAAAAACCCTAAAGGTATCGTTTGTTTGAAGAATTTGAAGTGGGGTGGGAAAAAAGGGGTGGAAAAAATAAACTTTTTCACAAAATTCCAAAGCATAGCTTGTTTGGTTCGCTGGGGTAGGAAAGTCAGCAGACAAGATTCCTTAAAGAACCTGTCTACTAACATGGAACCCTACTTTTCCCACCCCATCCCCTTTCAAAGTCTTAGTAAATTACACATCATTTGTTAGCTGAATCTGAAATGGGGTGCGAAAAATCAACTTTTCCATGAAATCCCAAAGTATGGCTTGTTTGGTCAACGGGGTGGAAAGGTTTGCAAAAGTTGGCAGACGAACTTCCTTAAATTAAAGAAGCTTGTTTACTGATGTGGCATGCTACTTTTCCCACCCCATCCCTTTCCAAAGTCCCACATATTTAGAGGGACTTTATCGAAAAGTGAAGGAAACAACAAAAGTGGGTCCCACATTTTAAATTTTTCCACAAAATCCTTTCCTTTCCTTTTCTATTACCCCACCCCACTACATTTGAGTCTCATATGTTGTACATGTTTATTTTTCACAACCCTTCCCCCACCCCCACCCCACTTCTGCAAACAAACGGTGCGTAAGTGGACTCAACCCAAAAATAGAAAAATTACCAAAATATCTATGGGTTGCTAGTAGAGCCAGAAGGTACTAGTAAATCCCTGGCCCCTCTTTGGGTGGACTTGGATCTGGTTTACACGAACCTTGAATTTTTTACTCTTTTTTTTTGGGCAGGTAACATGTGTTATTGCTTGTACTACTCCTACACAACTTTGGCAAAGTGGGTATGTAAGAAATATAGTCTTCAAGTCTAGGGGCCTTCTCTTCAAAGAACTGTAGGCGTAAGACAAAGTCAATATGCTCATGCTCAAAGTCAACTGCCATGCTTCTGTAGGAGCCTTCCTTATCCTTTAGCTTCCACTAGTACAGTCATCATATTGTTGCGGACACCTCTAGCTCTAGTACCATCTTCTACCTTGTGGCTCTTCAAGTTGAACGTTGGGGGTGCATACTCTAGGGCTTTGATAGCTTGTAGAATAGTGTTCTCAGTATCTTCCTTACCTTGCATCCAGTCAAACTTGATTGCCTTTGTTCGTTCTTCTCCAAGAATCTCCTCTACTTGCATTGCCTCCATTTTTGTAGCTTCTGATATTACCTCTTCTTTGGATTGGGCAGGATCAATAACTAGTTCAAAAGCTGGATGAATGTCGCATAGAGTAGGGGCTAGACCAAGTAACAATTTTGGAGTCACTTAGTAATTTTGGGGCTGCAAATCTTCTTTCAAGTCAAGGGAATCATCAACTTCTGGTGGAGAAAGTACTTCTTTAGGCACATCTTCAGCTGGTGTTGTTACTTCGATCTCATCCTTGTAGCCTGTAGCACCTTCTTCTGCTGTCATAGTCTAGTTCATCAAGGCTTGAGTCAATCCTTGGTCCTGTTCTGCTTTAGCTTTGTTGCATGTATCAGTCTCTTCTAGAACCAACTCTAGAAGGATCTTCCGGATTGGTGGAGAAGTTTCATCTTGTGGTTGTGAAATTCTAGCCTGGGTGATCAAGGTTAAGCTCTGATGGTTTTCTTCCCTAGGGCCTTTGAACCTTTCTTTTCTTTTTTTTTTTTTTTTTTTTTTTTTTTTTTTTTTTGGGGGGGGGGGGGGACAACCAAGGGCTGCAGGTACTGGAATCCTTGTGATGGGTTTTGAGAGCCAGCTTCTTCTTAATCTCTCAAGGAAGGCCTAGGTAGTGCAATTCTTTGACCCTTGTGACTCGCAAATATTTTCCCTACCCAAGTTACATCATTGTCATATAACCAAGGTCTCCTAAAATAACATATGACAACTTCATGACGACTGCATCACGCCGAATCTCCTCAAAATAAGAATGGAGACTAACAAGGACTAAACAACTAAATTTTACCTCTACATGGTTATCATTGAGTAGAGCTATTCAATAAGGATCGGTATGTTCTTCAGTCTGGAATTTGGCATTCTGGACAAGAGCTCAGATACTACATTTACACTGCTGCCACTGTCTACAGCGGCTCCGGCTGTAGAACCTCCTGATCTGAGTCTGGCGTAGAAATACAACTTCTCTTATAGTCTTCTTCTTCTACTTCAGTCACAAGGATTTTTTATATAACATTCAGGAAAGGCTTGTAGTCACAATATTCTTCATTATACAAGCTTTCGAGTTCTCCTACTTTGTTGTTGCCTACTGAGTCATCCATGGCTCTGGCTACTGCTGATTCATCTATATCTCTAATACCAAATTGATGTAAATCAGGGTCTAAGGTTTGATTGATTAAGGAAAAGCCCTACATCTCGGTCATCTCCAAAATCTTCTTCCTGAAAATCAGCAGTTGAAGGAATTAGGCTGGTTAAGGGCTTCTAGGGTTTGGAAGGGTACGGTTAGGTTTGGCTAGGTCTGGAAGCTTAGGGTTTTGAATTCCATAGTTGTTCCTCTGTCGTAATTTCATTTTCAGAATAGAATTCAAATCTAGGGTTTTGGAAAATTAGGGGTTTCTTCAGAACCTAGGGTTTCTGGGGTTTGGATAGAGCCTAGGGTCAAGCCGAGTGTTCTAGGAGGAGTGGGGATGCTAATCCTAAAAGGGTTTAATATTTGGTTAATTGGTTAAGTAGTTTAGGTTTTTATAGTTTCCAGGGTTTAGGGTTTTCTAATGAAGAAGATGAACTGCAGAAAATTCTATGGGTTTTAGACGTAAGACAGGACTAGAACCTAGGATCTAAGGTAGGGTTAGGGGAGGGGATCTAATCTCCTAATAGGGTAAGATCTAGGGTAGGGGATTCTAGGGTTCAAGTTTCTGGTTTTGTAATTTCTGGAAATTCCAGATGTGCCACATGGTTGAAGGAGGAAGAAATAGAGGAAAAGAAAGAAGAGCGGGGCTGAAATTGCTAACCTAAGGTTGGTAGGGTTGGGGTGAAGGAAAGAGGGTTGGGGGAGGTATAGGATTGCTGCCGCAGGGAAGGGGAACAGGGAGGGGTGTGATTCTCGATGAGGAAAGGGGCTGTGATGGCAGAAATAGGACTGGCAGATTGGGAGGGGGGGAAGGGGGAAGGGTAGGAGTGGGGTAGGAGTTTATACTTGTGAAGAAGGATGGAAGCTTGAATGTCAAAATTCTGCAGAAATTCTCACTCAATAGCAGCCGCAAGTTTCCTCCAAGGGAACCCACGATCCTTAACTTTTGCACCCTTCAATCTCAAACTTTATTCAATAATCATTATCTGTCTTTTACAATCTAGAGAGACTTATTTATAACCTTTGAGAAGGAACTCACAGTAGGACTCAACTTTAGAAAATAAATTAAACTAGGACTCTAACTTGCAAATCAAATCAAACTAAAACTCCTAAGACTTAAAACTCACACAAGGAACCCTCATAACTTACTCTTGGGGAATCCAATTTGAATTTTAAGAGTAGATGTAGACTCCTCAGAAGGAGTAGGACAACTCTAGTGGACTCCTTCACAAACTAGGAATCCAACTCTAATTAAGACTCTTTTATAACTTGTAAAATAATGACTCAAATTTTAAAATAAAAGTAGATCTAGGATCGCACAAACATATTGGGCCCAACAAAACCCTAAGTGGACTCAACCCAAAATTATCAAAATACCCCTGGGTTGGCTGAAACTCCCTGGGTTGCAACTAGGACTGCAAGGTAGTGGAAACTCCTTGGGCCCTCTTTGGGTAGGATTGGATCTGATTTACATCACCACTTCTTGTTTTTCAAAGCAGCAGTAAGTTGGAGCACCCCATCTCTAAGATTCTTCTTTAACCTTCTAAATTCCCCAACCCTAAATTCCTTCTTTCTTTTTTTTCTTACTATTTTCATAAGCCCAAAAGACCGAACTTTCAAACTTAGATCTACACCAATCTAAACTTTAGAACTGTCCCGAACTTTAGGGATTATCCCCATATATCATTTCCCAACTTCTCTCCAAGTTTTATCCCCATCCAACCATTATAACCTGCATTGTTGTGTACATCAACCAGTACCTCAAAAATCCTGAAACCTAGAACTAACTTTTTGAACTGAAATCTTGGAAGATTGGCTGATGCTGATCCAGCACCAAAGAAGGCTCTTCCTCTTAGAAATCAACCTAGGGTTGATAGGCATATTGGTTGGGCCTTCATTGGTTGGGTGCCCCTTGTAAGTGGCCAAACTTAATGGACCCCAAACATGGGTTCCTGAGCTGAGTACGAAAATCCATGCATGGTTTAATAATTGGTCCTATGTAAGTGAGAGTACTGGAGTCTTTTCCATTTTAATTAATGCAATTCGAGTAGGAGTTTTAGTTCATTTAGAAGCCCTTGCAAAATGTAGGCTAGTGGTTATTATTTGCTCTAGAATCTATTAAAAAGGGTGCACTGGTGGTTAGAATTACGTAGAATATTATCTTATTTGTTTAGGATTCTTTTATTTCTATTTTCAGTCCAAAAAGGACACCCCACGGTACAACTGTTAGCCTATTAATTAAACCTAGTATGGAAAAATAGATAGATTAGAATCAAGTAAAACTATCTGAATTTATGAGCTGTTGAAGCTGCAACTCTTTTCCTCTCCAGGTGAGTCACAATAAGGCTGGAGCTGGACTCCAATATCAATCAGGTCTGGGACCTTCAAAGCTACTGGCAACCATCATTGTTGGCCAATCTCTCAGGCAGGCAAGATTCCTAGATCTGGGACCTCTTCAACCCTTTCTTTTGTTTTTGTTCTCAGTCTTTAACGGCTTGTAACAGACCTAGCTCGATAGGCCCTGCCCACCCCACCCCCCACCCCAAAAAAAATCCTAATAACTCTCCATTCCCTTTTTGTTATTCACTCTTTTACTATACCACAGCAGTTCCATGTCGTCCCTTCCATTCGATGAGAATTCCAGCTTAATCTGAACCTTAGAAGACAATTGATCAGAGATCCTAATTTCACTAAACGAACTCCTATTTTACGAGCCTCACATTGAGGCTGAAATTCAAATAAATCCTCCTATATGTAGCAGTCCTACCCCTAAAGCCACTCTTCAAAAAGACCCAACCCCCACCCAATCCAAATAAGGCCCACAGTGCTGCTTGGAAATAATCAGATCTGGTTCTGTTTAGAGGATCCTAGTGTATTGCTGGCCTGCTTAGACACCCAACAAAAGGCTGCATCTAGATGATCATCTTCAATCTATGCTACATCAACATCATTTGAGAATGCATCCCTTTTAGGCTCTTTTTGGTAACATATTTCATTCTCATATTTACTTATTTTAGAGAGGAAAAAAAATCATTGTTTCTACCAGGGGAAAAAAATCCATTGCCAATTGTCAAAAATGGAAAACTGTTCACTAAACATTAGACATATAAAGAACAGTACGAAAAATTCATTCATTTAACCATTTAGGCTCTTTTTGGTATCATTCTCATTCTCTATTATGCCTATTTAAAAGAAATAAGTAGAAGAATTCATTATTGGTCAAGAATGAAAAATGGTTTGGTGAATTTTGTCAAAAATAAATTATGAAATAAAAAATAAGTTTGCTATGTCAAAATAAAAATTGTTAGAAAAATGATAGTGAGCAAGTGAGAAAAGAGAAAAGAGACAAAAAAAAAATGGTTTTTTTTATAAAAGAATGTGTATTGACTATTTGATGCGTCCAAAATTCGTTCAGCCCTCAGATCCCTGCAAAACAAACGTCAGATGTGGCCCGACGGTGGGGTCGAGTGGCCACCTCCGAAAGCTAAGTTAGAAAGTGGAACACCACAGAGCTTTGACTCGTTGCAAAGCTTGAATTGAGTATAATAATGGAGGGAAAACGATTCAGTTACCTTCACCATGTGTTATTCGCTTGTTTAAATAGCTTTTACCTTTGATTCTCGACTGTTGGATTCGTTCGTGCCTCCTCTTGATGGTCTTTCGATCTTAGGGTTTTACCCCTTTTTCGTAGATAATGGCGGTTTCCATGATTAACATGATTGCCCATCTCGCATAATGGCAGTTGCCATTTATGACTCGATCATACATCCCGAATTCCACAGGATCATGCTTATCTCCAAAATCGCAAGGTTTCTTCCTCCCTACGCAATTGTCTGGTTCGAACCTTAGGCCAGTCTCGATCACGGTTGAGCCACTCCCAACGGAAATCTGTGACCCGACCGTGGTTAAACCCGGTCCGTGCTGTTTTACCCACATCACTATTTTACCCTCATATTAACTATAAAATTTTAAGTAAACTTTTGCATAAATGAAGAGAATGAAATTCTCACCATAATCCATAATAGACAAAAAGTCAATTATGGATTTTGGAGGTTTTCTATTATTTTAAATAAAAATAGAACTAATAATAGATGCCAAACAATTTAAAATAATGAAAATTTATCATAATTGAGAATGATAATTGATACCAAAAAGTGCCTTAGGGGTGAATAATTTTTCCAATATGTTGGAAGAAATGGGTCTAATTTAGCTTTATGGGTGAAGGGATCTCTCCACAAATCTTCCATCTCAAATCATGTGTAGAGACCTAAAGACGGTTTGAAGTGGAACAGGCATCGTGCACAGGCGGGGTGTAATCAATCTTACTTTCCAATCACAGAACATCCCGTAAGTGTACATGCATAAACCATCACGTAGCAACTTGCCTCAAACTTATGCATCGTCAAGCTGAGACGATAGAAGTGGCCAATTGGGGGTATCTCTTGGTCATATTATCTTATTGATGTAGGTCAGATGATTAAGAGAATAACGAGATGAAGAAACACAGGCAAGAGAAACTGTGAGAGAGCATGCAACTCCCTCCATCCTCCAAGACCTTGAGGCCTTACCTACTTTGTTAATCCTCAAATCCAACTGAAAATTAGACTTTTGTGCTCCAATCCTATTTCTTTCGTGTTTTTCTATTCCTTTTTGGCGACCAATTTGTAGAAACTCTCCCCCGGATGGATTCTTACACTTGGGATGCTCAACCATTCATGGAAACAAATTATGACCAATTGACCATGAACTATAAAGATGGCAAGAAAGCCAGGACTCCATCCCCCACACTCTTGCTCATATGTACAAGTGTGAAACTTTAGTAAATCTATCACTGCGAGGAGGTAACTGTTTTTGAATCAATCACAGTTCTGAACTGTTACAAAAAGTGAAGATGGAAAACGGGAGAAGACAAAAAGCGAGAGACTTCGGTTTTGTTAGGATTTTCTGTATAAACAAAAATCACAAGAAATTATGGGAGAAAGAGATAAGAGCAAAGTATAACAAGCTATCCGGATCTCCCAGAGCCAGGATGATTGGTGTTGTGGGAGATGGTGGTGGATTACAAGAAAACAAAGAAGAAAGGAAGGAGAAGATAGTGGTTGTTTCTAATTAGAAACCAAACTTTACCCTTCAGATTGCAGACATATGGACATGTGGGTATTAACAATCAAAATTTGATATCGCCCACAATTCATGAGACTTCTGAGTCATTGAAACTTCTTCTTCTTCTTCTTTTTTTTTTTCGGGGGGGGGATTGGTTTCCAACTTCCTATTAGTTTAAACAAATATAAGTAAACATATACACACAAAAAGAAAAGAAAAGAAGAAGAAGAAGAAGAAAGAAAAAAAGTCCGACAATGAGAAATGAAAAATAAAATCAATAAGAGCGTTAACCACATGAAATTCCTACAAAGCCTATCTTCTAGGCATTTGAATTGGTTTCAACGAGATCTTACCTATCTAACCCTCATATAATTGAGGCTACATTTGAAAGAATCCCATGCAATTTGGAATTCTTCTAACTCCATCCCACAAGATCCATCTCATGGTCCACCACTGCCACAACCACATCATACACCACTGCAGCTGTCACGGGCTTCATATACAATTGGTCGATATGATGATCCTATTTATGGAGCCAAAAGAGGTGAAAAGCTGGATGTTCTCAGATTTTAAGGAGATCACAACCCAGGACAATACACCTTGGGTCCTTGACTGGGTTTACATTTGAAGATATATTTGACTAGCACACATTTGCTGAGACCAGAAAGACCATCTTTGCAGCAACTAAGCTGAAGGGCACAAGTCAAATCCGGTGGATCAAGCAAAAACAACATACTAAGACCTGAGGCCACTTGCCACTTGCCGCCCCAAATCTAAAGGGGGTCTTCGAATCGGCCACATTAGATTTGGGGCAAGCGATTTTGCAAATGAGTTTCATGGGTCTTCCAATCAGCCACTTGCCCCATGAAACTCATTTGCAAAATTGCTTCCAAACACAATTCCATATGGGGCTCCTGGGTCTACTCCTATCTTCCCAAATCGGATTCCATCTTCATCGTTCCTACCCCCTCACCCCTCTTGGATTTGGAGAAAGCTACTGCTTCTCTGAAACCGTGCTCTCTCTGCTATTTCCGTTCACGCCTCATTTGGAACCTCCACATATTTTTGGCTTGATCCCTAGCATCTGATGGGTATATTGTTCACTCTTCTTGGCCCTTGTGCTGTCTATGATTCCCGTATCCCAAAATCTATCTTCCTCTCCTCCTTTATTTCTAATGGCTCTCAGTCCTCCTCCCCCCACCCTTGTCTCACACTAGTTTGGAACTCCCTTCCCTCTCTCTCAACCATGCTTCTGATTGTACCATTTGGCATCACTCCCATACCAAATCCGTCACCACCGCCTCGGCTTGGAACCTCCTTAGAATTCCCCCTCCCCCTGTCCCCTAGGCACCACTTGTCAGGTTCAAAGGCCATATCCCCCACCATTCCCTTTGCCCTTTGGAGAGCTCTCAAACTCGCTCTCCCTACCCAATCATTTCTCATTAGCCACCATATCCTTGTCAGCCCCAATTGCACCCTTTGTTGGAATAGTTCAGAGGACCTTGACCTTTTTTTCTTCTCTTGCCCTCTCTCCTGCTCTATTTGGAACTTAGCCCTTGCTTCCATAAGGCCCCGATCGAGACATTCTTTTGGTTTTAATTGGAATTGGATCCTGAAAAGCTATGTGGGCGCCACTATATGCGATCAAGTTGGAAAGCTTGTCTTTGCCGCCACCGTCCACCATTAGTGGTGGGAGCGTAACATAAGGAGATGAACTTCCAAATCCCGATCCCGTGATATGATTTGGAATGCCATATATTTCGATGTTTCTTTAAGACTTCTCTCCTTCCCCCCATCCCCCAGCACTGATACTCCAAGGAATAAATTGATTCTTAGTTCTTGGAGTCTCACCTCCTCTCTCCAGTCCCCTTCTTGACTGGTCTTCCCCCCCCCCCTTGTATCTACCCTTCTTTCTCTTTGCTTAATTTAATTATTCGTTCATCCAAAAAAAAATACCTAAGGCTAAGCTGGTCACTACTTAATCTGAGGTGAGTAAATCATGAACCAAATATAAGCAACAAAATTCACATCTTTTGTTTTTCGGTGGAGGATTAGCACACATGTACCTCAAGTTTGCACAACTGCACTACCAAGAAAAGGGGGGAGGGGGGAGTTCATAAAATTGCAGAGTGGAAAACATGACAGTTGATGAGAGCATGTCACGAGATTCAACTCTTTTGTCCCTTCATCTGATTTTGAGTGGAACAAAGAGAAGCAGTACAAGTAAATTATCAGGAAGAAGAAAGTCCATAGCAAGCAACATCTTTTCCACATGGAAAGTTACTCAGCAGGCCCCAGGCTACTAGTTCATCTATGAGACCTTTGAGGACAAAGTGCCCTTATTCCCCATGTCAGTGTAGTCTGATGGACCTCAAACAACGTCAAAGGCTAAACTAAATTCTTCTCATGTGAGTGACACAGACATTATTCAGCTTGATGTCCAAATAGTTAGGTTGTTTTCACTAGTCATGAGGGAGAACTTATGGCTACATATCTGGAAGAGACATGGAGGAACAACCTAGCATTACTTTGGATTTAGTGTGCGATCATGAACCTAGGACACCAATAGTGATGGATTGTTACTTTTTCCATCCAGTTTTGGCTACATACAAGGTCATTGATGAGGATGATTGATGTCAAAAGTACTACTAGACCAGAACGTGATGCAACAACACTTTGTGCACCACGGTAATCGATAATGAAAGTCGAACCAATGACCTCTATGAAGACATTGCCTACAAAATCAGCTTATGGACAAAGATGCATCCTAACACCTACAACGTTGTGCACATGTGCACGTGAACATCACTAATCTTAAACCAATAATTGAAGTTCACTTGGTTAATCCATCGGCATGTTAATCTAAAGAGCGTCATATGATGCCTTACTCTTAAAGGTGTGTCACATCGTTTCCGGCATCCATGGTATTGTGGTGAAAACAAATTTTGCCATGTAAAATGTTCTAGGACCCATTTCAGGGCCTAAACACGCCTGAATCATTGTTTTGTGACATTGACTGCCGTTGAGTAGGCTATGGGTCATGTTCAGAATTTCAAGCTCTTTGAAATGACTGGTAGAGGGCCCAAAACTGTTAAGAGGTCCTTTTTTCTTCTTGAGCCATCCTTAGGTGCAGGGCATTTTGCACTTTCCTGATATAAGGTTTTCACCAGCATTTTATAAACAGTCTCTAAATGTTAAAGAGGGGTAGAAAACAGATTAGGACTGTACTCTGTTTCTTCATCTCATGGTGAAACGATGATAAGCTCCAAACCTAGCACAACAGAATTCCCAGCAATAGAAAAATAAATAAAAATAGAAACAGTTAAAGTTAACCTGGATTACCTAGAGTCCAGTGCTCCCTAGTAGTGATCTGCTGCCAAAAACACATACCAGTTCTTCCTTCCTCCACACATACACCCCTCCTAGCCCAACTCAGCCGTTCAATCCCCATAAACTGAATTGCTTCACTGCCCGTCTCTTTGTTCTCCATGTTTCCTCTTTATTCTCCTTATAATATAAGCATGACTACTTATTGCTTTAACTTATTTACTAGTGGCTGCTGATCTGACTACCCAGTAGCTTGCCTAGCCCCATAAGTGTCCACTCGTGAAACTAGGGACATAACAACACCACAGCTCTTTGAGTTTCACCTTGTCCTCAAGATGAAAATCTGGAAATTGTAGATGCATCTCAGTAAAATCCTCCCAAGTGTTCCCACAATGCGGTAAATGCTTCCATTTGTCCAAAACCTACAAGATCCCTTTGAATACCAGATTGCTAGTCATTCCTCACGTATGAGTGTTAGTTCCCAATCCTCAGCGAAGCAGTCTGGAAGGGGTTGTGGCTCAATGCCTTCACCTATAACCTTCTTTAGTTGGGATACACAGAAATGTAAGTGTATTGTAGCTGCAGTTTATAGGGTAAAGGTCCTATTCTCCAAACAATCTGGTAGGAGCCATAGAACCTTGGACTAAGCTTCTCATTTGGTCTGTGAGCAAGCTTTTTGAAGCAGTAAGGCTGCTCCTTAAGGAAGACTTCATCCCCCAGCATGAGTGACTTCTCACCAGTGCTGATTTGCTGAATTTTGTATTCAATTGTGTGCTATCAATAAATTGGCTGAGGCCATCCAAGATGCTGTCTCACTGCTGTAGATATGAATCAACTCATCGACCTTAGTTGGCTGCCATCCCAACGCAGCATTGTTGGGGGTTCGCACCCATAAACAGCCTGAAACGGTGTCATCTTGTTGGAGACATGATAGGTGGTATTGTACCAATTTTCTGCCCAAGCAAGCCATTTGGGCAGTCCTTGGGCTTCCAGGCACAAAAGTAGCATAGATAAACTTCCAATTGTTAACCACCTCGGTATGGTCATCCGTCTGAGGCACAGCTGAATTTGAGTTGAGTTCTTACAATCTTGAACAATTGGGACCAAAAATTACTTAGGAAAAGTTGATCACAGTTGGAGACGATTGATCGTGGCAAACCATGCAATTTGACAACTTCCCTGCTGAATAGTATAGTCACATCGCAAGCTATACAAGGGTGTGAGAGTGCCACAAATTGAGCATATTTGGTCAATCTGTCAACTACAACCAGTATGGTATTAAAGCCCCCCCCCCCCCAAAGACTCTTGGCAACCAACCAACAAAATCCATACTGATATCTTCCAAACTCGCTCGGGAATGGGCAAAGGCTGGAGAAGTCCTACGCGACTCATGAACTGACGCTTGCTCCTTTGACACATATCACGAGCTGCCACATAATCATAATCACGGATGGCTTTTTCATAGGGGGTGAAGTGGAATTCAGACAACAGCTTGGGAATCACGGGCGAGTTTTCTGCTACCACACGCCTATCTTTGTATTACAAACCGCATTCCTCAACCGGTACTTGGGGTGATCAGATGTCCCACTAGGTAAATCTTGGATAATGGTCCCGTAGCGAGTGTAATTGCTGACTTCCTCAATCAGCTGTTCTCCTTCTAGCCAAATGTTGGTGGTGAGAGCACCTAGCTGAGATTCTCCTTCAGACTGCCATGAAAAGGGTCAGCAGCTTTGTTTTTCACTCTCTATTTGTAGCAATCTCAAAATTGTAACAGCAACTTTATAACCCACTTCTGCTGATCAGTAGTCAGCAATTGTTATTCCAAGAGATATTCCAGGCAATGCTGGTACATTGTGACCTTGAAGTGTCACTCTAGTAGCCTCCATTTGATCATTTCTAGGACAATCGATAAGCCCAAGAAATCCACACAAAGCCTTCAATTTTTTTTGGTATTTGCCACTCACATGCTGCTCATTTGTCGATAGCTCTGATAACAATAGATGTAAACCCCAAATCTAGGGTTTAGACTTCAGGATCTATTCAAGAAACTAGCAGTAACACTAGAGTTTTGTAACCCTGCAGTTCAAGTATAATGTTGTCTTGAGGGGTTTTAGGGTCTAGGAATAGGGCCTATAGGGTTCAGGTAAGCTTAGGTCTAGGGATTATTGATTTCCAGATCTGAAACTTGCCGTGCATTATAATTCAGAGCTGAATCTTAGGTTCAAGGATTAGGAAAATTAGGGTTTATTAAGAATTAGGATTTCTAGGGGGAAACTAGGGCTAGGGTTAAGGTCAAAGGGAATGGAGGGGGAGGGGAAGATGATTCTAAAAGGAAATAGGGATTGGATGAGGGGTTTGAAAGATAAAGAGTGAAGGAAGGTTAGGGTTTCTAGCGTTTGGCGAAGAAAGTCAAGTGTGTGGTTTTCTAGGGTTTTGGATGAAGGGAAAGGGGTGCAATTAGGATCAAAGGTAAGGGGAGGGAAGGGGACTTGATTCCTAAACGGGTAGAATTGGATAAGGCGTTTGGAAGATCTAGGGTGTTAGGTTTGGGAAGAATGTGGGGAAACTCAGTTTCAGAAATCTGGATAATCCAATACTGCTGCAGGAGAGAAGGAAAAGAAGAAGAAAACAGAAAAGGAGGATGCTGTAATGAAGAAATGGACTGGGGAATAGGAGGGGATGGAGATCCTGCCACAGGGGTTGGAAAAGGGTGGGAAGGTTTGGGATAGGAAAAGGAGGGGCCTGGGTTGAATAGAATTACGGTTTGGGATGGGGAGAGTTCTGCCACAGGCAGTGGGAGGGGAAAAGGGTGCTACGAAGGTGGGAGGAGAAGAAGAGATGATAGGGCAGGGGTTGGGGATTGTATGTACTTACCTGTAGATGAAAGAGGTTAAAGAAAATTTGGCAAACAAGTCTCCAGCAGCCACAGCTTTCCTAGGAACCCTGCGACTCCCTCAAATTCTGCCCTCTATTAACCCATACCATATGAAAAAAAGGTCTCCAAACTATGAATCCAATCAAGGTACTGCTTTGGATTATTGTCCCCATAAAATTCTGGAACATCTAACCTTGCTGCTCTATCAACTCCACAGACATCATAACAATCAACTCCATAATGTGGGGGTGGGGACGGTGGCACTAGTGGAAGGGTTGGTGGAGCACCATGAGGAGCATCCTGGATGGAAGAATTCCCAAGTAGCATGGAAAGCTTTCCTTTATCTGAAGCTTTTAACTGATCAATAGGTGCTTGCATAGATTCCATAACAATCAACTCCATAATGTGGGGTGGGGGCGGTGGCACTAGTGGAAGGGTTGGTGATCTTGGTGGCGCACCATGAGGAGCATCATGGATGGAAGAATTCCCAAGTAGCATGGGAAGCTTTCCTTTATCTGAAGCTTTTAACTGATCAATAGGTGCTTGCATAGATTCCATCATCATCCTTATTGAATTGGCAATGGCAGTAAGTGTCAAATTTAGCATCTGTTTCAGTCTTATAAGAGTTAAAACTGTTGGAGGACTTCATTGTTGGATACCATGGTCAAGATAAACAAGTGTAAGTGCAAGGATAATGGCAAGATGGTAAATAAAAGAAAATTATATCGGTGGCTGGCAGAATTGAAAATAAGTGAAAGCTTTCTATTTTTTACACGAATAAATAACTACATAAAAATTATCAAAAGAGGAGGTGGGACCAGGCTTCAAGAGGGAGGCTAGAAGGAAGAGCTAAGCACGGTTTGAGAACTCACAAGATCTCGGCGGCAAGATTCCCACATCTCGGCTATCTCATCATATCTCGCCATATATCTCCCCAAATCTCGCCATATCTAGCTGGAACTCTCAATTTTTGCACAATTTTTTTTTCGGATTTCAACTGGATTTTTACTTACAACTATTCTTAGCACATCTACAACACCAAAGGAAGATCAATCATTCTATGTTTGTCTTATGAATTTATGAGTTATACCTTATATAAAACTTCTAATGGTTGTGTAATTTTATTATTCATTTATTCTATTCTCAAGAGTCGAGATTTTGATACTCATATGGATGGAATTTTGATGACATTTAAGTTATTTGATGTGTTAGATACACTTATTTTTCATTTATAAGCCTTAAAGGTTCTATATTACATGTTGTATAACCTTGCAGTCTCCAATCCTGTAGCATTTCAGTTTCACACTTATAGCCGACTTAGACTTCATACTTAGGGTTGTTTTCTCACAAATCCAAGACCACCAGTGTGTCTAGAAGGCCTAAATTATGTTGACTACCAAGTTTGAACCATCTAGACCCTAAAACCCACCGAGATGGGCCATTGAGTTGGCCCAAAAAAAAGACCATATCTCAACCGGGATCTTGCCAACTCGGTCGAGATCTTATCAAAAGCAAGTTCTTCAACCATGGAGCTAAGACCCCAGGAGACAACAATGAGCATGTTCCTTGGGGTATCAACAACCAGCATGTGGGAATGGAAAGAAGACTAGAAGAAACATCAAAATAGATGGCATTCCAAATCATATCTAGAGGCCAAGATTTGGAGGTCCATCTCCTAGGGTTGTGCTCCCACCACAACAGTAGATAGTGGCATTGAAAACTAGCTTACCATTCCGGTCACAAATGGAGGAGCCTGAAAAGTAGCTCAAAACCCAAGACCAAACTCGAGCAAAGCCAAAGGAACGTCTCGAACGGGGCCAAAAGGAAGCAAGCATTTTTCCCCAAAGAGGCAGGAAGAAAGGGCAAGTGAAGAAAAGGTAATTGGAGATCCTTTGAACCATTCCAACAAATGATACAGTTAGGGTTAACCGGGATATGGAAGCTAATGAAAAAGGATTGAGTCAAGAGAGTAAGGTTAAGCTCTCTCCAAAGAGTGAGGGAGTGACGAGGGATGTGACTTTGAACCAAACCAAGGGGGCCCAAGGGATAAGGGGGAAGGAGAATGAAGCAGGTTCCAACCTGAGGAAGTGGCGAATGATTTGGAGGGTGAGGGGTGCCAACAGTGAGGTCGCAAGGGGAATCCAGAAGGGAGAAAATCCTAGACTTGTGTGACACTAGGGTGGGGGAGGGGGGACTAAGAGCCATCGGTGATGAAAGAGGAGAGGGGGCGGTTTTAGGGATGCAGGTATCATAAATTATGCGAGGGCCAGGAGTGTGAAGAGAATACCCATCGGATGCCACGAATTGAGCCACAAAGGGGTGGAGGAGCCAAAGAGATTTCGGTGGAGATGGCGGAAAGGGCACGCATTCTCGGGAGCAGCTTCCTCCAGACCCAAGAGTGTTGGAGGGAATAAGAGCGGTCCATATTGAGTCAGTCAGATTTTGAAAAGGTAAGAGTAAACCCAATTAACCTTAAATGGAATCATGCTTAGAGGCAATCTTCCAAATGAGTTTCAAGAGACAGGTCATATTGACATCTTGGATGCACGTATCCCCAAGCCCCTCCGCATTTTGGGCGGCAGGTGTCCGACCAACTGACGTGATGAAGGAAGCGATAGGACTCTTGGCCCTTATAGAGGAAGGCACAAAAAAGGGATTCCATAGCACAAACAGTAGCTTTGGGGATAGCGAAGATGCCACACCAATAAAGGGCGGATAAGCACCACTCTACCTGCAATGAAAGGAGTTTGCCTTTCCAAAGTTGGAGTTTTTTCAAATGTGATCAAGCATTGGGTGCAATGGTGGTTAGTGAGCCTACCAAGAGTAAGAGGAAGACCAAGATAGACCACAAGAAAGGAGCCAAGCTTAAAACTAATGAGCTGCAAGAGTGTAGTGCAAACTGAATCAAAAAACACCGAAAGTAAGAGAGTAAACTTGTCGAGGTTAACCTGAAGACCAAAGAGGGATTCAAAGAGGGAGAGAGTTGAGAGCATGAAGGATACAGAAGAGTGATCGGCTTAGGAGAAGATCATGAGGTCATCAGCAAAGGCAAAACTGTAGATTAGTGAAACGATATAAATGAATGGCATAAGTGTAATTTGAGGCTTAAAAACTAAGCAATAAAGGCAACGAATGTGTGGCAAGGTAAAATAAGACTTAAATGGAACCAAAAGAATCAACTGAGGACAATATTGGAAGTGCGATTAAAAATGAATGGAATTAAAAAAGGTAGATTAGGAGAAGAAATGATGTTACCAAAATACCAACAGCTATCCTACTGAAATCTACCAGAAGCAGCGTGAGTCCAATTGGAACTTTAGGGCTGAAAATCGACCAGCAACAGCAATTTCAATAGGACCTTAATAAAGCTCTTTCTGCCAGGTATGATGGTTCTTTTCTTTTTCTTTTTTCTTTTTTCTTTTTACGTTGAGTTTTTTTCTCTCTACTTTCCTGCTTCTCTTCTTCTCTGTATTCTTTCTCTTTTTGAGCTCTGGTTCTCTTCTTCAGTCTTGGTTTTTCTTTTCTTTTCTTTTTTTGGATTTTTTCCCCTCTGGTTCTGGACTGTCTTTGATCTCTGTTTCTGCTTCTTCCTTTTTTGCTATGTCTCTCTCTAAAACTCTCAGCTCTCCTTACTTTATTTTCCGAATTCTGATGTTCAGATCGTGTTTCATGGTCTCCTCTTCTGTTATTCTTTTTCTTCTGCTGCTTCTCTATCAGTCTCTCGGCTTTTCTTCTTTATTTTTTCCAGTTCTACCAGAACACAAGAGGGTGGAGGTGCTACAACTATAGAGGAGAGGAAGTGATGGATTTGTCACTAGATACAGAATGATCATTTTACTTTTTCCTTTTTAACTGCTATTGGTTGCAAAACTGATGCAGAACCAACAACATATACAAGGAAAAGAAAAGCCCAATGGTCAAGCCCATCAAAGTTTAAGGATATGATCCAAAACAACCCATGGCTTTCATGGACTAGGACTATTTTAGTGGGTTTAAATCAGCCGATAGTTTCATGGGCTTGGATTACTTTGGTGGGAGAAGATCAATCGACATATTTTGATCTCCATAGTCTAGACCTAAGCCCAAATCTAGTTCTTGAAAAGTCAATAAAAGGGGTTGTGCTTTGAAAATAAAAGAACTCGTTGTCAAAGGAGTTTTCTTTTGTCAAGAGTTAGGTAGTAATTGAGTTATTAATAGGTAGGTGGTATTAGCTAGTGGTTGGATGTTATCATTAATGTTTATGTCCCTTTAGAATGCTATACAAAGAGACTTATGTAAGAGTGAGACACAACTCATGAATTGAAATCAAATTGCTTTGTTAGCATTCTTTCTCTATGGAGAATCCTTGTGTTTGATCAAGGTAGGTTTGTGTTCACCAATCAATCCACCTTGCGGTGTGGAGCCCGGGTGTTACATTGTTATTCTCAATTCTCTCGTATTGTCCTTTCAATTTCTTCACCATAGTTTTGCCCCTGTTTTGAAGATCTATTCAGCCCATATTGTCATGCTATTATCCTTATAATACCACTCTAGTTTCAGCCCTCTTTCACATCTGAATTCTATTTCATCTTAAGTCTCTCAAATTTGAAATTGATTCCCTGGGAAAGGTCCTATTTGGCTATTGTTTTGATCAATCAAATACAGTACTACATTATTTGGTATCAGAGCCAGGATAGGGAGTGAAACTTCTGGATTGGATATTGTCCTTATAGCAGCAATGATGGGGATGTTGCAACAATTGAGCAACCAAATCACTGCAAGCCATAAGCAAGTGGAAGAGAGGTTCTCAGCAATGGAGGCTAGAGTTGTTGCCTCTACTCATGCTCCACACCCTCCACTTGGTGAAGAATCCCCACCAACTCACTCTATAGCCAACTTTCCTACCTAGATGAATACAGGGAGAGGGCCCCAAAGAATTCCAGTTGTGCTACCAACCCTCGAAGAGCACATACGGATTAATTTCACTAGAGAACAACCTACATTCAATAAGCATGTTGGTGACTCTCAAAAGGTAAAGCTTGAATACCAGGACTTCATTCACACTAGCCATAACACAGGGGCTGGTATTGGCTCTTGTTACGAGAGAAGTTACCCCTCAACCTAAGGTGACATTCCCTCCACTTATCAAAGAGTTTCTTTCTGATTTTCCTGAGGTGGTTCCTAATGAGTTGCCTAATGAGCTACCTCTTATGCGCGATATTCTGCATGCCCGGTGTTACCAAACCTGCCGGCCTATCACCTTAGCCTAGCAAAGCACAATGAATTCAAACTACAGGTGGATGAGTCGCCATATAAAGGATTCATTCAAGAGAACTTAAAGTCCATGTGTTGCACCAACATTACTCACTCCAAAGGACGGCTCATGGCTTAAGTGTGTAGACAATCGAGCAATCAATAAAATTACAGTCGAGTATAGGTTTCATATAATGCGTCTTGATGCCATGTTAGACATGATGTTTGGGGCTAAGATCTTTTCTAAATTGGGCCTCAAAAGTGGCTATTATTAGATCCGTATTAGGCCTAAAGACGAATGGAAAACTGTCTTCAAAAACCAATGTTGGACTATTTAGATGAAAAGTCATGCTTTTTGTCTTGATGAATGCACCTAGCACCTTCATAAGGGTTATAACATAGGGGGTTGAAGTTGGTCCAGAGAAGATAAGAAGCATCATCGACTGGCCTAACTCAAGGACCAATACTGAAGTTTGTAATTTCCATCAACTTGCATCGTCTTACAGGAGAGTCATTCAGAACATCAGTGCAGTCATGGTACCTATTACCGAATGTTTAAAGCAAGGCAAAGGCGAGGTCAAATGGAAGAATCGTCCACGACATGATAGCACTTGGATTTATGCTGACAATCTCGAGAAACTTGATCCTGATTGGTATGAGTGTTACATATCATTCATCCATTCGTCAGAGACGAATTTTTCAAGCCGAGGAGAGTTGATACAGAATTGACAACATATACAAGGAAAAGAAAAGCCCAATGGTCAAGCCCATCAAAGTCTAAGGATATGATCCAAAACAACCCATGGCTTTCATGGGCTAGGACTATTTTAGTGGATTTAAATCAGCCCATAGTTTCATGGGCTTGGATTACTTTGGTGGGAGAAGATCAGCCCATATATTTTGATCTCCATAATCTAGACCTAAGCCCAAATCTAGTTCTTGAAAAGTCAATAAAAGGGACTGTGCTTCGAAAATAAAAGAACTTGTTGTCAAAGGAGTTTTCTTTTGTCAAGAGTTAGGTAGTAATTGAGTTATTAATAAGTAGGTGGTGTTAGCTAGTGGTTGGATGTTACCATTAATGTTTTATGTCTCTTTAGAATGCTATATAAAGAAACTTATGTAAGAGTGAGACACAACTCATGAATTGAAATCAAATTGCTTTGTTAGCATTCCTTCTCTATGGAGAATCCTTGAGTTTGATCAAGGTAGGTTGGTGTTCGCCAGTTGATCCACCTTGTGGTATGAAACCCGGGTGTTACATTGTTATTCTCAATTCCCTCGTATTGTCCTTTCAATTTCTTCATCATAGTTTTGCCCCTGTTTTGAAGATCTATTCAGCCCATATTGTCATGCTATTATCCTTATAATACCACTCTAGTTTCAGCCCTCTTTCACATCTGAATTCTATTTCATCTTAAGTCTATCAAATCTGAAATTGATTCCCTGGGAAAGGTCCTATTTGGCTACTGTTTTGATCAATCAAATACAATACTACATTAAAAACATTAGCAGAAAAGAAGGGCAGAGAAAAACAATGGTGATGGTGAAGGAAAGGATCCTTCGTCTCTGATACCAAATGATGCAGGCCCGAGAATGGCCTGCTATGGTGGCTTTCACAGGGAATTAGAAAAATAGGAAGAGGAAGGAGGAAGTAGAGACAGCAAGGAAAACTTGCACTCAATTCATTCTATTCAACCTGCAATTGCATCCTAATACAAGCTATTGAAAGGAATAAAACACAAATCCTAGTCGAACTCAAAATCAAAATCCAAACAAAAGTCTCATTCACTCTTATGGAAGAATACTAAAACAAATAAAGACTAAATATTAAAACTGAAATAATTGATTTAAGTCCAACTCTTGTTGGACCAAACCCCATTGGACCACTTCTTTTTGTGGACCGAGATCAATTGAACCAGTCTATTCAAACTGCATCACCCTCATTTCAAAGAGAGAGGAACAAATAATGGCTCCATGTATCTTCTGCGAACATGCACTTCATCAATATGGGTGAGAAGGTGCCAACATTTCCTTAACTATAGAATTTTACAAGAAGGTAAACAGTCAAGTCTAAAATATGCAGAAATCTTGCAAACTATCTTATACAGGCACGGTTGTTAGATTGCCAGGAAGAGTCGTATAACTCAGGAAAAATAAGTCTTTGAAGAATAATGGCCATTCAGACTCAGAGAACATACGGAAAATGAAGATAACAACATACTGAAGAACTTCAGCAAACGTATTTTCATCAGCTTCTCCCTCAAGACACCAGTTTTGAAACTCTCAAGGAAAATCTGGCCCTAGATTAAGTTATAAAAGGGAACAGCCCCTGATGGATCATTATGAAAAACGAGAGAAAATGCACTCAACAAACAGTCCCCAAATATCCTCCTAAACTTTACTCTAAAATCCCTCACATTCCAATTTACATCATAGAAGGAAGGGAACCTAATGTGTTCGCCAACAAGAAATAAAGGTTGTCTCAGTAGCCTCACAAAAAAGCCATCTGTTACACAGTAATAAATTGTTTTGTCACTATCATGATATTCCCTGAGAAATACCCAAAGCCCTTTGACAAGGAAACCTTCATGAATTCTTTTAATTTAATATTCACTAGAAAACTAAAGAAGAGGTTACAAAATTCCATCATGCATGTGTAACAAAGGCAATGAGAAGTATTGCAATGCAGAAAAGAATATCAGTAATAATAAAGAAAGCTAGAAGCAATTACCAGCACAAATTCAACAAATGCGATACGTGTAGAATGGTGATAGTCTCCAAGGAGTCTCAATCGATAAACCTACATAAAATAAGATGCATCCCATTAAAATTATGATAAATGAGGTGAGGTACCAACTGAGAGAAGTAGCAACATAAGGCAGATGTTCAATTCAGCAATAGCTACAAACCTCTCCACACATTGCTTCAAAGAAGAGCTTGACATCTGCCTGTGAAATCTACACAAATTCCAGAAAGGAAAGGGGAAAAAATATAAACATAACAAAATAACTAAACGATAAAATGAAGAGAAGTATTGTCAGGTAATGCCCTACATTTTCACAAGAAAAGGAAAGATACCTTCTTATCGATGTTTGTGCAGTAAATAGTTCTTGCACACATTTCACGTTCATCTTCTGACTGAAGACCACAATAACTGTTAGTCATCAAGATAAAAGAAAGGGATCAAGGACCCATAAGAATAAGGTGGGAAATAGAATCTCTAGAAATACAACTTGTAAAGAAAAATGAAGCATTGCCAACATATGGGGGTTAGGTAATATGACTTCAATCAACATATTTCCTCACCCTAGGCAGAAAAGTTGGGTTAACAGGTGCAATTGCAGTTTTCGATGGCAGCACCCTAACTGGGTAGTATCCAAGCATCGTCCCAGCCAGATTCAAAGCCGCCCTTGCACCTTCTGCATAATAAGAAAGACACAATCCCATTGGTTCACTGTACAATTAAAAAACCACAGTACCATTGCACAAGGCTCCCACAGTTAGCAGGGTCTGAGGAGGGTCAAAATGTGCACAACGTTACCCCTGTTTCCACTTTCCAGGGAGGTACATACTTCACAGTATGATTCTACGAATTAAATGGAAGAGGTTATCAGAATTACCCTCGTCAGTGAACTCGATAAAAGCAAACCTAAGAACTGAATTTGGATCACCACATACACGGCAGTCAACAACCTTTATCCCAAAAAAAGAAAAAAAAATTAATCAGAAACATAAGCCTTCATTCACAAATACAGTAGGATAATTAATAGCATTTCACATCAGCGGAAAACATATTAGTTACCTGTCCACAATTAATAAAGAGAGCAGCAAGCTGTTCTTCAGTGACCTAGGCACAGGAATTTGGTCCATGACTCAGGGGAGAGACTTAGGAAACCAAAAGTCATAAAGCAAATCAGAAAACCCATACCTGTTGATCAATGTCGGAGACATATACAGTCCTCCTAATAACATCTTCTGGCTGAGCCATACTCGTTCGACTGTTCATTCTCCGTTTCCCTTGATTATGGTTATTTTTCTTCTGACCAAGAACAGAAATAAAAGGGTAAGCATGGGACAGACCAGGTGAGGCACAACGATCAGAAACTCAGAGGAATAGCAGCGAGTAGGGGGAATAAATAAAAAGAGGTGAGGAAATATCGAAAATAGAGATGAAGAAATGATTCTACCCGTCTATTAGCGATACCGTTTGCATTGCCATTGCCAGGGCCAAGCATCACGAAGTTGTTCGCATAGAGACTCCCGCCGAGTGATGCATGGCTGGTAAGCGAGGGCGGAACAAATTCTTCGGCCATCGGGTTCAGCTTGGATAAAAGTTCCTCCAAATCTCTCATGTCTCTCTGAAAACCCTCACCTACCGACCCGTTTCTTTGTAAATCAATACTATTAGACCGTTGATGTGTCTGCCCAAAGGCAGACTTTCCGGCTCCGTGTTGAGTCATCATAGTCCCCACCTGCATGTTCTGCACTCCATTTTTAGGCACCTGGTCAAGATTGTGCTGAACATGAACATTGTACGCTGGAGAAATCGCGACCCTTTGCGGCTGATGATGAATTTGCTGAAACTTCATGTGAAATGTCTGATCATGCGGACGAAAAGTTTGATGATTCTGCTGCAGGTTAGGATCTACCACCCGAACCCCTAACTGTTTCTGTTTAGCAGCTTCATCGCCGGAACCGTGAGAATCCATAGTTCCAGACTCTAAATTACGACTAGATGTACCAACATTGATCCCCAAATCTATCCCTGCATTTTCAACCACCGCCATTAACGGAACTCTGCACCTCGATGAGCCCTCTTGCAAACACTGCTATTGTTTCTAAGATTTTACTTTTTCTTGTTTAATCCGATCGATCAATAATATTGAGAAATGAGAATCAAAAACAATTCTGAAAAAACACACAAAAGAAAGGAAAGGGGTGTTTGGGTAACCGGCAACCCCACAGGCCCACACGGTGGACCTTTTGATTTACACGTGGCAAAAAAGGCAATATCAATTTTTTTATATACATCAAAATTCTAAAGTCTCGCTTTCTATACCTTGCATTGATCGCATCTCCACCAAAAAAAAAAAAAATCTCCCTTACTATAATTTTTAAAGAAATCTCCAAAAAAAAATCTCCCTTCGAGTATCTTGTAATAAATTGGTGTGAGATTTAAAAAAATAAAATGGTGTGGGTAAAAAAGAATAACCAAAAATGATGCATGTGACAAAATAAAGTATCAGAAAATCCAATACCAATGGTAAAGATGCTTTGAAAACATGAGTGTGGATCATCTCCCCTAACTTTTGGGAACAAAGACACGAGTGTGGGGCCTACAAATAAAAAATAAACCCTATCACCCTAACCCTGTGGATGCCCCTTTAATTTGTGGTCAACAATCGTCGAAGGAACACAAAGTGTTCTTTTTTTTTCTTTTTTTTAATATGAGGTTCATCCGAGTCAGCTTGCATGCACCTTGATTACATCCTCGGGGGGGTGTTTTGTCGTTCACAACAGTCGAATCTATGACCTCTCCACTGAGAAGTATGGTTCTTACCACACTACCAACCTTGATTATATCTTTAGGAACACAGGATGTTCCCTGGGAGATGATCTAAACTCTGAAAACACGTGAATGTAATTGATGAGAAAGTGGTACTCCCTTAAATAATTGAATTTTCCCACATTTAAAACAAAATGCTTTTCTATTAACCAAAAAAAAAATGCTTTCATAAATATATCTTTTATATATATAGTTTAAAATTATTAGATCATTTCCCCTAACGGTACAATTAAGTTTCTAATCAATTTTTTGTATATGCTACACAATTTACAGAAAAATATCATCTTAAATGACCAAAAAATGGTGGAACGTGTTGCAATCACACAGTTTCCAGTTGGAGGTTCAAGGTTCAGCCGTGGAAAACACAACAAGAAGGATACCTAAAGATCATAGTCCTATATTTGGATGTTCTAGCTGGGCCAATACAATAAGAGATAGGGAGCCAAAGAAAATGATTTAAAATCAGGATACTAAAACTTGCAAAACATAGCAACAATGATTAGAAATAATTTTTATAATATTCTTAAGATTTTTTCATAATGCTCACTTAAGTTGGGCCTAAATTCTAAGCTACCCATTTAAGTGAAAAATATTATAAATTACCCACAATTGACTTTTTCCAAAATATCAAATTATCCACTATTACTTTTCTATTAACATTGCCCATGGAGTGATGGAAAAAATAAGTTTGTACTTTTATCAAACGTGACTTATTCCCTTAACCACGATTACAGTGGGCTAAATAGTTCAAAGCTTCATGTAACAGACCCAAGCATTTCAAACCTTTATTATTATAAAATTAAAAGCTAAACAGAGCTAGATTCTGTAGGAACACAGACTCTAGAATTCAGGTTCTTCGACACACTGTTACTTACAAGCAGTGAGCAGTGAACCACAAGGCCCTTGTTATAATAGAAGTTGTAGGAATTGAATTTATGAACATTGCCACTCAATCGATTATAACTCACATTTAGGTTACAAATTTAATCCAATTATCTCCTGCAGAATTCTCCCAAAGATCCAGTTGTGCGAAATGTCCAACTACAGCAAGTTTATGAATTTTACCTTTGACAGATCAAATGCAAACTTGTTGTTGGACAGAGGAATCGTATCACTCGTCCCATTTGACTTAAACAACATGGAAGTGTCCCCTTCAAGCTTGTTTCCAAATAAATAAGTGGTGTTGAAGTACACATTCCCGAATGATTTGGGGATCTCAACACGGAGATTGTTGTGAGAGAGATTGAGGTATATACAAGAGTTGTCGAAGTTATTCAAAAGTGATTCTAGAATTTTTCCGGTGAGCTTGTTGTGGTTGAGATGAAGTAACCCTAATTTGTGGGGTTTGGCAAGAAAAGAGGGGATTGAACCGATGCATTGGTTGGAATTGAGCTCGAGGTACAAGAGACTGGGAAGCTGGCTTAGGAAAGAAGGGACTCAGACCAGAAAAGTTTGTTCTCCTTGATGAGGATCGTGGAGAAGTGCTTGAGTTTTGTAATGAAGGAAGGGATGTTTCTAGTGACATTGGTGTTTCGGATCATGATAGTGCTGAGGTATGGAAGGTCACCCACCTCAGAAGGGATCCTGCCGGTGATGGCCTCTCTAATGTAGAGTGTGTTGATGCAAAAAGTTTTGCATTCACAATCAGCCCACTACTGACGGCTCCATTCAATGTTTCGGTTGGCCAAGATTTATGGGTTCTGAAGAGCTGCTTTGATCTTCTTCACATCTACTATATCCACTATGGTTCAAACCATTAATCGGAATAGACCATTCAAATCAATCCTCTAGACTCAAATCTGGTCAGAGGTGGTTAGTTATACACTTCTCGACGAGGCACTTCTTGACGGGGTGCTTGCTGAGAAGTGGGTCTTGTGGTGACACCCAGCTGTCACATCAGGACTTCTCGGCCAAAGTGGCGTTGTGAGAGGATCTAGCGTATATTTGTTCACACATCAATCATAGCATTATTTTTAGCATTGAATGCACTAAGAACCATTAAATTGTCATTGTTGACAAAGAAGCTTCTCATTCTCTCGAGCCACCCTTGAGTGCAGCGCCCCACGTTTTGTTTGTCCAACTAGGGATTAATGTCACATCAATGTCAGCTTGAGGCTGACCTTTTCATTCGATGATATTGCCTCTAGTTGTATTGCAAATTAACTCCTTGACTTGTTGATCAAGCTACAATCAAGAGGCCATCTCCACCCTTCATTTTAAAACAAAGATATCGTTAGGTTGTGGGGCATCTATTCCCTTCTGAGGTATGGATGAGTTATATATACCATCACTATGCATTGTGAAAAGGTAGAACCTTTGATCTCTAGCCATTACTCACTTGCAACCACTCCAGGAAGACATTTTTTTTGTCTTCTTGAACATTTATTCCTCTCTAGGAGGATTCAGGTTTCTCCATTTTACTGACTTAATCATTGGAGGTGGTTTCCTGTCCTAAGAGGCAGTCCACTTTCACCCTTGTTTTATCCTTAGAAACTAGATTTGGACCAAGAGAGAACCACGGGTTCCTCAGTCAGATTTATGAACAAGGACTAAGTAGTCCTATTTGTGGCAACGAAGACTCAGAGAGATTTGGCCAGTAATGGTGTCGGAAGAAAGGACATGAGAAGGAGATTACTCAAGAGGAAGACGACTCTATTGTCCATGGTGAAGGGGTATGCGAGACTAATTGGGTTATGATGAATTTATAATGTGAATCCTGCTCACGATTGATCTCATCCAAGTAGTAATAAAAAACTAAAGTTAGTTATAGTCCAAGTGGAAGGTATAGAAAGAAGAGGGTGAAGAAAGGGGCGGGTATGCGGACTCAGGAGGAGTATGTGAGAAGGGCAGGCAACATGGGTGACAAGACTGTCCCTAACAATTAAATAAAACTTAAGGGAAAATTGCTTGGCACCCCAAAATGGAGGCTTTAAAGCACAACACATTAGTCTATTCTATTAGTGAAATAGTTAACTCACTATTTATTTTTCCTTAATTTCAAAAATACCCTTACCAAATCTGAGGAGGAAAAAAATAAAATATGCTATAGTTGCAACGCAACGATCAAGGCCGAAGCTCTATACAAGCTACAGCTCGTGGCGCCTAGTGGTAATGCCATTGTTATACATGCTAACGCCGATGATTCTATCGAATATGTTCATGAAAAGATTTGCAAGATCCCCAAAATTCCAGTAATAGAGCAGCGTTTGATATAACGAGACAAGCAGTTGCAGTGGGAACAGTCACTCGCTGAGTGCGATATCCAGAATGATGCTAGCCTTGAGCTTGTTGGACGGATGAGGAGCACCAAGTTTCCTCGTACTTGGCAAGTCGTCAATGATTTGGTCTCCTCGATATGTCGGCTCTGTAGGGACTAGGGAAGGTTCAAACAAATACATCAAAGCTCGCGTGGAAGAGTTCTCAAGGATGACTCAAAAAAAAAGACTCCCAAGGACGATTTCCAGTTGGCATTAGGGCATATGCAGATTTTCAAGGCTGCCGGTGCACCAACTGCTCTGTCATGCTATTCCTTTCTCCCATTAATGCAAACAAACAGTGTGCCAAGGGTGCAATTCGGCCCCTTCTCACCCAAACGTTGAGTTACTCCCAAAGAATGCCTTTTCTTTTCTTTTTGATAAATGAGAATAAAATTTCTTAGAAGGTATAATAGCCTTTGCAATAATATAATTAATCATTCTATCATAATAAGACCTATGTATTTTTCAAACAAAAGAAATAGGGTATCAGTGCTTTAAAGCTTTTATTTTAGGGTGTCAATGCAATTTGCTCAAAACTTATTGCTCAAATGGTCATTATCTAACTTTGGATAACTTGATATTTTGGAAAATTTCTACTCTTTTTGCGACCTTGAGTAGGAGGATGCTTATTGCAGGTTGATATTATTGTGGCCTGTCATGACTCATGACAACGGCTGCAATTTCACATTACAATCAAGACACTTAAGACCTAGAAATAAACGTGTCAGGATCAGAACAGCTATTAACAAAAACTGTAAACTAACCAATGTTTAATTTGCCAAGTCCCATTCTTCAACTCAGGAAAGATTGCATTCAGAATTTCATCACCAGACATGATCCTTTCCACGACAACGCCATGGACCCCAATAATTCAAGATGTACATCACAAATTTCACCTCCGTACCAAAGAAGAACAAGCACAGAAAATTAGCCTTAATAAATCAACACAGAACATCAAGTCTACTGAGCTTCTGGCTTTTGTAGGTTCTCTATTGCTTTCTTCGAATCTGGAATGTACCTCCAACAGCGTTTATGAACCCCACTTATTTTTTTTGGAGCATCTGCAGCTGGCACGCCTGTAAGAAATTCTCACATGGATTAGGTCAAAATAGTCAGAACATAATTCAAAAATACCGTCATATCATATCATATCATACTATTATATACTACAAGTATGTAATTCTGTTCGTGACAAATATTTCATTGGACGAAATTGTCCTACTTCTATCCAATAAAAACCTCTCATAAGTCATTTGAAATTATGTATTCTAATTGTTCTTTAAGGTAAAGTTGTCCATTCATTTATTTGGAGATTTTTTTTATTAGTCCATATTGTTTTATTTCCCAGCTATAATAACTTATCATACAAAAGTATTGGAAAGTAGGCACTTGATTTTTAAAGGGCAAAGACGCTAATCAAATTTAACCTCCCAAACTATTCTTCAGCCTCCATGATCTCTTACTCTTCCGACAAATTTAACGTCCCAAAATTTTTCTTCCTTCCCCCCACCCTTCTGATGGCGGTAGCTCAAATTTTCTGATTCATTCAGCATTGATTTGCCAAATTTATCAATTCCATTGTGTTGACCATTTCCAATTATCTACTTCCATCGTCCAAATGCACTTCATCAGCTTAATACAATGTAAGATGAAGGCTTAAAGTTTTTTCACATTATACTGAGAAAATCGCACAAGAATGCAGACAGGATCTCCAGATAGCTCCCTAATATTTTTTTCCCGTACTTGTAGAAGTTTTAAATTAGTGCCTTTAAATTGGTTGGAAACCTTATATTTATTTTTTGGCTATTGTTTTCGAGCAGAGGGTTTTCCATAACTTTGACCCTAAACTGCAACCTCAAGAAGAAAAGGCAGATGAATATGTCCGTGCCCTTAATGCTGCCAAATAGAAAAACGTAAGCTTTTTATTTCCCCACATTGGAAATTTTTGTTCGTGCAGAATTTGCTACTGTCCAAGGTTCCTTTCATGTAGTACCTACTGAGGGCTATTTTATTAATCAGGAATTTTATTTGCACTTCAATGTAACACTTTCTGAATCTCGCAGGGATGAGACGTAGATACACAGCTTCAGTCTCCCTTGTCTGCAAAATGTGCACTTGGTAAAGCCCCACAATCTCCTCCTTTGCACCATGGCAAGAATTATCTCTCTTAATCAATTATGTCTCCATTGAAGTTCCATTCTAGGTTGCTAATTGATGTGAACAAGGGTTCACCCCCTGGTAGAAACCCTGGAGTGGGCCCCAAGGCCACTCCAAAGTGACGCACCCAGGGCTGGCCGAATCCTCCTAGAGAGGTATTTCAGTCTATTCCAGCCCTAAATACATGCTGGAATTAATTTTCAGAAATCCTATTTCTTAGTTTTCAAAGAGTTTTGTTTAATTTAAGGATGAGTTTTTGAGTCCTTAGCAGTCTTCTAAAAGGGACGACTCCTACAAGTCTTTATTTACAAGAAGAGTTCATTTTCTTTATGTTGAAATCTCAGTGTCCAAGGAGGAATCTATTCTCAGGAAGATTCTATTGGATGCTTAGCATAAATTAAAGTCTTTATTTGTGTGGCTGAGATTAATTTTAAGAGAGATCCTAAACCATAAAGGACCCACAATTAGATTGGAGTCATGAGTAGGCTACAAATAAGCCTAGTCTTTCATTGTACTCTTCAAGTCATTATTTGAAAAGAACTGAGTCAGGATCATGGCCTTGTTGAGTCAAGATTGAGAGTTCTTCAAGCTCTAGCACTCTTCTTCCAATCTCCAGCAACCTCATGAAATTTACAGCAGCTTCCAAGTAAGTACAGCAAGCCCCCATCCCCTCCCCCCTCACCTCCCAAACCCATCGCACCCCTCCCCACACCCTTCCCCTTCTTGTGAAGGTCCTAGAAACCCCTCCCCTCCCCAGCCCTCCCCCCCCCCTCACCCCTCTAGGCCTTTCCCAGCCCTCCAACTTCCTTGCAATAGTCAGCAAACCCTCCCCCAGTCCTTCCTCCCTTGCAGCACCCTCTGTCCCCCTTTCTTTCCTTTCAGCCCCCTCTCTCTCCCTGTACAGACTTGCGGCAGCAGCCAAAAAAAAAAAAAAAAAAAAAAGAAAGAAGAAAAAGAGTTCAAGATTGCTCAAGATCTTTCCCTCCCTCAAAGATCAAGCCCATAGTCATTCCAAAATCATCCCTAAATCTGTCCAAACCCAACCTCAGACTTCCCTGGGCATCCTAGGTTAGTTTGGATATCACATGTTCACCCTTTAACCAGGCCCTGCGACCCACAGACCCTTTAGTTAGCTTTTACCAAACCAGGACAACCCATAAATTTTGAAAGACGCCCAAAGCAACCCATACCCTTTCCCTTAAGTTCCCCAGTAATTCTAGAACCACCCATTAGATCCTTATTCTTTTGCTTTCAAATTTATCAAAGATTCTGGGCAAACCCTTGGATTTAGGGAAACCATCTCAGAGACCCTAACTTTAAATTGGGTTTAAATCACTAATACCCAAAACTGCATTGGCTCTTGGTTGGAGTGATGATAGTGATGACTGATGAGAGTGGGGCATCAGTTGATATGGATATCGGTTACTCTGATGACTCTTTGTGTTCTTCACTTCCTCAAACATGCCTCTTCTTCTTTTCTTTTCTTGGATCATGCGTCTAGATTTTTACGATTTATGTTTCTATTGGTGGATTATTCTTCGTTTTTTGGAGAATCTTCTTTGTATCTGCCTCCATTTGATACCTACATTATTGGCCTAATCTTTGTTTTATTATTTTGTTCTCAGGTTGCTGCAACCTCTATGGTTGTTTGGGAGAATCTACAAACCTTGGATTTTGGACAACTCACGGTCTCATCATTTTTCTCTTGTTCTTCGCTTCCCCACTCTCTTCTTCTTCTCTTGGATCATGTGTCTACATTTTTTATGATTTATGTTCCGTTGCTGGATTATTCTTCGCTTTTACTGCTTTCCTTTACAGGAACCTGAAATCTCTCATTGTTTTGGAGAATCTTCTCAATATATGCCTCTATTTGATCCCTACATTATTGGCCTAATCTTTGTTTTGTTCTCAGGTTGCTGCAATCTCTTATGGTTGTTTGGGAGAATCTACGAACCTTGGATTTTGGACAACTCACGGTCTCATCATTCTTCTCTTGTTCTTCGCTTCCCCACTCTCTTCTTCTTCTCTTGGATCACGCGTCTACGTTTTTTATGATTTATGTTCCGTTGGTGGATTATTCTTCACTTTTACTGCTTTCCTTTATACAGGAACCTGAAATCTCTCATTGTTTTGGAGAATCTTCTCAATATATGCCTCTATTTGATCCCTACATTATTGGCCTAATCTTTGTTTCATTATTTGGTTCTCAAGTTGCTGCCATCTCTATGGTTGTTTTGCAGATCTATGAACCTTGGATTTTGGCCAAATCACAGTCTCCTCTTGCTGTTTCTACAGAAAAACGACTGACATATTCAATTTTATTCTCTTCTATTTTATTATCTATTCTATTTTAGTATCTTCTCGTTTGATTCTTTGATCCTAAACTTCCATTCTATTTCTTCGAATCAGCCAAAGTTGAGGAATCAGAATTTGAACTTTGACAAAGGTGAAAAATCTTTTCGCACCAATTTCAATTTCCACAATGTATATGGATTTGGAAGCTTGGTTTGCTTTGAAAAATTATATTTTATTCTTTTTAAGTTTCTCGGGTATCAGTAAATCCTCTGATAAGCATAGTTGTACGGCTTGATTTTTGTTCAGAATTATTTATTTACACTAAAATTGAGTTTGTTTCTGATGGTTTGGTTTTCCTTCAGAGAGGCAAAAAAAAAAGTGAAAATGGGGCAACAACAATTCAGAGAGGATTTGCTATATCAGCAAGTGAGTTATGGAAACGTAGATGGAATCAAATCTGCTTGCTGAGGAGCAGGTCCCGAGGTAGCAATTAATTGTAATTGGTGTTTCTGGGCACCACTCCAAAAGTTAATTGTAGCTTCGTGCATATTTACTATTTTTCACTCCCCAGTCCTACTTAAAATGGATCAATAAAGAAGGAAAGACTCCCTTGATAGTTGCGAGCATGAATCCTGACCTCTCTCATGTTGCAGAAGCTCTTACAAAGGTGGGTGCCGACATCAATGCTTACTGTCTGAGCAATAATCTTCCTTTCTTTTTATGCATTAGAGACTTACATGTTAAGCCTTACTGTACAAAGACTCCTTCCAACCTAGCTGATGTTCAAGATTCACATATCAATTGAATCTACTAATCCATTACACATGACCAAACTTGTTGTGTAGGTAGGCTGAAAGTTTAACTGACTGTTCTTCTTTGGAATTTGTGTTGTTGGTATTTTTGTTCTATTCATTCACATTGATCCTGGACTATTAGTATTGTTCTACAACTGGTGTTCTAGAATTCTAATCTATGTCAAACATGCCACATGTAAAAGTCCAATATGGAGCCGTGAGATGTATAGAAGGCAGGGAGAAACAACTTTACCAGAAACTGAATTAGTATGATTCGTATTAGCCCTAATAAATACTGGGAGGGGAAAAATGAATTCAGAATCTCTATTATTCTTCAAGAAGAACTCTCTCACAATGACAACGCAATACTTATTATGACAATTTTTAATGGGGCTCCACTGAGATTCACTAGGAGGGAGTATATACTAGAATTGATTTTCTGCATCTTTTAAATTGCAACAATTCTGATGAAATAGTCAGGATGAAAGAGAACAGGTTAATTTCTTTGACAGTTTCTCTACCAAATTTGTCATTCAAGCTGATGGTAGTAGGCAGATTTAATAAATGGGTATGTAAGTTATTGCTTCTATTTTATTGCACTTGAATCTTAGATATTGATTCTTCTTTCTTATGTCTACTAAGGGTTAGTTTGGCTCAATGTACACTTCTGACCAAGGTTTAAAGTATCCCACGATACCATACGATACTAGCCGATACGTATCCATATTTGACTCAATCGATACGATACATCTCTCTACACTAAAATACATTAGCCAGAGCGACACAATACACGATATCGGGTAATACGTCTCTTAAAATCACTTGACCGATACGATACTTGATACCGATACTTTAAACTTTGCTTCTGACTAATGTTAGTTTGTTTCATTACAATGCCTGGATTAGGGGTGTATCTAATTCTTCTAAGAGTACTCTCCTTCACATTTGTGTTGTTTCTTGGCTTAATTTGACTGTTCCTCCCTAGGTTCATTTTATTTTTTTTCTTTCAATTCCAAATTTGTTGGTCTAGAGTGCACATAGAATTTCTTTGGATTAATTAGTTGATAATTTTTTATGATGCAGATAACTAATCTATGGGATAATAAATGTACATTGGAATGACAAATGAATAAAGGCAAGATAGGAGAAACTCATAATCTAGCTCCACATTTATCTTCTTTCTTTTGTGTAATTTATATTTTTTATTCTTTTTCAACAACAACAACAACAAGAAGCCTTGTCCCAACTAAATGGGGTCAGTTATATGGATTCTTACCTTCCAATCAATTCTATTTGAAGTTATGCTAGATACAAGGCCACAGCTATGCATATCCTTTCTCACCACTTCTCTGAAGGTTATCTTAGTTCAACCCTTAGCCAAGGTTTAAAGTATCCCACGATACGATACGACGATACTACCCGATACATATCCATATTTGACCAAACCGATACGATACATCTCGATACGTCTCTCCATTGAATTACACTAAAATACATTAGCCAAAGCGATACAATACTCGATATAGGACAATCGTCTCTTAAAATCACCTACCAATACGATACTCAATACCAATACTTTAAACCTTGCCCCTAGCTCTTCTAGTTCCTTCAATCTGGATTATATCACTTCTCCGTATAGGGGCATTTATATGTCTACGTTGAACATGGTCGTGCCACCTCAAACGACTTTTTCGAAGTGTATCACTTATGGGAGCAACTCCCAACCAATTCTAATATGATCATTTCTTATCTTATCTTTCTAGTTTTGCCACTCATCCATCTTAGCATCCTCATTTCTGCTACACTGAGTTTATCTATATGATTTTTTTTAACTGCCTAACACTCTGCACATACATTATAGTTGGTTGAATGACGGTCCTATAGAATTTTCCTTTAAGCTTTAATCGAATATGTTAATCATACAAGACCCCGAACGCACCTCTCCACTTCATCCACCTTATTTTAATTCTTTGGGAAACATCATCCTCTATATCACCTCTTTTGTTTATGATTGAACCTAGGTACCTAAAACAATCACTCTAAGGAATCTCCTTATCGTCAAGTTTCACCACCTCATCATCTATCCAATCATGACTAAAGTTACAAACTAGATATTTTGTCTTCGTTCTACTTAGTTTAAAGCCTCTTGATTCTAAATTTGTTTTCCATGATTCTGACTTGGGATTAATCCCCACTTGAGTCCCATCTATCAACACAATATCATTAGCAAAAATCATACACCAAGAGACCTCGTCTTGAATATCTTTCGTTAATTCATCCATTACAAGTGCAAATAAATATGGGCTTAAAGTTGATCCTTGGGATAGCCCAACTATAATTGGGATTCATTACTTTGTCCCCCCATTGTTCTTACACTTGTCACTGAACCATCATATATATCCTTAACTATGTCCACATATTTACTTGCAACACTTCTTTTCTCCAATACTTGCCAAAAAAACATTCTAGGAACTCTATCATAAGCTTTTTCTAGGTAAATAAATACCATATGAAGGTCTTTCTACACTCTCTATACCTTTCCATAAGTCTCCTAATTAGGTAAATAGCCTTTGTTGTAGATCTTCCCAACATAAATCCAAATTAGTTCTTTGGAATTGTGGTTAAGTGTCTCAAACAGGTTTCAATTACTCTCTCCCATAATTTCATAGTATGGTTCATTAGTTTAATGCCCCTATAGTTTATTCTTTTTCAACATTTGCAATAATTAGTTGAGAATGCATGAGGGTTACTCAAATATTTCATACTCATATGCCTTTTGATTTGATCAATTCTTGAAATTTTTTCCTTACTGTAATTAGGAGGTCTAAATATGAAATTTGGTCATTTTATTGCAGATAGTGGAGCTTCTTGCAGAAGTAGCCGTTTTTGAAGAGGAAGCGGTGCAGCTTGAAAATTTTAGACATGGTTTCTATTAGTATGCTATCTATATTGCATCTTCCGATAAGATCATGGAGGGTAGTCAATTTGTATGTGCCTCACCCCTGTGAGAAGTTCTCAACAAGATCAAGCACACCCTTCATCCAGTAGAAAACTTTAGGATCATGTACCAAACACACGCCTTGTGCATAGTGAATTTGTTTATATTGTGTAAGGTGTTTCCTTTATTATTTATTCTGTGAATGTATTTTGGTTGATCACTTTCTCCCAATTGGTTAATCAGCTCGTAATGTGTTTTTGGATCTCAAAGACCAAAAAGTTTCATTTTATTGTGACCTATTGTAATTGTTCTTCTACACAATTTACAAATCAGACTAGGCCCCACATGCATTTGGACGTGTACAATAACTAGTTCTGCTAAATATGGGAGCCTTGTGTACTGGGCACAACACTACCAAAACCCAAGAAAAACATCTGGCTGATGATTTATTTATATGGGTTAAATGCGAGATGAGATCAATGTTGTCAACCTCATTCAGCTGGCCTCCGGCCAAGTTGTTGTTATACGTTAAGAGATGGGATCCGGATGCAGTCATGCAACCCTGATCTAGATTGGCCATTCTGGCCCAACCCTACCCAATCACATATTGGATATGGGTGGGCAATACACCTAGTCTAATTGTAATACTTCAATACTACCACCTAGTTTTGCCATGTTGAGGACACATATACCCAAAGGGCCCTGCTCAAATTCCAATTTTCAGCTCAATAGAAGCTAATGAAGTTGAAAACCAGAGCACTGAAGCAGAACAACAGAAAAACACATAATGAGAGATTACTAACACAAGGGAATTTTGAAAGACACCTGAATTTGAGACTCTACCACTAGTACGTCCAGAGAAATGGCAACGCTCCAAGATAAAAACCATATGGAATTGAAGGAACCTTAGACTGTGAAAAGTCATGTCTAAGGTTCCTTTAAACCATAGAGAGAATCACACTGAATTTAAAGAACCTTTGATGTAGATATAGATATCTGATCTTAATCTAATGTTCAGACTGTATGGGAATACAGTAGAAGTTGATAAGATCTGAAATTCCAGGTTCTAATAGGAAATGTGAATATTAAGTATTGTGTAGGGGTATGGCAGTCAGAGGTTTATTTATGATGTCATATCATGCAAAGTATTCAAGAGATCAAGGAAGCACATTATGGGCAGATCTAGAATTACCAATACGTATTGGTTTGCACAACCACTATTTTAACACAAACCTTCCATTTACTTCAAGAAACATGGCAACTCGCAAGATTCAAAGGGAAATGCCAAGTATCAACCTTAGTAGAAACTCACATCCTTGGAAGGAAACAAAACTCACCATTCTTGTAGACAATTCCCCATGCCTTACCATGTTGTCCATCCTGCAACAAAACAAAATGAAGCAATCCTGAACTGACAAATCTAAGACAGAAAAAGAGAAATGGAGAATCAGAGGACGGAAACAGAGGAATGGGGAACCTTGTAGAGGTTGATCTTCGTAATCTGGTAAGATACTCCAACCCAGTGACTCTTGGCCATTTGATATCCAATACCCCAGTTGGGAAGAAACTGAGAAACTTCAAAGAAGTTCTTCTTCTTTCTCCGCTTTGATTTCTTTGATACCACTGCTGTGGCTGCATTTGAGGCAGGAGCAGAGGTACTGAATCTTCTGATAAGACTGAATGAACATCTTAAAAGACCAACTGTTTTATCCATTCCTGAGCTGTTCAAAACAATGCCTAGAGAGTTAGTAGTCTTCCCGTGTAATTCTTTTTTTCTTCCTTACTTCTAGTCTCCAGTCAAAACTTTCATCACAGTTTCCACTTGTTTTCCTAAAAATTTCATAGTGATGTTCATAGAGTCATTTGGGAAAGAGAGATTTAATATAGGGAGAGGTGGGGAGAAGAAAGTATTGGGGAGGAAGAGAGATTTAAGCTCCATTGATATGATTTATTCCTACCTTGGACCCATTTTTGGATGTTTATGATCACTAATAAACAATATGGCTCTAAAATGAGAATAAATTTGGAATGCTTATGTGTGAATAGATTTTGTTAACCCTGCATTATAACAAATTGAGGATACAGTTGTAGGTAAATCTCAATTGAGGATACAGTTGTAGGTAAATCTCTCATTTTCTATACTTTTTAAAAGGCATGAAGACAATGCATACATTGCATCTCATTCCTTATAAATTGCCCGGGTTGCCCAATGGGGTTTCCCTGATTGTTATTCAAGATTAGGATACACAACATCCATCATTCAATCCATGAACCCACAAGATCTGCTGCTCACAGAGAAAAACCTGATGCACCATACCAGATATACATATGACAATTCTAACATTGTAAATAAAAATTTGAAATATGAAAATCTTTCACCCAATTCACAGGGCTAAGCAATTTTTGCTACCAGAAATCCATTCGGCTATTGAATGTGATGGGAAAGTTTACATCCCTGGCTGGGTCCTAACATTATTAATTTCTTATATTTGGGCTCCCCTAAATGGAAAATCTCTTCCTTATGTGGCTGCCTTTTACTTTTTCTTCACGGTGGCTGTTTCAATCAAACAATGCATACATTTTCCCCAGATCTGGATTGTGTTCGCTAATTTCTGATCAACCTGTCTGCATAATGAGATGCTTTGGCAGCTGGTAAGTAAATCAAAAGATTGTTTTAGAGTAATTGCTAATGGCTGGATTCTACAGTTTCTCTTGAGAAGTCCAGCAACTAATATTAATGAAATGCAAGACCGTAAGAGTTGCAAGTTACAGTTCCATTGACTAGCATTGAATGTTTAATGTTGAGAACACTTGGGTGCTTTGCATGGCTACAAAGATGACATGGAAGTTTTGAGGAATGCCTCAGCTTTACTCATTAACTAATATCAGAAAGATACAAGCACCTCCAGCTACCCAGAATCATTGGCTCCCCCAATAGAATGAAAAACCATTCACGAATCAGCAAGAATACAAACTATGGCAGAGTAGGTACTCTGAATCATACCAAATAGTAAGCTGAGATGAATGAAGTAACTCTACAACAAAAAAGTTTCACCACAAGCCCTGATTTCACAGTTGCTCACTACAAAGCCGTGACCGATGACAATCTTAATCATCCATTAATTATGAGCTTTATTAAACTGACCTTCAGTTAACTGCTCTGAATCTCACAATCCCACCACCAAGAGATGCCGAGACAGAGAAGATGCCAAAGACATATACCACTTCAACCTAGACAGAGAAGATGGACTGCATAACCGGAGACAGGGAAGATGAAGAAGAGGAATCGCCTCCCTAAGGATAGCAGCTAGGGTTCGAAGCTTTAGTCAGAGAAGAAGAAAATTACATCCATTACTGCATTTTTTCCTTTTCCTTTTTGTGGGCCGGGGGGGGGGACAAAATACCTTATTAAAAGTATTAAACTAAAAGCATTTATAATTCGAGTTTAATGCAAGATTTGCGTTTTCACCCTTACATATGACTAGAAAAATTCCATGTACATACGCAGGTGATTTTGTTGTCAATTAAAACAATTTAAATGTACAAACGCTTTCTTGTAGGAGGAGAACACGTTAAGGGCATGGATAAATTACCCTTTTTTCCTTTATGTTTTTGAAGTTATTAATATCGACTGATGTTGGAACTTTTGGGAAAATGATAGTATAATTTTTTGTATAATTTTTTGTCTAATAGTGAGCAGGTCTTGCTACCAAATTTACCCCTGATGAACTCATATATTCCCTTTTGTATCCTTTCTCTCGTTGGATGTTCCAACCAAAGAGTGCCAATCATGAACTGAACCGAAAAAGGAGGCCCACCCAAGTCAAACCAAATTCTTATTGGATTGGTTTTTGTCTGAAATATAACGATTTCAAACTGAACCAAACCAAAGCCAAGTTAATATGTATCAACAAGAAATCAAAGCCCACTAAAAGATCATGTTTTTCTCATAATATTATCGACAAAGATGAGCGTGCCACATAAACATCACCTTGAGAGTGTGAGAACCATCAAATATTTGATGTTTATCCTTTGCTTCATCCATGTAATAGACACACCGTCTTCTTTTTGAAGATACATACAATGTTTATTCCTTTGATTTAGTTTGAATCATATGGACATGGATGTTTAGATGTTTCTACCAACAAACTCTATGTTGCAAGACTTGTGAATTTCTTTAAATTTGTATTTCCATATGCATTCATTACTGCATCAAAACCTATAAAAGTACAGCCAACAGCCCATCCCTCTTCGGTTGACTGTCTCCGCAACAATCAATCCATCTGCAAGAAAACTTAGTGCAACTGGCCACCGCTTAGGTATGTCATTTAATTCTTCCCTACCCCAACACACCCTTGACATTGGAACCATAATAACCAAGCATCATTTTTGGTTTCTTCAACACAAATCCAACCACCACCACCTTTGGCTGAACATGCTGCAAGCCAAGTGTTAGATTCCTCAATCTTAGGAATTTGATTTGAGTCATAGTAGGATTGTTATAGGATTGTTAGAAGGATTTGATTGAACCATAGTTAGATTGTTATAGGATGGTTAGAATTTGGATTAGTATTGGATTGTTATTTACTTATTTTCTGTTATTCGTTTCCGTAATTAGAGGATGGACTGAAGATCAGGAACTCTATATATGTAATGCCTTTGACTGTTTTGGAAGGTAAGCAATAAGATACAACTCAGAGCCTTTGGCTAATTTGGAGGCTGATCCCCTCTAAGTGATCAAATCCCTACCTTATTTCATTCTTCCCTTAAATTTTCCCCCATTCCTTCCCAGATTAAACCCTTGATTCTAATCATCTGGCATCGGAGCAGTTTTTCCTTGGGTCTTCTCTAGTTATGGTTGCTGTGACAGAAGGCAGCGCATGCCTTCTAGCAGAAACCAAAAAGAGAACCTTAGGATTACCGACCTGCAAACTTATGCCATGACCACTGACAACTCTGTAAAATCCCAACTTGAAGAATTTAAGGCCAAATTGGAGAGCAAATTGCAAAATACTCTCGATGATTTCAAGAAGGGATTGCTTAAGATTCTTAACAAAAGTCAGCAACACGAAATTTCTGCTTCTGCCAGTGAACAACCAGGAAAATCTCAAGTTGCTGGAGGAGGTTTTCAAGATCAAAATATGGATATCCTAGCATGAAGGTTGAGTTTCCAAGATGGGAAGATGGAGATCCAACAGGCTGGATTTAACGAGCAGAGAAATTTTTCGCTTCTATAAAACTTCAGAAGCTTCTAAACTCAAGATTGCCTCTATCCAATTAGACGGAGATGCCATTCAATGGCATGATTGGTTTGAAACACGCTATGGAATTCCCTCATGGGAATTTAAGAATGGGCTCCTTGTTCATTCTGGTCCATCTGAATTTGAGAATGTTGATGAAGAACTAGACAAAATTCATCAGACCTCTACTGTTTTAGAGTAAAGTCAATTTACAACTCTAAAATTGAGCTAAAGATAACAAACAACAAGGTGGAACAAAGAGGCCAGAAAGACAAGACGACAGGGGGATGAGCTAGATGAGCAGGAGGGCAAAAAACAGGGACTCGACGAGCATCACGATCAAGTACGAGAATGATATCCAAAAACGCAGAGAGAACAGAAGAGAGCCGGCAACCCCCACCACCCAAAGCGAGAAGAGCCCAAGCCACAAGCGCTGATTCGATGGCACGAAAAGCCGAAAGCAATACACAGGACTATTACCCCCAGAGCACGCCTGAAAAACAAACGCCGCAAACGAAGGGAGGACGGCCAGAACCGAGAAGGGGGCACCCCACAACAACAAATCAAAAGCCCAAACAGAGCCACCCAGCCCACCGCAAAGAAGAGCTCAGGGGGAGCGGGAGCAAGGCGCCCCCGCCCAGTGTGAGGGGCGCACGGAGGCTGGGCACCGATAGGGCAAAGAAAATCGCAAAGAATTTAAATGGATCACCAAAGTGGGACAGACCTGAGGTTGTTTATAGGGGAAAAGAACACCAGCGGCCTCGCCGAAAAAGCAAATTAATAGGTCATTTGAACAACTCTAAAATTGAGCTAAAGATTGAACTTAACAGAAGTGAGTGGTTGGATGATCCTGAAATTTGTGACATTTTCAAAAGGCTACCAGAAGATCCAACTTCTGTTCCTAAGTATAGTTGGGATCATGTTGATTTATGATACAACGGTAGAAATGTTTTGGCACCAAGTTGTTCTCCCCAAACTACCATTCTGCAAGAGTTCCATTCATCACCTTCTGCAGGTCAATCTAGATTTCATCGTACACATAGGCGGATCAGTCAGCTTTTTTATTGGAAAGGTAAGAAGAATGCTATTAAGAAGTTTGTTGCTGAATGTGATGTTTGTCAACATCAAAAGGGAGAAACCATGGCTACTCCTGGTCTTCTTCAACTTCTGCCCATTCGAAATGATGCTTGGACAAACATATCCATGGATTTATTGATGGTCTTCCACCTTCTCAAGGGAAAACCACTTCTTTATGGTTGTGGATTGCTTTACAAAATATGCTCATTTTTGTGCCTTATGGCATCCTCATACAGCTATGATTGTTGCCCATTTGTTTGTTGAGAAATGTGGTGAAGTTAAACCGAATTTCACACTCTATTGTTAGTGATTGGGATAAAATTTTTACTAGTACATTTTGGAAAGAGCTGTACTTAGTTAAAATGAGCACTTCTTATCACCTGCAGACAGATGGACAGAGGCGGTGAACAGATGTCTTGAGAACTTCAATGCTTTACTAGTGATAAACCTAAAGAGTGGTTCAAACGGTTTCCCTGGGCAGATTGGTGGTACAATACTACTAATCATTCCTCTACCAACATGACCCCTTTTGAAGCAGTTTATGGTCAAACTCCTCTCATGATCACGAAGTATATGCCGGGTTCCTCTAAAGTTGATCAAGTAGACAAGGAATTGTGATGTAAACTCAGGTTCAGGGTTTGTTAACAAGGACCCTCTTCAATAAGAACCAGCACTTATTAGGGTTTCTGGGTGTTCAGGTTAGGGTTTTTATAAGTTCTATGGGGCTTTAACTCTGTTCAGGTATGCTGGAATTGAAGTCCAGAACTGAATTTATATAAGAATTAAAATTCAGACTTCATAAATCAAATCCTAGACCAAGTAGGACTGGGTTTACGGTTTCGGTTTGGTTAGGGTATTGGGGAACAGGCTGCTGGTTCTGCAGATTAGACTTCTGCAGTTGTTATTTTGTAGTCCAGAAACAGCTTAGAGGTGTAGGGCTGAAGTAGGGTGGCTTGAGAAAATTCTGCAAATCTGGAAATTTCTGCAACTTCAATAAAGAGGATGAAGTGCAGGAATTTTAGATCTTAGGTTTAATGGACTGTTTAGAAGAAACTAAAGGAGTAAAGGTAGGGTTCCTAAGGCCTAGGCAATCCTAATGAGGGTATAATGGGGAGGGGGGTTTGGGGCTGGGGTTGAGGGAATCCTAGTCAGGTTAGGACTGAAAACGTGGGGAAGAAGAAGAAGGCTTGCAGCTGCATTGGAAGGGCTACGGTGTGGCTGAAACTAAGGGGAAGGGGTTGGGAATGGTTCAAACTTACTTGTGAATGGATAATTGGCTGGAGTTGCAGAAGAATGCTTGAAGAAGATGCTGAAATCTCAGAATTGAACAAGGCAAGAGCTTCTAACCCTGCTGCAGGTCACCCTCCCAGGGATCCCACGACTATACCAGTCAGTTCTCAAAGCTTAATTCATTCAATCAATCCAATCTGAAAATAACTTACAATAGAAATGCTATTTATAACCTGAAACAAAGGACTCTGACCAATACTAGGATATCTTGACTGTTAGGGTCCCATTACAACTTAACTTGGACTCTGAAACACTTATCAAAAGGAATCTATTGCTACGTGATCTCAGTCCTTGGATCTGAGATCTCACTTAAACAGTTTTTTTTTTTTGGGTAAACTCACTTAAACACTTTAAGTCTTCTAATTAAACACATGCTAATTAGATAAATTAAGATCTAAGCAACCAAATTACAAACAAACTAAACTCTTTCAACATGACTTGACTCACAAGTAAACCAATCCCCAACTAACTCCAAACTTGACTAAACTTTGACTAAGTCAACATACTCAAAATTAAAAGGACTTTAACTCATAGTCGACTAGACCAAATAACAAACTAAAAGTTGATCAAGGGGAATCCTTCCAAATCCATATTGGGTCCCAAAAGAGGAGTTTGAAAAATGACCAGAATACCCTTGGGAGTATTCAGCCAGCCTTAGGTGCACCTTTGGGTGTGGTTTTGGGCCCAATTTTAGGGGGAGTCCATCCCTGGATACAACAAATTGTTTGATAGGGATAAGATAATCCAACATCTAAGAGATAATCTTGTAGCTGCACAAGCCAAATGAAGCAGCAAGCGGATAAGCATCGCAGTGAGCGAGAATTTGTGGCAGGTGATTGGGTTTTTCTTCGCCTTCAACCTTATAAGCAAAGTTCTGTGAAGGTTCGATCCTCCTTGAAGTTATCTCCTTCATTTTGTGAGCCTTACAAGGTGATGGAATGTATTGGCCCAATTGCCTATCAGTTGGACTCGCCTGCAAATTCTAAGATACATCCAGTGTTTCATGTTCCTTGTCTCAAAAAGAAATTGGGTGAGCATGATATGATGCAACATCACTGGCCAAATATTTCTTCTATAGGTGAGATCAAAATTCTGCCTAAGGCCATACTTGATCGACGTGTTGTGACTCGCCGTAGATACCCAATCACGAAAGTACTAGCACAGTGGACCCATTTTCCAATTGAAGATGCTATGTGGGAGTCTTACAACTCATTGAAGGAGAAGTTTCAAGAATTCATTAAAATGCTCAGCCTTGAGGACAAGACTAAGAGGCAGGAAATGTTAGGATTCCTCAATCTTAAGGATTTAACTGAGTTGTAGTTGGATTGTTATAGGATTGTGAGAAGGATTTGAATGAATCATAGTTGGATTGTTATAGGATTGTTAGAACTTGGATTAATTTAGTATTGTTATTTCCTTTTTTTTTTCTATTTGCTTGCATAATTAGAGGATTGACTGAAGATTAGCAACACTACATATGTCAATCTCAACCTCACCTTTTCTTTATCTTCTGTTTTATATTTACTTGAGTTTTCCTTTAATTTATTATTTAGTCATAAATTAACCACCACTTACAACTGTTCTATTACTTTTTCCCCTGGTTATTGTATTTTTCAGGATCCCACAATGAAGAAGACGATTGGTAGAGGTCGTGAGTCAGGAGGGTTGTACTTGTTTGATGACATTTCTTGTTGCATGTTCGAGCATGTCTAGCCCTTACCAAGTTCACTATCGTTTGGGCCATTAAAGAGTTAAAAAAATTTGGATAAATATTTTTTATCCATTTCTTTTTTACCTTGTGAGTCTTGTCAGTTTGGGAAGCTTCATTGTGTAAGTTATCCCCCACGAGTTAATAATAGGGTAGCCAAACCTTTTTCTCTTATTCATTCTAATGTATGGGGACCATATCCTATTACTTCTACTTTGAGCTTTCAATATTTTGTTACTTTTGTGGTTGACTATTCAAGAGTTACCTAGATATATTTACTGAAAAGTTGTTCTGAATTGTTTGGTATTTTTTGTGATTTTTTGACGGAAATTCATACAAAATTTGGGGTTGTTATTAAATTTCTTTTGAGTGACAATGCCAAAGAATATTTTTCCCCTCATTTTAATACATTCATGATATCAAATGACATTTTTCACCAATACTCTGATGTCGACACCCCACAACAGAATGGTGTGGCAAAATGGAAGAATTGCCATCTGATGGAGGTCACCCGCTCTTTACTATTTGAAATGCATGTCCCCCAAATCTTTTTGGGTCGATGTTGTCTTGACTGCTAGTTAACTTATTAACCGAATGCCCTCGTCTGTTTTGAAAGGTGGTATCCCGTATTCCTTACTGCCTTATGATAGTGCTTTACATGAGTTGCCACCTCGTGTCTTTGGGAGTGTCCATTTTGTTCAGGCCCACCATCCTGGGTTGTTTAAGCTTGACCTAAAAGCCCTTAAGTGCATGTTTGTTGGGTACTCTCACACTCAAAAGGGGTATCATTGTTATTCTTTTGAATTTCGAAAGTATTTTATCACTGCTGATGTTTCATTATTTGAATATGTTCCTTATTCTTCTGACGTTGTAATTATTCTTCTATGGATACAGATCTCCCTGTCATTATTTCATCACATGTTCCAACTCGGCCTCCACTTCCACCTATGCAGATAGAGATCACCACTATGTATCAACAACGCCCTACAAAATCTACGGCCCCTCCTGCACCTACAACTCCTCCACATGTGGATCCTGTGGTGAGTCTCCTTGCTTCTGACCTTGATATTCCGATTGCACTTCATAAAGGCACTCCGAGTTGTGCTCAATACCCCACCTCCAACTTTGTGTCCTACACTAGTATTTCTACTACTTTTCATGCTAGTTTATCTACCATTTGAGACTCACCCTCTTCCTAAGACTATGTCTGAAGCCTTTTGAGTCCCAGGTGGACAAACTGCGATGACTAAGGAGTTGGCATCCCTAGAGGAAACTCATACTTGGGACCTTGTCCCCTTGCCTCCTGGGAAAATCGCCATTGGATGGCATTGGGTGTTTGCAGTGAAAGTAAATCCTAATGATACGCTTGCTTCTAATACGCTTGCTAGATTGAAGGCTAGACTTGGGGCGAAAGGATATGCTCAAGTGTATGGTGTAGACTATTTGGATACATTTTCTCTTGTGGCGAAGCTTAATTCCATTCATATCCTAATCTCATTAAGTGCGACACATCATTGGCCCCTTATTTCAGCTGGATGTAAAAATGCTTTCCTCAATGGGGATCTCCACAATGAAGTCTATGGAGCAACCTCTAGGGTTTGTTGCTCGGGGGAGAATGGTTTGGTATGTCATTTGAAGAAGTCTCTATATGGGCTGAAACAGTCACCACGTGCATGGTTTGGCCGATTTACCTCAGTTATGACAGAGTTTGATTTGAGTCGGTGTGATAGTGATCACTCAGTGTTCTTTCATCAATTGAATATAGAAAGGATATTCTTGGTTGTGTATGTGGATGATATTATCATTACTAGAGATAACTTAGTCGGTATTAATGCATTAAAGACCTATTTGCAGTAAAATTTTCAGACTAAAGACTGGGAAGGCTCAAGTAATTCTTGGGAATAAAAGTAGCTCAGTTCAAGAAGAGATCTTCTTAACCCAATGCAAATATGTGATTGGCTTACTATCTGGAACACAAATGCTTGGTTCAAAGCCTTTGAATACTTCAACGGATCCAAATATAAAACTCATGCCTGAAGATGGAGTTACTCTTAAAGATCCAGAGAAGTATCAAACGTTGGTTGGGAAGCTAACTCGAAGGTTGGTTGGGAAGCTTTTCCAGTCAGCGTTGTGAGCAATTTTTGTCAAGTCCTCGAACCACCCACTAGGATGCGCTCATGCACATTTTGAGGTATCCTAAGAGAGCTCCTGGTTGTGGGCTTCTTTACACAGATCATCATCATAGGAAAATTGATAGGGTCGACTACAAGTTATTGTACCTTTGTTGGAGGAACCTTGTGTCTTGCCAGTCTTGGAAGAGTAAGAAGCAAACAGTGGTTGCTCAATTCAGTGCAGAATCAGAGTATCGTGTCGTAACACTTATTATTTGTGAGTTGATGTTGGATTAAGCAACTTTTGCGAGAGCTTGGCTTTAAGCATGAGTAACCTATGTCTCTTGGTGTGAAAATCAGATTGCCATTCATATAACGTCAAATCCTGTTTTTCACGAACAAACAAAACATATTGAAGTAAACTATCACTTTGTTCATGAGAAGCTAAAGCAAGGACTTATCTCCACTCATCATGTTCAAACTGGAAAACAATTGGCCGACTCATTCACCAAATCCTTGGGGCTGAAAGAGTGAACTATATTTTATAACAAGCTGGGAATGTTTAATTTTTATTCTTCAGCTTGAGGGGGAGTGTTAGAAACTAATAAGGTTAATATAGGAATCTCATGTTAGGAAAAGTAATTAGGGTTAAGTACTAAGGGTAATAAGGGAATAAAGGTAGGAGAGAATCCAGCGGTAGTTTGGAGTCAATATTAGACTCAATCGTGGGATATTTACTTTCCACTTTTTGTATTCAGAATTTTCCTATATAGTGGAGGTTGGCTTTTGATAGTTTCCATATTGAGAGAGAGGTTACTCTCTCAATCTTCTCTTCCTTCTCTTCCTTCTCACACTCGAGTTCTTCTTTCTCTATTTTCTGTTCAATTCACAACCAGTAACTAGTTAGTTCCTCAACCGTCAACATTTGCATTACATCTACTTGATCTGGTGACAAACATGCGGCAGCCAAAGATACACCGAAGAAAATGCTCATGCACTTTCAGTTCATGCAACTACACTTGGCCAACAACTGGGAAGTGGGTTGGGTTATGTTATTTAGGAATGCCAACGATGGATGTATTCAGTTGTTACAAAGCCAAGTGACATTGGTGAAGTTGTTGTCAATGAATCTTTTGCAATCATGGAAGTGCTGCAACTTCATCTTCAACTAGGAGTCAATCATGCTTGTCTTCTCTGACTGCAAACAAGTTATCTCTAATTTGCAGCAACATGGTGCTGCAGTCCCTTTAATTGGTTGACCAGTGTTGGATAATGTAGTGCATTTATGTTCTCAGTTTATTACTTGTAATTCTCTTCTTGTTACAAGGGACAATAACAGCTTCGGCTGACTCCTTGGCCCAGAAGGCCCTATATATGCCATGTTTGATAGTTTGGCCTGTTTCCATTCCTAGGTTCTCGATAACTCGGCCTTGTGTTTCTCACAGCTTTCTTAATATTATATCCTTTCTACCCAAAAATAAAATATAATATTTACATTCCTTAGATTTACAAATTATTACACTTAAACCCTCAAGAATTTATTATGTTATAAACATTCCCTATACCTAACGTCATTAGTTTCAAATTATTAAAAAAACAAAAAGACATATTTATCATTGCCAAATTTATAAGAAAGAAAATATTTTAAAAAACTTCAAAATTGTTTTTCTTTATCCTCCCCTCTTCTTTTTCTTTTCCTTTTTTCCCCCTTGAAAATCGACACAGTTTTGAATGTAATAGACGACAGGAATTTTGAAAATACAGTAAATGTTGAGTTGTTAGTTAATCTCATTACTCATAAAATAGGGATCTTGTTGATATAAATTTGAAACATAGGAAGTGCTCAAATAAGAGAATAATTCCAAAGGCGTAAATGTAATAGTATGCAAACCTAAGATGTATACATAATTTGCTTTACTTTTTAGAGACCCACATGTGCAAATGCACATGTTCTGTATTATTCAGTGATTCCAATGAAACAGGAGATGTTTTATATCAAACAACAAACATATCATAATATAATATCATATTGGTGCACTTGTATATATAGTAATCCAAAATTCCTTACCTCCAAATTATGTGCGGGTTCAGCGGTCAAACCAACTGTTGCAATAGCAATTTGTTACACCTCAGCACCTTACCAAGCCACCTGTCCCTGATCCACCCCGTAGATCAAATCGAACAAATAAACTTCCCGCCTATATGAAGGATTACTCTCTCTAGAAGGATCTCAGGTTGTTAGCTATGGAGGGACGAGATTGTTTAAGAACAGATAAAATGTAACCAATTACTGATTTAGCACTCCTTTATATTGTAACAGAACAGAGGAACTCAGTGTGAATGAATTGAAGTCTCATCTCTATTTTCTCAATTCTCTGCTGTTCTTCTTTCCTACATCTCTTTCTGACTCTAACTTCTTTCCCTCTCTACAATTTCTGAGAACTGTATCAATTTGGTCTGACCTGCCGGATCCCCATGGCTGAAGGAGCCAGAGGACGTCAGGCTGAGGAATTGATCCGACAGCTTAGCATAGCAAATACTGATAATGCCAGTAAGATTGACTCCCTTCAAGAAACAATGGCTGAACAGCGAGATTCGTTAACAGAGCAGCAACTTATGTTAGCAGAAATAATGGCTAAGCTCACGGCAATGGATGGAAGAAACACGATCGGAATTTCAACTCCAGATAACAGAGGAATCTTAGGATCTCCTCCAGGAACCTCTAAAAGCTCCACTGCTATTCAGACAAGAACAGCACGAGTGGATTTTCCGAAATTTGACGGAACTGATCCAATAGGATGGGTATTCTGTGCCAACAAATTCTTTGAGATCCACGGGACACCAGAAGATCAGCGACTCAATTTGGCCTCTGTTTATATGGAAGGGGTTGCCCTACAGTGGTTCCAATGGGTAAGTAAGACAAAACTCTTCTCCACTTGGTTAACCTTTACCAGAGCACTTGAGGTCCGTTATGGACCAACTGATTTTAAGGATCCAAGAGCATCCTTATCTAAATTGATGCAGACTACCACCGTAGCCGATTATCAATCGCAGTTCGAAGCTCTCACAAATCGGGTGGATGGTTTACACAACGATTTCTTGGTCAGCTGTTTCATCTCTGGGCTCAGATCTGAACTTCGCCATGAAGGCGTTTAGACCAAAGGAACTAATGGATGCTGTAATGCTAGCCAGAATTCAAGAGCAGAAACTTGCTGAAGCTAAAAAAAATTATGCACGACCTACAATTTTTCCAAGCAGATCTTCAACATCCCTTCTACCGCCAACAACAACCCACACAGCGAAATTTCCGACGCTTCCAGCACCACCAATGAACATACCTTCTAAGAAGCTAACCCTTACAGAAATCCAAGCTCGCAAGGAAAAGGGGTTGTGCTACAGCTGCAACGAGAAGTAGTCCCCAGGCCACCGTTGTAAAACCAAGCAACTTTTCTTGCTCGAATATGAAGGAGATGACGGTACAAAGGACCAAACAATGAGTGCGAACTCCGAGTTAACTCAGCAAGACAAACCAACTCAGGAAATGTTCTCCCTCATGGGTGTTGATTCGCCAACGACATTACGTCTAACAGGGTTCATTATGGGCCAACCGGTTCAGGTACTGGTTGATGGGGGCAGTACCCACAACTTCATTCAAAGTGAAATTGCAAAACACCTAACTCCTACAGTGGAACCGACACGTGGCATCTCAGTATTAGTTGGAGATGGGAACAAGTTAATGGGTGAGGGGCATGTGCGTGGGATGACACTCAAAATGCAACAATACACCATTGTTCTTGATGCATACGTATTACCAATCTCAGGAGCAAATGTCATCCTAGGAGTACAATGGATGGCAGCACTTGGACCCATTGTCTTTGATTACCATCGGATGACATTACAATTCCAAGAAAAGAATCACACGATTCTTCTACATGGAGCTACAGAACATGTACCCAGTCAATTGCAAAATCATGGGCTACGCAAAGCTAGTTCAGCCCATAAATAATGGTTCTTTTAAAGCTGGAACTGGAGCCCACTCAAAGGCCCATTACAACCACAACCCACGCTGATTTACAAGATCTGCTGAACCTGTATCAAGACGTCTTCAAAGAGACCACCGAACTTCCCCCAAAAAGAGCCAACAACCACGTGATCCATCTTCACTCAGGGGCCCCACCAGTGAATGTTCGACCTTATCGTTATCCCCATTTTCAGAAAGAGGAAATCGAACGCCAGGTCGCCGGAATGTTGAGCAACGGCGTAATTCAACCCAGCATCAGCCCCTTCTCGTAACTGGAATTGTTGGTTAAAAAAAAAAGATGGGACATGGCGTTTCTGGGTTGATTATCGCACACTCAACGCCATTACTATCCAAGACAGGTTTCCTATACCAACGGCGGACGAATTATTTAACGAACTTCACGGTGCCAGTTTCTTCTCTAAAATGGACCTCCAAGCAGGGTATCACAAAATTCATGTTCGGTCAGAGGATATCGAGAAGACTGTCTTTCGTACTCACGAAGGACATTTCGAATTTCTCATGATCCCCTTCAGCCTCACGAACGCCCCTTCAACTTTTCAGGCGGCCATGAATCAGGTATTTCATCCATACCTGCATCGTTGTGCATTGATTTTCTTCGATGATCTCTTAATTTACAGTACAACAATTGGGCAGAACATATGCAACATCTTCGAATTATGCTCGATCTCTTGCCGCAGCATCAACTTTATGCAAAGTTGAGCAAATGTTCGTTTGGTAAAACCGAAATCGATTATTTGGGACACATAGTCTCCGGCAAGGGACTCTCCGTAGGGCGTAGACCCAACAAAAGTACTTGTTGTTTCAGCTTGGCTAGTTCCTACGACACAGAAGGAGGTAAAAGGATTGTTGGGATTAACACGGTATTACAGTAGATTTGTCAAAGGGTATGCCCAAATTGCTTACCCATTAACCGACCTTCTTTGCAAAGGGGGTTTCACTTGGACAAAGGCGGCAGAACAAGCATTTTGAGAATTACAGAGGAGTCTCATGCAAGCTCCACTGCTCACACTACCAAATTTTTCTGAAACCTTTGTGGTTGAAACCGATGCATCAGAAGGAGGCATTGGGGCCATCTTATCACAACGGGGTTGCCCAATTTCTTATTACAGCCGGAAATTAACACCACGGTTACAAGCATCATCCACCTATGCGCAAGAAATGTTTGCAATTACTCAGGCCATTACCAAATGGAGGCCATATTTATTGGGCAGCAAATTCATAATCAAAACTGATCATCGAAGCTTACGTGAGCTCACAGATCAAATAATCCAAACACCAGAGCAACAATACTAGGTAAGCAAGCTACTCGGCTTTGAATTTGAAATCCAATATCGTGCAAGGAAGGAAAATCACGGTGTTGATGCTTTCTCACGAATGCCTCACCTTTGTACTCTTACAACAATCGCCCCCTCTGCTTTTTTTGGAAGCTCTGCAAACAGAGACACTGAATTCTATAGAATTCCAACACACTCTAGAAGGAATTCATCTCAATTCTGAGAACTTCCGAGATTATGAAGAACTACTATACAAAGGCAAACTTCTTCTCCCAGCAGCATCCGTCCTATGCCACCAATTCCTTAAGAAATGCCATGACTCGCTTGCAGGAGGTCATGCTAGATACATGAGAACACTAAAATGCCTGACAGCCAACGTCTGGTGGACGGGAATCGCCAAGGAAGTTCGCCGATATGTTGGCAAATGCCAAACATATCAACAATTCAAATCCCCAACACAAACTCCAACAGGGTTGCTTCAACCACTCCCTGTGCCAGACCAGGTTTGGGAGCATGTCTCCATGGATTTTATTGTTGGACTTCCTCCTTCTCAAGGTAAAACCGTTGTCTGGTTGTTTTTGACCATTTATCCAAATATAGTGTTAGGACCCTAGGGATGAGGCCATGTGGAATGAGGGTTAGTTAGGGTTACCCTAGGGATGAGGCCATGTGGAATGAGGGTTAGTTAGGGTTATTTGAGATAATAAATAGAGGGAAAGAGGGAAGAGAGAGGAATGGAATGTTTGGAGAGTCATGTGGGCAGCCGTAGGCTGAGGGAACACCGTGAGGTGTGGGGGTGACTGGCCCCATAGAAACCAGTGTTGTCTTGTTATTTCTTGCATTCTTGTATGAATTTTTGGGAAATATTATTAGGGTTTTATCATATAGTCATTTCAGTTCACTTCCGACAGGATCTACTAGTATGCAAGTAGCTGAAACATTCACTTCCGATGTGGTCCATCATTATGGGGCATACCCTGTTTCATAGTGACCGAGATTCTCTCTTCCTTAGCAATTTCTGGAAGGAACTCCATCGTCTTCAAGGCACTACATTGACATATAGTACTGCCTATCATCCTCAGAATGATGGCCAAACTGAGGTACTTAACAAAACTCTAGAGATGTATCTACGATAGTTTGTTTCCGATGCACTGCAACGATGGAACAAATACTCAAGATGGGCAAAACTCTGGTACAATACCGCTCATCACTATGCCATCAATACCACACCTTACCAGGCATTATACGGCAGACCTCCACCAACCTTGAATCGCTATATACCAAATTCCACCGGCAACGCCAATGTTGAAGATGAGTTGCAAAGTCGTGATGATACCTTAGTCACTCTGAAAGCCAATTTACACAGAGCACATACTCACATGAAAGCTCAAGCTGATAAACATCGAAGAGATAAGGATTATCAGGTGGGTGATTGGGTTTTCGTACGTTTGCAACCATATCGCCAATCCTCTATTGCACAACGCCTAAATACTAAGCTTGGCCGACAATACTATGGTAATGTAGTACTGTATTTGACTGATCAAAACAATAGCCAAATCGGACCTTTCACAAGGAATCAAATTCAGATTTGATAGACTTAAGATGAAACAGAATTTAAATGTGAAAGAGGGCTGAAACTAGAGTGGTATTATAAGGATAATAACATAACAATACAGGATGAATAGATCTTTAAAATAGGGGCAACACTATGATGAAGAAATTGAAGGGACAATATGAGGGAATTGAAAATAACAATATAACACCCAAGCTTCACACCGCAAGGTGGGTCGATTGGATCGAACACCAACCTACCTTGATCAAACACAAGGAGTCTCCATAGAGAATGAATGCTAACAAAGCAATTTGATTTCAATAGATAAGTTGTGTCTTTACCTCTTACATAAGTCTCTTTATATAGCATTCTAAAGAAACATGAACATTAAAGGTAACATCCAACCACTAGCTAACACCACCTACCTATTAATAACTCAACTACTACCTACCTCTTTGATAAAAGAAAACTCCTTTGACTATGAGTTCTTTTATTTTCAAACCACATCCCCTTTTATTGACTTTTCAAAATCTAGACTCGGGCTTAGGCCTAGACTACGAATTCAACATATGTGGGCTAACTTAAACCCACTAAAACAGTCCTAGCCCATGAAAGCCATGGGCTGATTTGGGTGATAGCTTTAGGTCTTGGGTCTGATCCAATGGGCTTCTTTTTTCTTAAATATGTCTTCAATTTTGCATTATATGGTCCTTACCAAATCACAGCAAAAATTGCACAAGTTGCATATAAAGTAGCATTACCCGAAGGCTCACAAATACACCATGTCTTCCATGTTTCAATCCCTAAGCCTTGCACAGGAGAACCTCCACCATTTGCTGCTATTCCTCCCTAGCCTCCCAAGCAGCTCCACCCTGTCTCAATTCTCCAAACTCAACAAGTGCTAAATGCTGGAAAAGCTTCTACACAATTGTTGGTTCAGTGGGAAGGCCTGCCTTTAGAGGATGCCACATGGGTTGACTATCTAGTTTTTCAACAACAATTTTCTAAGTTCAACCTTGAGGACAAGGTTGTTCCTGATGGGGAATGGAATGTTACACCTTAGCACCTTACCAAGCCACCTGTCCCTGATCCACCCCGTAGATCAAATCGCACAAATAAACTTCCCGCCTATATGAAGGATTACTCTCTCTAGAAGGATCTCAGGTTGTTAGCTATGGAGGGACGAGATTGTTTAAAAACAGATCAGATGTAACCAATTTTTTATTTAGCACTCCTTTATATTGTAACAAAACAGAGGAACTTGGTGTGAATGAATTGAAATCTCATCTCTATTTTCTCAATTCTCTGCTATTCTTCTTTCCTAAATCTCTTTCTGACTCTAACTTCTTTCCCTTTCTACAATTTCTTTGAAAATTGTATCACAATTCCTATTAGACCTTTCGAGAAGGGGTGGAGGAGTGTGTGTGTGGCGATCAGATCCTACTTGATATATGATCTGCAATAAGCACATATTGTACATCAAACCAAAAAGGAGAAAGATTATTTGCAAATAACCTAGATGAGCACCCCCATTCACCAACTTTTGGTGAGTCGCCTGTGGCGAGTATGTGAACTCCAGCAGGAGCAACACAATCCCCGCCACCTAAACCATTCATTTCAAGTTTAGACACCACAATTCAAGGACATCTTAAATTGAGGATATTGGTAACATTTTAGTGGGGAGATAATTGTGGAAATTGTCGAAAGAAGTGCCAAAACAGGAATCAGCAGTTTAGGGTTGCAAGAAAAATGGTGAGTCGGCGAGGACAATGTGGGGGCGGAGGGGGTGTTGAGTGGATAAAAGAGTGAGGTAAAATAGTAAACAAGTGGGGAGATAATTGTGGAAATTGTCGAAAGAAGTGCCAAAACAGGAATCAGCAGTTTAGGGTTGCAAGAAAAATGGTGAGTCGGCGAGGACAATGTGGGGGCGGAGGGGGTGTTGAGTGGATAAAAGAGTGAGGTAAAATAGTAAACAAACATGGGAAAAGAAGAGGAAGAAGAATCTGGCGGCAATAAACAATTGCACCGCTAAATGGAACTGCTTCGCGCTCCTTTTTTTTCTTTTTTTCTTTTTCTTTTTCTTTTTCTTCTTTTTTTTTTTTTTTTTTTTCTAAAAAGATTTGAGATAAATAAGGCACAACAGGATTAATGAAAATATTGCAGATGATGACTTATCACTTAACCCTATTATTCTAGTAGACTAGTAGTAAGGGTGCAATTGATATATAATTTAAAACAAACGGGTGTAAGCTTAATAGATCAATTTTAGGGGGTGTAAGCTTAATAGATCAATTTTAGGGGGTATAAGCGTAATTTCAAACTTAAGGAGTGTATATGTAATTTACTCTTACAATTAATATTGATTATTGAAAATATAGTTGAAGTTACAATTACAATTATAGACACACAAATCATATATTTACTTACTACCCACCCAAAAAAAAAACATAAATTTACTTAGTTAATGGTTAAGGGTATTTTAGGATGTAAAAATCTAGTCCTTTTGAAATGGGTAAATATCACTTACCTCCCCTCTTAGTTGACTAAATGGCACCTAGACTCCCTCTTAGTTGGATAATATCACTTACCCACCCTCTTACTTGGCAAAGGTATCAAACTCCTCCCTTCTATTAACTTTCTCAGTTAGATTGTATTTTTATCATTAAATATTTTTTAAACCCCAAATTACCCTTAACTAGGAAGATATTTTCATGTAAATCCCAAATTACTTGCACTCTATGGACTATTAAATCCACTATATAAAAGAGAAACATACTGAGATGGGGTGTGAACAATCCAACTAAAGTTACATGAAGAATCGAGTTTAACTTGAACAATTTTCTGATAATGGGAGAATTGGCAACCTCAAATAATTTCAAGATCAGTAGATAAGCATACCACCAAACTATAAATTAGGTACATGATTACAATCTATTAACATTAGTGTGCATACAACAAATCCAGATCAAAAAGCTGGAACCAATATGGAAGCTACTATCTATCTAAATGTTATTCTTATTTGCTATTAAGATTTATGTGATAATAGAAGAAGTCAAGCATTAGCAAATGCTAACCAACTAAGACAAGCTAATTCCTGGAAATTTTGTGAAATTCATAACCCTTTTAGACAACTTGCATTTGAGATCCTTGAAATCAGCATCAGTAGCATGGAAGATACTGTACCATACTCATTCCTTATTACAGTATGTTAAACTGGTACTCTTAATTATAAGTTAACCCTTTTTTAACCCTCCTACAGTAACAGCTCTTCCTCTTTTTTTTCTTCTTTGTCATCATCTAAGATTAGTCAACAGAGGAATAAAGGTGCAAAATAGTTTCTGGAGAGACAAAATATTATTTCAATACAAGTAATAACCTAATTAGATTAGAAGAAGTTAATCAGACATTCAATTACACATACAAAGAAACCAAGCCCATGAAGTTAACTCAGTAGAATCTTTCAACCTCAAGAACTGTGGAAAACAAAAAATTGAATTCAGCAGGGGGGGAAAAAAGACCTTGATAAATACAATGATTAGAGGGAGTACCAAAGGTTCAGTCATACTTGGCTAACATTATTCATGGGTTCCTGTGGAAATTGCCAGACAGAATGCAACCTAAGGATTGGGCATCGAAGAAGTTTATGGGTCTCTTAACACCCAAAAAGATACCACTTGTTGCCATTGCCGACCCTAAACTTCCAGCTCATCCATATTGTGAATCTTAGATACTTTTTCAGTTGGCATATCCTCCAGGCCTTTGTAAGTTAAAAAGTGCATTGCACATACTCTGTTTGCTTAGCTGATCAGAGGCTCCCATCCATGTGCCCAAAAAAAAAAGAAATCATGCTGAAAATTGTCATTTCTAGGTAAGCAGAATCACTTTTGTTTTCAGAACAATTGGTGTTTGGGATGGCTGCAAGCATGTCAAGCGTTAGCACTTAAGCTGAGGTCAGATAAAATTTATCTCCTGACAGAGAGAGTCAAAGTTACAGAAGGGAAAACCCTTTGCTACTAGTGTGCACCTTAAAAAAAGTAGCTGGACAAGGAACTCAATCCCATTAAATGTTCATGTTTTTGCGATGAGTTAACTGTTTTACTGTTGGGGGTTTCCTGGAGGGGCAAGGTTGAATACATGTGTCCCTCTATTTGTCTGCAACTTCCATGGCTTCCATGGCTTAATAAAATTTCTAGGGGCTACTCAGGTCCTGAAGAACAAGAAAGAAAAAGAAAATGAGGAAGAAGTATTCAGCATACAAAGAAAATGCAATCCTCCATTGAAATTATTGCTTCTAATCAGAAAAGTAACATGGTAGAGCCTTCTCAAGAATTAAGCATATGAAAAAAATGTAACTTCCCATTGGAATTTTTGTTTCTGATCCGACATTCTTTTATAATCTTTTGTTACTGTTAATACAACCTTAAAATGAAAACAACAATCATTCAACTTTGTCTCGACTAAATAAGATTGGCTAGCAGAACAGATCCCTGACCTTCAATCAATTTTATTCATTGTCATACTTAATATGAAATTTGGGTTCTAAGAAATGGCTAGAAAGCTGCACCAAAAACTGGATCTTTGACCTTAATTGATTAACAGTTTAACACTTCTTTGTTGCATCTAAATTTAAGCTGTACTTGTTGCTCCCTTCTGAGCAACCCAATAGAAATCAGATTGAGTGGCCGTCTCCAAACTGGCCATAGATTAAACACCTATAGCAGTAGAATACTAGAATGTAACCGAAGTATTCTTGATCCAGTCATGCAAGCTGGCAGGTTGTGTACATAAAGCCTCCTGTGAGCACAAATGCCAGCAATTGTAGCTGTAACAACCATGGCAACCTGTTTGACATCCGTAATGATCGCACCAAGTTCAAGGCCCAACCCATCAGCCACCAGTACATAACCTAGCAAGACTGCCAATGTCGAAAGGAATGCTCCTAGCCTATATTCTCATTCTATTGCCTATATTTGGCCAATAAAACTCAAACCCACTCTCCTAGATTAAACCATTTCTAGATAGCACATGTTTAGTGTTTTTAAATTGATGATTATAAATTCTTCTCTGCTTCACTTCCAACCTAATTGGGTCTAAAATAATATATATATATATATCATTCTGAATAGCAATTTTGTCAAAGTGGGATCATAAACTGGAGAAAGAAGATAGTAGTTGCAGTAAATAATAGCCAGTGATCACCAGCATTTCCTTGATCAGGTAGATATTGTTCACTTTATAGAAACATTCAATCAGCATAAATCAAAACCAATCAGAAAACAAGAGATGTCATTGACTATAGCAGCAATTAGCAATCGATGAAAAGAGAGAGCAGCAACAACAGTACAAAAAAGACGAAACAACAGCAAAGGACCCAATTCAGTAGCCTTTGACAGAAACATAAAACAAAATGGGGATTTAACAAAAATATTTTTTTAGCAACAATCCATTCGACTTATGGGAAGCCAGGTTTCAAAACCGAAGCCATCCTAGACGACAGCACGACTCGAGATTTCAACTTGTTAACCAGGGGGAATTTTCAGTTTGTAAAATTTATAATAAACGAATCAATAACACGAAGAATGCTAACTTACCGAGTGCAACCAGCTGCGGTTTCTTGCCTGAACCCTTCGGCCTCCCCCTGTTCCGCTTATAAGGAGGCTCAGAGAGCTCTCGAGAGCGAGGAGAACCTGAGCATATGGTCGGTTGCAATGGCTGAGAGCCTGATCCAGATAGAGAGAGTGTGTGTGAAAGAAACTGAGCGTTATCGAAGGAGGTATAAGCTGAAGCCTGAGAGTGATCCCGAGCGAGAAAGAGGAAAAGAGAGAAGTCGAGGGCGAGGGACGAGGGTCGAACCAGGGTTTTCGGTCGGTAAATTATATTTTTATTTTTATTTAAAGTGTGGTTACCTAAATTTTTCATGGCCATCATCAAACGTATTTTATCACCTGGTGTTTTACTGGAATTTCAAATTTATATATTTCAAAACTACGAATTCATGATTAAAAAAATTGCATATTTCAAATCTAAGAATTCATGGTTAAAAAGTTAACTGTTTGGTTAGCCTTAAGTCTATTGAAGTTCATAAAGTTCCGTTGGATTACCCGCATGAATCCGTGAATTTCATCAATTTTATACTTATAATAGAATCCATAGACTTCACCCAATACCCGTGAATGGTTTAATTCACGCTTTTAGGCAAAAAAGTAAAGTTTCTAGATTTCATGAATTTAAGGATATTTTAAAACCAAACAGATATAAATCTCGGATTCATGAATCTTCACGGATTTTAATTCTCTAGATTCAAATAACCAAACAAACCCCTAATGAATTTTATTCTTCAAAAAATCTCAATTTTTTGACTTATATCATTCAGAAATAATTTCACTTTACATTAAGTATTTACATTTCCCTTGTAACCAACCGAACCCTTAATTATTCTTAATTTTATTGACAGGGTATATCGGATTTTAAGATTAAAATTAAATTAGGGAATTTTAGGATTTTAAATATATATATATATATATATATAAAGGTTAAATCTCAATTAAGTTATGGCAAATATTTTGCTATACCAAAATACCCTTCTTCCAAAGTAACATGTTGCGTCTCAGAGCTAACCCTTTCCCGACTGAAATGGATTAACTCCCGATTGAGGTCTCGACTACGAAGAATATAAGACCTGCAACAGAGTTAGATGTGGGTCGGCTAGGATGTCGGGCAACCACCTCCAATGGCTAAGTCAGTCGGGGATTAGATTAGGATTCCGAGCGAAGCCTACTCAGAGGTTATCCATAAAATGTTTGTGTTTTTACCGAAGGGTGGAAACCTTGTTATATAATGCACGAGTTACTTTTCTTGGAGCTGACAGAGTCCCGCATATCTACTTGTGCAGCTATTTGTGGGATGAATTCCCGATTGGGAGTTTCCATCTATATCATGTCATTTTTTGCCTTAGCGTGAATGGGACATTCCTTATGAGTCTTACTTACTAGGGATATTCCCAACCGAAAAGTCGGGTGACAAGGTCGAGTGATATGTCGACCTTGTATGTGTGTGTTTCCACACATGTGCATTTCATTTGTAACACTAGCCCCCTAACCCGTGCAATGGTCGGGCTTAGTTTTCCTTGGTTCCTTGGATCTGAAGCCTTGGTCCTTCGCAACACCAGATTGCTCGACCTGTATCTTCGGCTCTTCACCCGAGAGTTGTAATATTCTGTCACTCTATTTTGGTACCTTTTGTTCCTATAGTTCGCCATGTCATGAACTTCCTCTAATAAGTCGAGGTTCATCCTGAGTCCTAGTTCATTTTCCTTCTCTACATAAGCTTGATATCTCATTGACTCGGCTAGGACCTTGACCAGGGCCAGGGCCTCTCTTCCGTAGGCCAGGCGGAATGGTGTTTTGCCTGTTGGCGTTCAGGTAGACGTCCGGTATGACCACAGGATGCTCAAGAGTTCCTCTACCCACATGGCCCAGCAGTCTTCCAGCCTCTTTTTTATCTCGTTCAGTTCATCACTTCGACCTGTCTGTTACTTTGTGGGTACACTACCGATGAGTATCGGTGTTCAATATGGTACCTTTTGCAAAATGTTTCAAACCCTGACCCTTCGAACTGTTTGCCATTGTCAATCACCAAGACTCATGGTATCCCGAGCCAATAGGTGACCTTGTCTTCAAAAAAAAATTCCATTTGTTTTTCTATAATGGAAGTCATGGGTTCTACCTCTACCCACTTGTGAAATAGTTGATGGCTACGACAAGGTATTCCCGACCTCTTGTGGCTTTGGGTAACTTCCCGACTCCATCCCCCACATGGAAAAAGGGGTTAGGCATAAGATCGAGGACAATGGCACGGATGGACCTCTTGGGACAAGTGGCGTGCTTCGACATTGTTCGCATTTGCGGACATACTCAAGGGTGTCCTGCTGCATGGTGGGCCATTACAATCCCATCCTCAGGATTTTTTGTGCCAAGGCTTTACCGCCCATGTAGATACCACATATCCCTTTGTGAACTTCTACAAGGGTGTACTTGGCTCAGGATGGGCATCCAAGATGGTGAGCCTTGCTGCTTGGTTTATGATTTTTTTTGGCTTCCTTTTGGTTGATCAGGAGTTGATTGTTTCTCAAGTAAGACATTATCGGGTCCATCCAACTAGGTTCTTGCCTGACCTCCATGGTTTATGATTCATGTATGCTCAGGTAGACAACTTCTTCTATGTATATAGCCGAGTTAAGGTTTTTGTATTTGGTGGAGGATAACGAGGACAACTCATTGGCTTCTTGATTTTCTTTCCGAGGGATTTGTTTGAATGTCACCCAATCGAAATCCGCTTTGAACTGCTCCACTTTCTTGAGGTATTTAGCCATCCGGTTATCCTTGGCATCATTTTCCCCTTTGATTTGATTCACAACAAGCTAAGAGCCACTTCTCACTTCTAAGTCCCGGACTCCTAAGGCCTGGGCAACTCAAAGGCCTACTAGAAATGCCTCATATTCGGCTTCATTATTGGAAGCTTTGAAGTGAAACCTTATAGCGTAACTGACTTTGAAATTGTCCGAGCTTTTCAAGGTTAAGCCCGCCCCAGATCCTGAGGTGGTTGCTTGAACCATCTACAGGCAATAACTAGAGTTCCTTGGGATTGGTGTCTTCTATTGTATGAGGAAGACTATTTTCCACAATGAAATCAGCCAGTACTTGAGCTTTTATGGCTGCCCTTCGCTTGAATTCGATTTGATATTCACTCAGCTCAACCGCCCACCCAACAAGTCTCCCGGCCACGTCAGACCTATATAAGATATTCTTGAGCGGGAAGTTGGTCAACACAATGATCGGGTGCGCTTGGACGTAGTGCCTCAATTTCGGGGAGGTTACCAGCAAGGCCAAGGCTTGCTTGTCATTATCCGAGTACCTTGTCTCCGCATCAATGAGTACGTCACTTATGTAATAGACCAGGTTTTGTATCATGTCTCCCTTGACCAGGAATGCACTTACTGTACTAGGGAGATGGCCAGGAAAACAGTGAGATTCTCACTGGGAGTAGGTCGGGATAATACAGGAGTTGTCCCTAGAGATCTCTTGAGTTCGTAAAAGGCCTTCTTGCATTCTTTGGCCCATATGTTCTCTCCCTGCCTTGATGTGGCTTTTAATGTTTTGAATAATGAGTTGCATTTCTCCCCTGCACCGGAAATGAATCGGTTAAGTGCGGCCACTCTCTCGATTAGGCATTGGACTTCCTTTATTGTTCTTGGGGGTTGCATGTCTATTAAAGCCTTGGTTTTTTTTTAAGCATTGCTTCGATCCCCTGTTGGGATACCATGAAGCTGAGGAACTTCTCGAATGACACCCCGAACGCACATTTATCCTGGTTTAGCAGCATTTCGTAGGTTTGTAATACGTCAAATGCTTCCTCCAAATCTGCCAAGTGCTTTGCCCAAACCAAGCTTTTCACGAGCATGTCATTGACGTACACTTCCATGTTCCTCCCAATCTGATCTTTGAAGATATTGTTTACAGCTCTCTGGTAGGTTGGCTTGGCATTTTTCAAACTGAATGACATCACCCGGTAAAAGTAGTTCTCCTGATCAATCATGAATGAGGTGTGCCTCTCATCATCCCAGTTCATGAGTATTATATACCCTAAGTAAGTGTCCATAAAACTGAGTACCTCATGGTCGGCGGTTGCGTCGATGAGTAGATCCATCAGGGGTAATGGGTAGCAGTCTTTCGGGGAAACTTTGCTAAAGTCATCCTCCATTTCTTATTTGCTTTCTTGACCATCACAATGTTCGCTAGCCAAGTCGAGCACTTGATCGGCTCAATGAAGCTCAATCGCTCTGATTTTTCTACCTCTACTATGATTGTTTCATGTTTTTCTAAAGAGAATTTCATATTTTTGGGATAATTGGGATAGTGTCCTTCTAAATCCATAGTTTGTGTTCAGCCACTCGTCTATCTATCCGAGCATATCCTCTGCCGACCAAGGGAAGACATTTGGGTTATCTCGGAGGAGCTCGGTTAACTCTTGCTTGAAGGACTCGATCTATTCTAACTCGCTCATTGTCCCGCGCTTTGGGCAGTCCGAGTATAATTGAATTCTTTCTAGTTTTTCTACCAAGTCAGCTCTCTGCATGTTATCCTTGTCCCGATCATCTTGAATTTTGACTATGAGCGCACTTTGAGATCCTTCAAACCTTCACTTCTTCTTCAAGTAGTTGACATAACATTGTCGGGACATGGATTGGTCAGATTTACATTCTCCTACCCTTGTTTGGGTCGGGAACTTGAGTTTTAGGTGCCTGGGCGAGACCACTACCTCTAACATGTTGAAGGTTGGCCGCCCAAGTATCACCTCAAGTCGAGTTGGATGGTTCCCTCTACTATAGTTGAAGATCCTGCAAACCCATATAGGGGGGTTGCACAAGGAGTCAACATCTCGCCCTCTAGTTTCAACCTCTTGAAGGCTTCATATGACAACAGATCAACCGAGGAGCCGGTGTTGACTAGGACCCGACGGACTTCCTGGTTGCCCAATTTTACTTTTATGACAATCATGTCGTCGTGAGGAATGGCTATCCCGACCGAGTCCAAATCAATGAAGGTAATTGGCTCGGGACAGGCTTGGTTCTTCCTCTTCTTCGGCAGTGGTATAGCCCCTACAAACCGGGCTTTTTGTTTTGCTTTCCTTACTGACTCACGATCAGGCCTCCAAACACGACATACACAGGAGCCTCCTCTCGCTCCTTCCCTTTTTCAGACTTTTTGAAGCTTCACCCGGGCTGTCTATGTCACACCCCACCCGCCGGTCTCGGTTACCCGCCCGACAACCCGTGGGTGCGATCCGTCACAAGATCCAAGGTTTTAGTCTATCAACAATATTCAAGACAAATAAAGATAGCAAAGACTATTCAATAACTGAATTAAATGAATTACAGGAGTCCAAATACTCCAATAACAATATTAAAGGAAATAAATAATAAATAAAATGGATAAAGGTTTAGCGGAAGTAAACAAAAAGTTATACCAATTTCTTCCCAGTTTCCTTTTCTAAATCTAAAAAGTGTTTTTCATGGATCTCAAGGTAAGGTGTTCTCCAATTCAACTCTATTCGCCGAGCGAACTTTTTGACCACCATCCGTCTTTGATCATCAATAGGTGCGATAAGTGCACTCCATGTAGCTGCAGGAGCTCCCGCACATGCTATTTCCATCTCCCACTGACGGTGCCACATCTTCTTCATATGGGATGGTTCCTTCATAGGAAATCAGTCCATCTTCCTGTAAAGTTCCTTCTTCTGTGTAGGCTAATAAACAATACAAAATAAAGACGTGAGTTCTAGAGAACTCGGTAAAAAACAATCACATATCCCATCAATTATCCAGCAAATGTCAAGATACATAAATAATATGAATGAATACAAAATATTAATGATACTATGGTTTCTAACTATGCAGGTCTCTAATAGTTGACATGCTTTAAGTTATACACCAGCCCTCCTCTGGGTAAGTCTCATCACTCTGATCTGGCAAGGACTGGCTACCTCTATAGGGATCTTGGGAAAAAGGGGAAAGTCCACACTTGGCTCTCAATTCCATGGTTGGGGGTTAAGTCAACCCTCTCTTACCACGACCATTGGTAATGAGTATTGGCGCATGTCGGGGTTTCTAATCCAATGCAAGGTCATACTGGTTACATGTCTACATGAAGTCCAGATACATCCCCTATGGCACCAACCAACTCGGTTCAATATCCTTCGCAACCTAGGAGAGAGAATCCTCACGGACTGGTTACCGCTGTTGGACTCCACTTCTTAACCCTATGGTCATCCACATATTATTGGGGCGGATGCTCTCATGATTCCTCACGACACCCGGTCCGATCCTTGGACATCCATGAGCCCTACTCTAACATATGCAACCCTACCATTTATATGACTAACAGTGGATCACAATGTCACATCACTGTCATCACGGGTCACTCGGATTCAATCCCCTTACCGAAAGGGTAGTAACATGTGGGGTACCTAACCATGCAAATCTAGACTCTACCTAAATAATGCCATCAAATAGTAAAGACAGTGCTAGAGACATCAGCAGGCATGTGTCCCATTCCAAAACCTTCTGATATCCCTAGCTAAGATATCCCAAAATAGATACCTCATCCATCAGAACCATATACCAACTACCATCAATACATAACATTCATAATCAACACAATATGTATATAAGTAAGACAAACAGCAGTAAAGTAATATGATTTCAAATATACACTAGATTAACATATTATAAGTCTATTCAAGAGATAGGATGAATTGTCCTTACCTGCATATAAGTAAGATTGTCCGTAAAATGAAATCCGATAACTATTATATGACTTTTCTTTCAAACAGTGATTACCTATACACATGATTATAGTAACATATAAGTTAAATGAATCAATTTGAATTAGAACTAAAAACCATTTGGTCTCTGTTTACTAGCCGGTCGCTTAGGTTAAGCGACCGCCACTAGTGACCGCCCCAAAAACAGTGAGTTTCAATCCGAAACTCATGCTTCTGATAACTCGTTTTCAATCCGGATTTCGAGTAATCTTGACCTAAGTCCCAAATCTAATACTCCCTAGGCCAAAAGGGTGAGGGAAAACTAACAATTACCATCAATAGATTATCCCGAACTCTCCCCTTGACTGGATTAACCTTCTCACGAAAACAGGGTTTCGTTTACGGTTAATTCATCTCAAATAGATTAAAAAGAGAGTTAAAAAGATCCAAGGGGGTAACCACAAAGACGAGGGGATGGGTTAACACTAATTTAACGGACAAAGAGAGTAAAGAACAAAGGATTAATTCATTACCTCACGCCAGAGAGTCAGAGAAGGAAAGGACTGATCTCCAAGTCACTGCCAAAGCCTCCGAGTCTCTTTCGGAATTTCCCCGCAGCTGTCTAACCTCCAAATTTAGCAACCACGAATAAAATATTCGTTACTTAGATGAGGGTTGCCTTTTATAGAAGTCAGGGGGCAAAATAGGGTAAAATTCCCGAAAACAGACCGGGCGGTCGCTCCAAGCGGTCACTTGGTTTGATCGACCGCCACTAGCAACCGCCCCCATGTAATTTGCCATACAAGGGTGCTTTTTCTATGGGGTTGATACCCAAGGCCAACCTAGCCCTAAAGAAGAGATGGGGGAGATCTTACCTTCATTCCGGACGTCTCCGAACAACACTTGACTTCCAGAATTCCAAAATCCAACCAAGGCAGGCTCTTCAGATAAAGGATCCAGATCCATGGGTTCAAGGTATGGATCATGGACTTCAATCTGGACACTCCACAAACTCACCCGACTAGACCTTTGGGTTCTCGGACCTGAAATACGGATCTCGGGTTAGAAATATGGGGGTTGTTACAGTCTAACTGGGGTCTCTTTCGGTTGTTGAGCGACTTGTCCCAGTCTCGTCTTGAGCCTCCGATGAACTGATTGAGTTTTCCATCTTGTATTAATTTTTCAATCTCATATTTGAGGTTGCGACAGTCGTCCGTGTTGTGGCCTTAATCTTTGTGAAAATGGCAGTACTTATTCATGTCCCAATACTTTTCGGTTGGGAGTGCATCTTCCCCGGCTACTTCAGGGATTTCTCTATCCCATATCTGCATGAGGATTTTCGAAGGCCTAGCAGTGAGAGGGGTGTTGATTTCTCGGCCAGATCCTGAGTCTCTTTTCAACTTTCCTTTGGCTCCTTTTTCCCGGGTATTGGATTGCCCGTCTCTTTCCTCATCCATCTTACTGATCGTGTCGCTAACCAATGAAAAATAAAATCCTATACTAATCTAGCAAGCAGGAAGTACGAGGTCGAACTATGGGGAACTAAAAGGCTAAGTCACTAAGATTGAATTCAATAAAACTAAATTTAAACTAAATCTACTAATTAATGTAAAAACGTTAACTATGAATATGTGAAGATCTTTGGGATTTCAAATCCCCAATGCTTTTCCCTAACTGATATAACTCTACACTCCAAAGCAAATTAGGGATGGTCTTCCTAGGTATGCCCTATATTCGCAAGACTATCGTCCTTCGTAGAAGCTTGGCACGCTTAGTTCGCTGAGCTATAAAACATATTTGGCCAAACTCAAACACAATCAACTATAAGAGATAGAACAATCAAATTAATGAAATAAGCATGGTTCATCTACATCCCAAAGAAAAGGAACTAGCTACTCATTATCATAAAGTTTATAAGAAAAATAAAGATGAAACATAGGGAGAGAGAGAGAGAGATGTGGTCTTCTTCTTCAACAATGAGAGAGATGAGAGCCGCATTTGCCATCTTCTTTTTTGTCTCTCGCACACAATGAATCCCCTCTCTTTACCCGTCGATTTGACCTTTATTCTTTCTGTCACATCCACCCAGCCGGTACCCCATTTGAAATACCCGGGAATGTGATCCACAGTCAAAGGATCAAGATTCGTAGGTCCATGCCTCCCACATACACAATGACATAATCATGAACAATGATAATCAAGGTAAAAACAACTAATACTAAGTATCATGAATAAGGTAAGATTAAATAAATCAGAGTGCGGAAGACAGATAATATCAAAGTGTGAACATAGTCATAAAGGTGAGAGAATGAATGACAACCACCCTCTCAGAGCAACGGAAAGAAGTGTGATAAAGTTAATTACATGTCCGAGTATTTAAAAATAATCCAAAAAGTTAATTACAGGCCCAAATACTCCATAAATACACAATGGAAATGGGGCACTAAGCTAGGGTTTCCTCCACTCTAATAATAGTCTCCTCAATGGTACGAATGAAGTAAACCCAGCTTTGCCACTCCCGCACAACCGTGGGGCTAACCCTAGTGCGAATAGTAATCCTCCTCGGCACCAACACTCGGATCTTCACAGACACCACTACCCTAAGGGTAGTATGCGGAATCATAGTCCGTCTCGAAGGGGGTGCCATCATAGTCTTCGATACCTGTAGGATAATCTAAAAACATATGTACAAAGGGAATGAGTTCGAAGAACTTAGCAAGGTAGTTATTCCACAATTAGAAATCATACACATACAAAACATACATAATGCAATGTGATATGGAACATATGATGCAGTATGATTCTAACTCTATGAATGCTAGTCTCTAGGGTAGACATGCTTTAAGTCATAGCACCATACTTCTTTGGGTGGTCAGTCACTCCCCCTCAATCATACAAGATATCTTGGGTATGCCAGGGAAGTTCGATAAAGTCATCTCAAAAACCATGGTAAGGGAATAGGTCACCGCTCTCTCACATCACCGTTTGGTATAAGTACTGGCGCATGTCATAGTAAAGCCTAGCCCAATGCAAATCATCTACTCAGTTGGTCAAATTAGATTCAGATACATCCATTCCTCGCCCCCGGCAATCCTTTCCAATATCCTTCACACTATAGTCAGCGAAATCCCGGATTTCGGACTCATCAACCCTATTGGTCATCCACAAATAGTAAACGGGAAGCTCTCACGTCCTCTCACGGATTGGTTACTGATCTTGAGCGCCCGTGAGCCCAAGTCTAGCCATTTGCAACCCTACCAATAAATGGCCCCTTTCGGGTATCCGTAGTATGTTTATGTCCCCTATCGGATTGGTTATCGGCCTAGAGCGCCCATCCAACCATACACTACCACAGGTTGTTCGATCTCAATGCCCTTCCGATTCGGGTCTGACACGACAAGGATAAACCTGGCCAACCAACTAGACAGTCCTATGTATGTCATCTAATAAACCGGGAGAGTGTCAATAGGCACCATCGGAGAACATCCCATACTATTCCCTCCAATGCCTAAGGACAGAAGTGTCAATAGAACACTCCCCAATCCCAAGTTGTACGTAAACAATCACATATTCAAGTTCATCATCTTTCATGCATCTAATACATCTTATCATAAAAGTTAAATCATGATATTGAAATGAATCATCATAGGCATAAGTAAACAAGAATAGTAATGTAACATGACAAGAGTATGAAGATTTCAACATTACTGTTCTAACACATATATAACAATCTTATAAAGATTTAAAAGTAATCAAGAGATTCTATTCATAAACAATAACATAAATCATAAGTTGGTGGTCTATATGTTTATGGAGATAACCATCCTTACCTTGGGTTGAATTGATGATGAATTGAGAATACCAATAAATAATCTAAAATAATTGTTAAGGCCCTAAACAAACATCAATAATAAGTTAGAGAAGAAATTGGGAAGATTGGATATTAATTGGATCAAAACTGGCCAAGGTTGCAACCATCGACCAAAAGGATCGACCAAAAATCTCTTCGGGACAGAATAGTGGATTTTGGGGGTTTTCATCCGAAATTGGTTTTCCGGTTTTAGGATCAATCTGAAACTTTGAGGAATGCTTAACAACAGTAGTAGGACACTATTAGTCAAGAAATTTACCCAATCCAATGGTCCAAACAAAAAGCCCCAAATTGGGCTAACAAGTTCAAGTGACAAACATCATAGTATGAGTTGGGATTGATTGCATTGACATGGAAATGGCATGTAGTAGCTAGGGGAACTAATAGAATTTCGATTTGAATCATATAGTAGTGGTAAACATAAACATAGCATGCCCTACAACTCAGTTTGGTGCAAAATGGCATGATGTTAATAGAAAAATTAAGGAATACATATGCTAGGTATGGGATGGAGGCATAGCATCAATGGATGGCTAAGAAGATCATAGGTTAATCATGTGTAGACACTTGGAGTGGTGGTTGCAGCACCATTTCCAATGTCTCACCAGCAAGATAGGAATAGAAAAGAATAGAAAATGGTAGGATATAGAGTGGAATGGTGATTCATACCTTGGTGTGGAAGATGTATACAATAATCAATAGTAAATAGTGAGTTTTTGATGAGGTGCCCTTCACATTAGCCAAGGAGTTACTTTGGGAATCACTCCCCATGATTTCAGGTGAGAAAATGATTGCAATAGGGCTCAAGGCTCGAGGTTATAATAAATAGAATGAGAATATTCCATGGAATCATTAACTTGGCAGATTGGGAAACTTTGGTCGATGGTTTTGGTCAATGGCATTGACCAAAAGGATTGACCCCATCGACCAAAAGGATCGACCAAAATGTTTCTCAGCAGAAAAACAGGTTTAGTTTAGCAACTTCAAGTAGGGATTTGAAAGGCTATACAAGGTCAATTTGAGTGAGATTTTATTCCACAATTCAATCGATAAGTCTAGTTTCGGGGAATACCTTCGGATTGTGTACAGTAGGTCATTAGGTACATCAACTAGATTAATCTTCTCTGATGTGCAGACTTTCCTTAAACACTGACAATGCATTTAAGCAAGGGGTATCATCATCAATGTCCATAGGCTCAGTCTCCGAATCATGATCATTAATCATAATGGTCCATAAGTCTCTTCTACCACCGCTTCGGGTCTTCGGACCTAAATACAACAGTGGATCCGGGTTAGGGTCAGGGTTAGAATAGGGCTGGAAATTACACTTTCGGATTTTGAAAATACTCAAAATTGGAAAGTTGTACATAGTATCTTGAATCACTGCAATCCAAGCTCATACGAGAGAGATATACCCAAAATACTGAAGGTAGGTCTGTTTACCCGATTTTCAGATTTATTACCAATTTTGTTCATTAGACCTCCACCTGTTTCCAATTTGGCTAAGATTTCACTTTTCATGATTTCTTGGGCAGCAAGATTGAATGCCATGATTTAAAAGCCACCAATATCTAATATATTTGCCAACTTTACTCCATATTATCTCTAATATCTAAAATCACCTTATTCCTGAAAAATACACAAAAATACTCAATTAGCTCTCTTCAATTAAATAAGTATGGGGAATTAAATCAAATAAATAATGGTAAATGCATGCTTATCAAATACCCCCACACTTGAGTGTTTGCTAGTCCTCGAGCAAAATGAAACAATAAAAGTAATACAGAAAATAAAGAAAGAAAAACCTAACTCACTTTCGTAGGAATCACGGTTGCACTTAGCATGTGCAACAAGCATTTAAACCCCTAGGTTACCATAGTGGACGAGTTGTGTCTCGTGAGTGTTTGCAGAGAATATATACACATTTTTAGGCATTTGATAAAACTTGATTTTAGAGGTAGAAAATTTGAAAATTGTACTAAATTTACTAAAATTGCCTTTGTTATGTTGAGGGCACGTTTGGTATGGGCCAATGAATAGTGTATGTCGTTTTTTTATTCTCAAAAGAACGCCAAAAAGGTTGGTGAAATGGGTCGTTATTTTGTTTTTAGGAAACAATTTGGTCCAATTTTCATGTATGATAAGGGTTTTTGCAAAACTTCTTTGACTTGTTTTGTCATTCTCAAAAATAAAAAGCACATTAAAATTACATCAAACCCAACTTCATTCACACGCAATTTTTAACCCACTATCATCTTCATAAGAATTATTTATTTATTTATTATTATTATTTGTTTTTTGTTTGAAGAAAGTCTCAATAGTCTCAAGTGTTCTTAGGACAAATTTGACCAAATTGTCAAAATTTTGCTCAGAAGACCACCATTTTTTGATAGAAGCGGTAGAAAACGATTATTGCAAAGAATATCATTATAAAAAAAGACCGTTACAAACACACACTTAGAGTACCAAATTCCATTAATTCCCCTTATAAAACAGTGTCACTTAATTCCACCCCGCACCCGATTTTGCTTCAAGAATAATTGTTGTGTCGAAAGTATTTATTGAAGCAACAATTTTCATAAATTTCAATTTATATTGCAAAATTCATGCAAAAATAAATGGTTTATCAAACGGTTTTTGGCCAATTTTTATGCTTCTCGAAACAAGAAACACAAAAAATGGTTTATTTGGTGGGTTATCAAACGGGTCCTTAGCCAATCCATTGTGGTTGAATTTCGTTAATTTTGTTCTCTATGGATTTATGATTGTTGGATTGGCATCGAACTATTAGACTCATTGATATCTTAAATTATATTCCTCATGCTCCTTCACCCTAACAAATATAACGCAGAGTTGCTCTAATGGTAAAACCAATGATTCTTAGTGAAGAGGTCGTGGATTTAATTCTTGCCAACAACATATATTCATCCTAATATATAAAATCGACCTGTTAAAAAAAAAAAACAGAAAAAAGGAAAAAAGAAAACAGAAAAAAGAAAAAAAGAAATAAAGAGAAGAAAAGAAAAACAAAAAGAGCAAATATAACCACAATTTGACCAAAAACAAATATAACCACATTAATAAAGACTATATATATATGTAATTAACATAATAAAGACTACATGAGCAAGTCCTTTTAACTTTCTAAGCTACATTTAAGAGGCCCGGCGTGCGTGCGTGCGTGCGTCTAGAGGGAGAGAGGGAGGGGTCGTTGGAAGTTGGTGAAAGAAACGATTTCTCCATAAGTTATTTAATTTTTCCTTGCTATTTGCTATTTTTTTCGAATTCTCGATTCTTGCCGAGGATTAAACACCAACGACAATCTAGGGTTTGTATTCTGGGAATTGTTGGAGGTAGTTTCAATAGCCCACTGAATGTGCCTGCTCCCAAATTTATCTATTTGATGAATTCGCGGACATTAAAGTGAATACCATCCGGTTATCCAACTAGGCGGGAAAGAAAAGTCCAACCAAAATTGTGTCTCTCCTCTCCCCGTTCGCAGTTCTTACATTTATTTTTGTGAGAATTTGTTGAGATTACAGAAATCGAGTCGAACATTCGAACACCGATTGGGGATCGGCAGTTGGAGTGCGAAGACCGAAGTTTAGATCGTCGTTTATTGATTTTGCTGGACTGTATTCCGTTGAAAAGGTAACTCCGGGTATTGATCTCCCATGACGATTCCTGGTTCTGGTTACCTGGTGGACAATGAAGCGAGTTGCTTGCCGTGCACGCCTGAGGAAGAAAAAAGGATAATAGAAGAATTGACAAAAGAGGCAGAATCCAAATTGAAAGAAGGGAATTTGTATTACGTTATCTCCAGCAGGTAAGATCTTGGAATGGATTATGTAGCCGCCTGATTCTTTTTGTGATTAAAATTGATTTCGCCTCGTCATTATCATATCTTACGTTGTTATTCATTTATGCTGCTTTCTTGATCCACATAATCGTTGAATACACTACTATTTAGCGTTGAGTGGTCATATTTGCGTTTTTGTATCTGTTTCTTACTAAGCTGGATTTTCTACCTTCTCTGTTTTACCTACCTTCATATCCTTCGTTTAACCCTATGGTGCATACCTAGGAGAAAATCTGTTATCTTTTTTATGCCTCTGATGGTTTATCCTTTTTTTGATCAAGATATATGTTGCAGCTAATGTCGTTTTCAAGCAGATGTTAGTCTTGGCTTTTCGAGCTAATTGTTTCAAAATCCTTTATTTTCTTGCCCAGGCAGTATACTTCCGGCTTTCATCTAGAAAAGTGACGGCTGGTAAACATGCAGCCGTATGGATATTAAATTTTGTTAAAGAATTATTTGGTTGCCCTAGATTCTTAATCTTTTTGACAAATTTCTACTGAAACAACTTTTTGTACATCGAGGAATAGATTCTTGTTTTCCTACAGTGTGCTTTAGAAGGAAATAGACGTTGAGAAGGGTTAGACTGATTCACTCCATTTTCATTGTTTGAGTGAAGTGGGTACTTGTTTTTCTGAAGATTTGTGCTACATTTAGTATGCATTCCTGGTTTGGTTCATGGGTTGATAGTGCCACGAAATCAAACCAAATACTACTTTAACTTCAAAATGTCCATACAATTCCATGCAATTTCAATCGATAGCTGTATTAGTTCATTCTCCTTAACCATGATTTAGAGTGAAGATCCTAGAAGGGTGATACCAAGGACTTAAACGTTGAGTATGGAAAGTAATGATAGTAATACATTAAATTAATAATTAACAGGTGGTCAGTGAAGGGCCAAGGTTGTACTTGCAATTTCTTGGAGTGCATGCTAAATACAACCTTAGGTTCACAAAAGTTAATGTGGTAGTGGGCAGAGACAGTTATATCACAATATTCCTTACCTGGTTTGGTGGATATTTATACCTCTCCCTGTAAAGCCTGCTGACTGATCTGTTAAAAGTTTAGTAACATTTGTTCAGTTTTATAATAATGAAGTACAACTCTGTGTTGACACTGAAGTAACAAAAGAAAAATCCCAAGTTTTTTTGATAGAACTGTTTCCCTGGATAGCAATTACCGTTGACATTTTGTACTGCTCATATGAGTTTGATGTCTTCACTGCTGATTTGAAATTGCACTTAATTACTTCAAATAAGTGATATATTAGTTGAAGGGTTTGTTTTTGAGGTGCCTATTTTATGAGAAGGTGATGTCAAACTGAATGAGTAGCAGTGGTAAAAATGTTTGAAAAGATGAATTGTAGAACGTGAACAATTCTGGGATGGATGAACCACTCTAAATCTTGGAATTGGATGGGAAAAACCATGTTTTGTTTTGCTTACTTACTAACATATAGAACCATAATTGCTGATGAGGATTTCTTTTCATTGATATCTATCATCTGCATGGAAGTTCAGCAGTGAAAATCTAAGTGTTGTAGTGTATCTTTCTCAAAGGGTGTGTTCGTTTGACAGAGAAGAGTGGAAAAGGTAAAAAGTGGTGACAAAATTGTACTTACTTCCCACAAATTACAACAGATGTGATTGCTTGGCTAGACAACCTGACTAATGCATTTATTCTTGTATAGTCAGGTGGCACCTCACCTTTTCCCAACCCATTTGCCTTAAGTGTCCACTCAAATCGGTGGTACTTTGGCGCTATTGTGGAAAAGGCCCTTTTGATTCCCTCTCTTGTCAATTTCCTCTCCTGTATAATTCTTCCCCATATCTATTTCCTCTTTCCTACTAATTCCATCCAACTACAAAGTGTATATTACCATAATTTTCTTCCCTTGTCAAGCCAACCCACAACAATTGGAGCCCACCCTCACTAGTTTACCACTCCTTTTTAATCATCAAACAGACACATCCTAAAGGAAAAAGTGTGTTCTGATAGTTTTGTATAATGAATGGCGTGTTTATATATCTTACCTAGTTAAGACTCATTATTTCAAGCAAGGTTTACAATATTGGTATTGTATGGGATAGAGCAAGATACACAAGATATTGGTTAAGAAACATATTAAAGTGCTTAAGATGCATTAAAGATACAGGTTGAAGGATAACACACTTCTACCAAAAAAGAAAGAAAGAAGCATAACACACTATAAATAGGTAATGTATCACCTTTTGAATATGATGTATAGCAAAGAGAAAAAAGTATAATGAGATAAGTGCATTCAATTGATTATGATCATGTTCTGTAGTTTGCAAGAGATGTATTAAGCATATTGATAGGTATTACCCGTGTATCAACCAAAACCAGTCATGCATCAGTGGGTGTTGACAGGTAGGGTAGGATAATTGAGACCTGGATTACAGGTGGTTTGCCTCTGGAAAATGTATTGGCCTTAGCATACTGGTACTCTTGGACATTTTTTTCTCCTGTGACTAGTTGGACAATGTCTAATTTCTTACTTCTAATCACTACCTTGGTTCTATATTGAAAAAGACTTGTTATTTATAGTTTCCTCATGTATTAGTTTTTCTGTGTGTCTCCCTTACACTTAGGAACATTTGTGAAGTATATAGGGTCCATTTGAATACATGCATGTCGAAGCTGATAAGTGAATTTACTCTTTGCATATCACATTTCGCCTAATTGGATTATTGATCATAAGTTGATAGAAGGCAAGTGATCCTTTAGGTTGATGAGTTGGCATGGGACATCTCTTGGTAACAGTTCCAGTTACCCTTCAACTTGACACATTATTAAATTAATTGACTTGAAGATTCTTCATTTTAGCAAATTCTACATCCATTCCCTAACTTAGAAAAACTGGATCTGTTCTAAGTTCAATTTCTGGACTTGAGCATGCACCCTTGCTGATATAGGATCATTACCATGGATTGCCGTGAAGCCAGCTGGAAAACCTGATTGAGAACTGGGTCCAGTAGGATTGGTTTAATTTAGGAATTTGTACTATTTTATAATTTCATTTGTTGCTGGAGTTCTAGGGTTTCTTTCCAGCTTTGAGTTCTAATCAGAGTCATTAATAGTATATTCATATTTTCTTCCTATTTCAATCTTTTTGTCTAATCATGAGTTTTTGTAAATATCCTTGTAATCCACTATGGAGTATGGTTGATAGTGGAATAAGTGTGAAATATGTGGTCAAAGGTTTGAGCTGGTGCATGTCCAATTTTCTCCCCTCTCCACTCCCACCCTCTTCCTTTTCTTTCTCCCAAGGAGAAACCCCTTTCATCCCTTCTGTCTGGAGAAGAAACAGCCCTCATTTTGGTGGGGTTCTCACCCCTCATTTCCTCCTCATTTCTTCTTCACATGTTGGGCAAGGATTAGCCATCCGTAGGTGACCTTAAATTGTGAAGCTCAAACCAAATCTTTTCCTGTGGTCGAATGTCTAACTGAGATCAATTCTGATCTTGATTCCATTCCCTGGAATGGTTTCTGCAGAGGTATCTCCTTCATAGTTGCTGCTGCTTAGTTGTTATTGGTGTGTGTTCAAGAGATTTTATCAGTACTGACTTCCCCTGGAGACAGCATGCTCAATTGAATCACCTAGGAGTTCTCTTTTGCATTGTGCGGAATTTTCACTGTGTCAGTTCATTTTGATTAGACGATGATACTTCTTTTTTCTCCTCCTAATTAAACCTTTTTACAGCTCAAGTCCCAAAGTTACCCTTCTTCTTGTTTAAGCCTTTACTCAGGTAATCTATTTTCTTCCATGTTACTCCTAAATCTATGCAAATACTTTTTGTGTCACTCCGTTGTTCCTACTCAAATCGCTTTATTATTTCTGTTAATTACTTATCTGCCAATCGCCCCAATCCTACTTTATAATTTCAGGGTATTATAAAATTTTGATTGTTTCAATGTAGCTTGGTTGTTGGTACCAGAGTGGGCTCATGGTGAACCCAGTAGGGGATTTGTGACCTGGGTTCTGCATCACTTGCAAATGCTTCTAATTTGAGCACAGTCATTATGACATCTAGGTGAACCAAGGAGCAGAGGGGTCCTGGATTCAGAGGCTACCCCACCAGGGAACTCACCATCTAGCTCCTTGAAAAGGCACTATTGTCACAAGACTCACAATTAAATCTTTTGGGTGCATAAAATTTTCATTGCAAAAGCCCTCCTAAATGGTGTATAACTGAACCATGGAGTCGCAACTGAATGTTTGAATCTGTAATCATCAAGTGTCCTGAGATTGATGCTTGTTTTGGTGAAGAACTGAAGATAAAATAGGGAAAAAGCAACGTAGGATTTAAGATTGGGAGAATAGCAATCATCGGAGGAGTTGATGATGTAAACCAGGCCTAGGGTGATGGTAATTTGTTAATTCCCTAGGCTTAGGGTTCAGCTCAGGAGTTTCCAGAAGTAGAAGGAAGGGTTCCTAAGGGTTTTTTGGGCTGTTCAAACCTGTTGTAACTGAGTTTCAGATCTGAAATGATCGTGAAAATAGGGGTCCTAGGACTGGTTTTTAGTTTCGGCTAGGGTGGAAGGTGGGTTAGGATGCTGGTTCTGCTTCTCATCTCAGAACTGACTTCTATCACTCTATCCTCAACTAGAATGGATCTAATTGATTAGAAATTAATGAAATCAGTTTCTGAAAATTTCTGCAAATTCCTAAGATTGAAGATGAAGTGCGGGTTTTTTGTTAAACGTCAGAATTGGACAGGTTTGGGGAAATAAGAGTAGGAATGGACTCTAGAGGCTTGGGCGATTGAAACAAGGGTAGTTAGGAGGGCTTTGGGGCTGGGACTAGAGGTTTCCTAGATGGTTTAGGATTTGCTGCCGCTGGAAGAAGAGGAAGATGGAAGAGCTTGCTGGTGCAAGGGGAGGGAGGGAGATGACTTGCGAGGGGAGGAGAAGGGAGCACTTAGCAGAGGGGAACTGGGGCAGGGGAGGCTACGGCCAGATGGGGAAGGGCTGTGAGAGGTGTGTGGGCTAGGGGAGGGGTGGGGATGATTTGTACTTACTTGGAAGGTGTTGGAGCTGGCTTACGCGGGAAGTCGAAGAACGAAGTTGTTTTAATTGAAGAAGCAGAAATTCTGAACTCAAAACCCAACCGGCCCCCCGAGAAGGGCCGGGTCCACAATCAATTAACATCAAAACTGAAACAATTACAAAGAAGGCTATTTAAGCCTGGGAAGCAGGCACTAACTCAACTTAGGATGTCTCTTTCTGAAAAGACTCCTTTACAAACTTACTTGGACTCTTGAATTTAAAATACTGACTTACTAAATAAGATAGGAAACCTATCCTAACTCAACGGGACTCTTTTAAACTTAACTTGACTCTCAATTAAACTTATCTAAAACAAATCCAAACTAGACTCAAACTGGAATCTGAAAGACTCAATCGCAGACTCTGAATTGGAGGCGAATCCAACTCTCAAGAAAGGCAAAAATGCCTAAGCTAAGGGGAATTTGGCCAGGTTAGGGAGGCCTCTTTGACCCATCTTGAGGGCCAGGTTAGGGAGGCCTCTTTGACCCCTCTAAGTGGAATTTGGCCAGGCTAGGGAGTTTTTGTGTTCACATCAGTTGAGTAAATTGAATTTGATAAGGTGGAGTGGAGCACAGGAATATTGGGATTGATGCTTGTTTTAGGGAAGATAAAATAGGGAAAAAGCAATGTTGGATTTAAGATTGGGAAACTGTGAACAAAGAGGTGGTGGTTGATTGCTAGACTGATGGAAGAGGAGATAATTTTCCTAAAAGTTAGGATCTGAAGTTGAACAATCAATAGAGGAAGGGGAAAGAAGTAGGAGAGGATGGAGTTGAAAGTTGGGATAAACCTTCCCGATAGTACAGAGAGAGAAAGTTCGGCAAATTGAAACCTCCGTTATCAAATCAAGTCCAGTCCACCATATATGTATTTAATTGTGGAAGATCAAAGGAACTCTCAGCTCAAATTCTGTTGAACTATCTTAGACTTTCTTAAATAGGACTCAGAGTTGTAGATGACCAAACCTTTTTCCCAGTAACGAACTACTTAACTACTAATATAGTATTTTAAAGTTAAACTTCTCATCAATTTTCCAATGAGACTTTATTTTCCTAGCATTGCTAACAAATAACAATAGGATAGGATGGTTCTCAATAAAATATTAATTTTGGTGCATCCTCTAAAACTCCCCACGTTAGTCTTTATACTTCAGTCTGTTACTGATTTAATATGATAAAACAACATGGTCTAAAGCAAATTATTGCTTAATCTTCCCAAACTTAAACTGAGTGAGCATCTGTTGTGGTTTGACCGGGATTCGGCTGATAAGTTTCAAGTGTAGACTGTAGACCTTATTCATGTTACTAAGAGATGATGGAAGTGATATTCATTTTAATTTTTTGTAGTATTAGAATATAGTTTTAAGATTTCAGTTGGAAATGCATGTTTGTTAGTATCTGATAGAGTGATAGCTCATGAACTTGGATTTCATTGCAGCTTGCAATGACCTACTGAAGTTGTAACGTGATGCATAACAATAATGTAATTCTGTTCAGCTAGCATCATGCATATTCACATATTATTAGCAACCCCATCTAGTTGGGATAATGCTGAGTTTTGTTCCTTGGATATATCATTAGCATGACTAGGATATAACCTTACGTTTGATGGTTAGCAAATTTCTTGATTCTAATGGATGCTGCTTCCCTCTGTCTCCTTCTTTCCACATCTAAAATTAAGATACTGTGGTCATGTTAATACAATATAAGGAAATTCTTGGATAATTCTGTTTCATTTTAAGTGCTAACTTATGGATATTGCTGTTGACTTTTAGTAACTATGCTCTGATGCTTGGATGCTTGTGCAGATGGTTTGTGAATTGGCAAAGATACAGTGGACAAAATACAGGTGATAGTGCAATGAATGAGCATCCCACTGGTTCCCAACTTTCAAATGGATTTCCTTCAAAAAAAGCAGATAGACCTGGACAGATTGATAATACTCATCTGGTTAAGAGTGGCAGTGATGGTGAAGTTAATGACCTGGAACTTGTCAGATCGTTGGAGGAAGAAAGAGATTATGTTTTGGTTGCTCAAGAAGTCTGGAAGAAGCTTCATGATTGGTAATCATATTGCTTTTTTTCTTGTAAGATTAGTCATAGGCATAGTTTCATTCTCTCTGTTGTCTTCTCCTTGCAGGTATAAAGGAGGACCAGCATTACCTAGAAGGTTGATTTCTCAAGGCGTCCTTCAGAAGATCTTTAGCGTAGAGGTTTACCTTCTCTGCCTTCACTTGATCGATTCTAGAGACAACAGCCAGTCAGTTATCCGGATAAGTAAAAAGGTAATTTCTCTTTGATTTTTTATTTGTTTCACAATTCATTGTTAGGGATGGTCTGGGGGAGCTCTGGGCTACTTGATACCACTTGTCTGACCAAAATATTGAACTGGTCTATTAGAGGTAGGTGGGGCAGGAAATATGAAAAAGAAGTTCAATGACATTCCTTGTGTTTCAAAGGAAAATTTTGGAAGACTGACTTTAGATATTGAACTTTTTGTTTTTCTTTACCTTTTATCTCATGAGATTGAGAGAAAAACACTGTATGGTGGAGGTGGCATAAGTTAATGATTTACCAATATACAGAAGCTTTGGAAAATAGAGGTAGCAGAAATTTATTGTAATTTATACTTCATTTTGCTTCTAATAAAATTTGTAAAGAAAATTTTATTTGAACAAATGGACATAAATAAAAAGGAGTGATCAAACGGGACAAAGCAACATGTGATTAGGTATATTTAAACGAATAGAAATGCAATGTAGCCTTAGATGGAAGAGGTTCAACTAAGGACCAACAACAGGATCTCTCAAGAGCCATTCAAATGGTTATGGTTTGATTTGGGTTCAATGGTAGACAATGATAATGAAAGTTTGAAAGATTGTTTGTGGCGTAGGATGGTTAACATGTGTGTCACTTGGAATGGGATTTCTATAAAATTTGGTATGTTAATGGTTAGGGTTTTGAGACCAAGTGTCTTGATTAGGGTTTTGGGTGATCAGTTACTGTCAAGTTTTGGAGGGTGTAGTGGAATATTTTAATAGGAGTTTTTTCAAGTTTGAAATGAGTCGGATGGAAGTATGAGGTTTTGTAAAGTTAGGGTCTTAGGATTTTGGGTAGTTTGATGGGGTAACCAAGAACATAAGTTATAGTAGTTTGATGGAGGCAAAATGTAGAGAAAAATTAGATAATGTGTGTGGGGTGATCCTTAAAGTTTAGGACAGTTCTGATTGTTAGATTGATGTAGTTTTAAGTTTGAATTTTTTGGGTTTCTTTTGGGGTTCGAAAATTCAAGAAGGGAGTGGATCTTGGATGGTAGTTTGAGATATACTCTTGACAGGGTAAAGGGGATGATGTGTGTAGGCTGGGGACAGCTTGAATGATAGAAGAAATTCTTAGGAGGAAGAAAACAAAAGAAAAGAAAATAAGAAATCAGGCTGCGATGCCAGTCCTTGTGCATTGCTCAACACCACTAAAACTCTTACAAAAAGAAGTCATCTTATTAAATCAGATTATCTCTAATTAATGGGTGGTTCCATTATTTAAGAGTAAAATTTCCTAATTTGACTCATAAGTCATAAAAGAACATCCTAATTAGTCTAACAGACTCAATATGTTTTTAAAAAATAATAATAATTCTAGCTAGCTATAGAGTTTCCTAGTCCGACTCAAACATGGAATTTAATTACTAATCCATATTCCCATGTAATAGCATTATCCCAGTTATGGGCTTATAAATTAGGCCTGTTTCATCAATAAACCCAAAAATAAGAAGCCTAATATCTGTACAATCCACCCAGTGACCAAATAAATAAAGTATTCCAAGTTCCAGTTGACCTTTTTGGATATTTTTAACTGCATCATGCCATGTTCCATTGTGACCTGAATGCCATGGATCCATCAAATGAAACCTGATCTGGCTACTGAATGGCCCTAATAAGGATGGATGGAGGCATGGTGATGCCAGATTTCATCACTCAAATAGGCTTTGTATAGTGGGAATAAGTCTAATGTTGGTTATACTTATACACATGTTGGGCCTTCAAAGTTCAATCCCAGGGGGTTTCTATGCATAGGTCCCCTTTAAGGCTTTAAGGACCTAAAGTAGGGGGTAATTAGGTTGAGTATGAAATTAGCTTCTATACTTGGTTTAGTTTTATGATTTAAGATTGGGCTTGCTGATCTGAACCAGTGGTTCAGTTAAGTCATTTGATTATTCTGTTACCTAGAAGAGGGGGAGGGAAAAAAGGGGGGGGGGGGAGGTGGAATCTTTCATATTTTGTGTGTTTGTGTGCCTTTATTTTTTATTTTTTCAATTCATAGGGCAGTTTCACTCCCTCCACGATTTTGGAGAAGCTGTAAATTGTTAGACTCAACCTAGGAATACAACTTCTTGTCTGCATAGGATTTAGGCCTTGTGGGCATATTATAAATAAAGGGATTTGTGGTGGGGGGGGAACCCAACTTGGATTTGATAAAATTTTGTGCAAAGCTGCTGTCTTCCTCTTTCTTGTAAGAGTTTTTAGCCTAGCAATTGATCTAAACTCGGGTGGGATTGGTGTGTATATCCAGTCAACTCCTTGGTGGTGTGAAGCCCAGGAGGTATGCATTCAACTATTCAAGCTCCCTCTTCCTTATTCTGAAGAACATAACACCGTTCAAATTCAATTGGATTCGTTTACCTGCTGTCCAGCTTTAGAAACACAAATTACCCTACCCATGTTTGCTGGTTATACAAGATTCTCTGCAATTGGCCCCAGTTGATCCTTTTGATCTAAGTTAGATTGCACTTGGCATGTCTTTTCACTTACTCAACTTCCTTTTGTGATCACAATTGATGTAACCCAATTTTAGGGCTAGGGCTTCACGAAAGATTTCCCTAAAATTTAGGGTTATCCCAGAATCTTCTAATTGAACCAGAAAATAACTCACAAAGATCTAATAGGTGATTTTAGGATTACTTGGAAACCTAAGGGGAGTATTATGGGAAGATTGGAAAGTTGTTTAACCATATCCCATGGGATGATCTTGGGGACTAAAAATTATCCTAGGTTTTCTGGGAAGAAGAATGAGATAATTTGGACTGATATGGTTAGGTTTAGAGAAGATTGTGAGGATGATTCCTGGAATGAAACAAAAGATTTGGAATTTTTTTAGGGTTTTGGGGAATGGGTGTTTGGGCAATCTTCCTTGGGTCTTTCCTTTTCTTTGTCTTTTCCTTTCTTTCTTCTTGCTTTTCTGTTTTCAGACTTGCCACAAGTCAGAAAGAGGGAGAAGGGGGCCCAGAGAGAGGGTGGTGGGGGTATTGCTACAGGGTTTTGGGGAGGTAGGGGAGTGGTCTAGGGGGATCATAGTGGTGGGGCAGGCGCCTAGGGAGGATTGCAGGGGAGAGGGGCATAGGGAGGCTGCAGTAGTTTTTTTTTTTTTTGGGGGGGGGGGGTTGGTTTTGGGGCGCAATGGGAGGGGAGGGGGGGTGGTTTTGGGGCTGCAATTGGAGGGGAGGGGGTTTTCCAGGGTTGTGATGGGAGGGGAGTAAGGGGGAGGGCAGCAATAGAGGTAGGAGGTTGGGAAAGGGGCTTGGGGTGTTGAAATTACTTGATGGAGCTGCTGTTGAAGATGACTGCTGGATCTTGAAGAAGGTTGCTGCAATTGAAGGCAAGAAGCTAAGAATCCTGCCTTGACCCTCCCAAGAATGCCACGACTTGTTTCCCCCAAGAATTCTTAAATCTTTAATCAATGCACTCTAATTTTACAATTAGGGGAATGGCTTATTTATAGACTTACATAATGAAAGAAAGACTTAGCTTCTAACTAGGAATTAGAAACTGGCTCAACTAGGTTTCCTTTATAATTTAGGATACCCGTTTACACTTGATTAAATAACAGTCACATAAATAAAAGGACTTAACTTGATAAAAGACCTAATTATCGATAAGGAATCCTACTTTTATGCCAAATCCCTATGACACTAGAACTTAAACAAAGACTGCAAAATAGAATTGGACTCAGAAAAATAAAACAAAAATTTCTAAAATAAAGTAATTAACTAAATCAAAAGGGAAAATGACCAAACTGTCCCTATAGGGGTTCAGCTAGCCCAAGTTGCCCCATCTTGGTTGGGCCTTCAAACGAGGGTTTTGGCCGGGGGAGGCCTTTGCTTACATCACCGATAATCGCAATTGAATGCTATTTTCTTTTCTGCTGTTAGTTTTTCTTAGTTTGGTTGTGATTTTCACAAATGAGATGTATGTGGAGACTACAGATGGAAGTTATGCAGTTAAATGATTTAATGTTATTCCTTTGAACAGAGTCTGGGGCTGAGATTCAGTTAGGGATGTACAATATTAGGGAACTCGTACCAATTTGGCTGTCTTAGTGTCTTAAATTAGTAAATGGGTTTCTAATGGAGAGGTAGGGGGTATGATGGATTTCTCAGTTGGCCAGTAGTAATGGATTGTGTTTTTGTGCTGTTTGGTCAGGTTTCATTGTGATGGGTTGAGATGGGGCTCAATGGTATTTACTGATGGATTACAAATTTGTGTTAGAATATTGCAAACAAATGATAAGCATGGGACTGAAAGAGGAGAGGGGATAATCTTTATCAGCATTGTCCAGGATGTATACACATATTAATGCGAGGCCAACCAATATCAGTGCTATATTAAAACACCTTTGCAGAATAGCCTTGGAAGTAGTAGGCTGGGGTATTTCTGCAATTTTGGAGAGGATGTTGTTGTGAATGCTGTGGTTCCTGACTTGATTTTATGATTATGCTGCAGTCCTGACTTGGTAATTTGAATCTGCAGGCTTCTGTACGTGAGCTTTATGACCGGGTGTGCTCATTTCACAAGCTAGAACAGAAGAAGGCATGTCACAGAATTATTTGACCTCATATATTCATTTGAAGCTCTTATCATACTTAATAAATGGTTTGTTTTTATTGACAGGTTCGCATTTGGGATTACTTCAATAAACGGAAACATTCATATTTGGCTATATCTGATCGTACGTTGGAAGAGATGAATTTGCAGATGGACCAGCATGTGAGTGAACTTCTCAATAAAGCAATTGTTAGATTTACAGGTTTAGGTACTGATGCAGATTGAGTCAAGATGCAATTCATGGGAGTCACTGTTCACATAAACAGTGTAGTGGGCCATATGGATGGGTGAAGTGGAAAGATCAGATGCTCGATGAATATCACATTTTCAGTTGCTGTTTTGTTAGTTTCTATTTAGTTGCTTAGCCATTGACCAAGTTTTTTTTTGGATGAATAAAATAACTTAAATTGCGAAAAGGAAAACAAAACGGCCTTTAAGAGGAAGACCGAAGAGAAGAGTTAAGTTAAGGCCCCAAGAGTCAACAATAAGCGTGATCCTTGGGGTATCATCAATCAAGGGGAGGGGAGAAGTTACACGTCTTAAAGAAACATCAAAGAAGATAGCATTCCAAATCATATCTTTGGAGCGGGATTTGGAAGTCCATCTACGAAGATTGTGCTTCCACCAAAGATGATGGACAGTGGCACAAAACACTAGCTTACCAACTCGATCACATATGGTAGAACCTGAAAAATTTCTTAGAATCCAAGACCAATCACTAGCAAAACTGAAGGAGCGCCTTGAGTGAGGCCAAATGAAAGATAGGGCTTTTCTCCATATAGATTTGGAAAAAGGGCAAGAAAAGAAGAGGTGGTCAAGGGTCTCCGAACCATTCCAAAAAGGGGTACAACTTGGGTTTACAGGTCGATAAGGAAGGATTGGGTGGGAGGGCAAGATTAAGGGCCCTCCAAAGGGTGAGGGGATGTTGGGCTTGTTTTGTAAGGGAATTGAGTTCCCTGACATTCCATATAACAAAGTCTGACATTTAGACCAAAGTAAGGGGGCATCCATATTGTTGCTGGAGAGAGGGCGGAGGGGGTTGGATTGGGCAGACTCACACAGGGGGGGAGTTGAGAGGGGAAGGGGTTTCAAAAAGGTCAGGGTCAATGGTTGAGCTAGAGGAAGGGGAAACAGGTTCTGGAAGGGTTAGCAGCTTAAGGGTGGAGGGCAGAGGGAGGAATTTAGGGGAGAGAGTGATACGAGTACCCTTGGATAATAGGGGGTGGGTGTTAGGTTTGGGGGGGGGGCTGTAATGGGGGGGTTAAAGCATGAGAAAGAGGGCTAATGGAGTTGGGAAGTTTAAGTTGGGTTTGGGCTATGGGTTGGGCTTCTAATGTGTAAAAAGAGGTCTTGTGAGATGGGTTAGTTAGGGGGTCCAAGTTTTGAAGAGGGTAAGTGGCCGAACTGGTTGGGCTTGGGGTAATAACCAGGTATAGCACCCAAAATGGAAGAAGAGCCAGGGGATATGGGCTTGGGCTGGAGTTTGCGGAGGGCTGCCATTAAGGGAATCAGATTGGGTTTAAGGGTTGGTAAGCAAGGTGGATGAGAGAGGGGAGCTTTATCTTTAGGATATAGGGGAGAGAGAGCGGTATTTTGCAGGGTGGTTTCAGCGTGAACCAAGGTAGGGTTTGCGGAGGAAGGTGGCACTGATAAGCTATTGGTAACGTGATTGTCAAGTTTTTGAGGTACTATACTTGTTTTAGATGGTTTAGGCGAAACTCAAGCAATGTGCAATATGCCTTTGGAGATGGGAGCAAGTGGAGCTTCGATTAGTCTTTGAGTTGCAGAGGTAGTCTTCGGCGTGGCTACAGAGTCTACAATGTTTAGATTTTTGTAGTAGGTATAGATCTGAACATCGGGAGAAGAGTCACAAATCACCGGCAGCAGATTTTTTGGCTTGCTTCTTCTTCGATGGTAGGTGTTTACGATTGTCAGAGATTTTGCAGGCATCGGAGAAGAGGCAGATGGGCTAATAGCTTTTCCAGGGCGTCAATTGTACATTGAGGAACATTGTCGATTTGAGTAGCAGAAAAAAGTAATTGATCCTCAGTAAGGCCATCAACAGTAGTCATGCGTTCTTCAGGACATGGCGGCAAGGGGGCACTACAAGGGGGAGCGGGATTTGGAGAGGAGCATGATTTTTCTTTATACCAAAAGATGAACACAGAGCACAACGAAGAGGAACCCAGTCGTACATGATTAGTTGCTAATACTAAAGACCATAATCGTCATAAATGGTGATAGTCGACGGGAGAGGTTTTGCAGTAGAGACGTCCACTCACAAACGCGTATAGGAGAGCTTTTCCATCGAAAGGGTTTTAGCATCTGTATGTAGAGGTTTGTCGATTGTAGAGCCAATTCGGCTGAGGCAATCGTTGTTCCAAAATTCAAGAGGGAGGCTAGGGAGACTAATCCACAAGGGTATGGTGTTAAAGTCAACCCTGCAGAGAGGCGAGGATGGAGACCAAGGCTTGGTGAAGACTTGGGCCTTGCCTATAGACCAAGGCGATCCTTCTGAGGCATGGGCTTGACAGTTCAGAGAGGAGAAATTAAAGAGATAGATCCCAGAATCTAACATGTTTGTCTCCATGAGACTTGTAGGTTTCCATTGTTTAGCAAGGGAGTTTTTTATGATGCTTTTGGGGGGGGGGGATAGGGCCAAGGAATTGGCCAATAATGGCGGTTTTTCATCAATGGATACTAGAGGCAGTGGCAGTGAGCAAGAAAAGTTGAGTTGGTGATTTTAGGTGGGACGAAGTTGAGGTTAAGATTTTCAGTGAAGGTGGTGTGGTTAGAGAAGAGGGATGTCCAAGACTTAGGAGGGTCATTTGTGGGTGACGGGGGGAATGGGATGTCGGAGGTGGGGGAGGAGGAGTTGACAAAGACGGGGGAGACATGTCAGGTCATGGGAGAAACATTCTCTAGTTCTTGTTTAGAGCCAATAGCATATTTCCTCCTTATGGGAAGGTTGCCTTCACTTAGGACTGCCAACTAATATTGGTGGTTACTTTTCATGGACTAGAATGTAAGTGGTGCTTAGGATGAAATGGGTGGTTTCATCTTTTAAAGCAATGGTTAAGTTGTATATTGTGTTGAAAATTATTATTCACCCAACAAATATTTGCATTATTGCAACCTGTTGGTTGTGGGTTGAAAACCTGATGGCTGCCTCTCCTGCAAAACACAGGGTTGGGGGAACCTCTTGCATTGGAGTTTCTCAGAAAATAGTCATTGACGAAGTTAGATTTGAAGCTCTTATTGGTACCAATTTCATGAAGCTGACCTTGATGGGGTGTCCAACTCACGAAGCAAGCAATCAAGATTTTCTAAAGAGATAGTTGTATCCATTCAAACTAGGTTGTTTATGAAGTTTTAGTATGATATAGGGATTTGTTGGGGTTGTATCTATAGGGTTGGACAACTCCTAAAAATTAGGAGTTTGTTGGATGAAATTAGAGATCTTAGGTCAATGGTCCTTCTGGGGTTTAGATTAAGCTGGAATTCTCATGAAAGGAGGGGATGGGGCTATAGTCTATGAAAAGAATAGGGATTCTAGTGGCTAATTCCTAGGCAATCAACAGTTGCGACGGGTTTGGGATCTCGCGAGATATCTCTCTTTTTTAAGAAGGCGAGACAAGATGAAGTGTGAGATTCCCACGTCTCACTTAAGATCTCACCATATCTTGCTATCTCGCCAGGTCTCTCCCCAGCTCTCGCCATATCTTGTTGGAACTCTCAATTTTTGCTGGATTTTCACTTGCAACATTCCTTAGCACATCTTCGACGCCAATGGAAGATCAATCATTCTATGGTTGTCTTATGAACTTATGAGTTATGACTTATATAGAGCTTCTAATGATTTAATTTTATTATTTTGTTCTCGAGAGTCAAGATTGTGACGCTCATATGGGTGGAATTTTAATGATATTTAATTGATTTGATGTATTTGATGCACTTGCTTTTCATTTATATGCGTTAAAGGTTTTATATTACATGTTGTGTAACCTTGCATTCCCTAATCCTACAACATTTTGGTTTCATACTTAGAGTAGACTTAGAACTAATACTTAGGATTGTTTCTCACAAATCTAAGGCCACTAATGTATTTAGATGACCTAAATTAGGCTAACTACCAAATTTGAGCCCAACTTAGACCCTAAAACCCACCCAGATGGGCCATCGAGGGGGCCTAAAAAAGTACCATATCTTGACCACCATCTCGCCAACTTGGTCGAGATGTCGGTTTTTTGGAAGGGGCAAGATCTTGAACCATACTCAGAGGGGTAGAAGAAATGTCCAAGACCTTGGGAAGAATGGTGGATGGAGATTCCCTGCCTAGGTGCTTGACCTGGTTGGTGGACCTATGTAACACTGTTTAAGAGCTCTTGGTGAAGGTGGTTGACTCCTGTCTTAAGTCCCAGACTTGCTTTGCAGTCAATGAGATGCTGCCCAGCAAACCCAACAAGGAAGAAGTCCCTGCCCAGCTTCTAGTCCACAAACAACTCCCGTGATTTGCTCCAAATCAAAATTCTTTCAATCAACTTTCTCTATTTGCTTTTTCTTTGGGTGAAAAAATATATTATATAAACACCCCAAAGGGAAAGAAATACAAGAGAGGGAGGAAGAGGAGGGGACGGGTGATGTGAAACCCAATTTTAGGGTTACGGTTTTTTGAGGATTTTCCTAAATAAAGGGCTGCCCATAATCTTCTAGCGGATGAGTCAAATGTCATGGGATCGTTCTAGGGTTCACTAGGGCTAGGTAAAGGCCTAAAAAAAATTGGTCAGGCCTAGGGTTATGAGGCTGAGGGTTTTAAACTTGAAACCTTGCTGTAATGACAATTTCAGATCTTGATTTAACAGTTAGGGTTTAGAAACTGGTGGCTTAGGGTTTCGGTTAGGTTAGAGATGGGGCTGTTGTTGATATTTTGTAATTTCAGATTTGATCCTAAAGGGTTTAGGTTTAGTTGGAGGTTTTCTACTTGGAGTGGGACTTTTAGGGAAGTCAACTAGGGTTAGGATTTGGAAGGGGAAGTAGTGTACGTGTAGCAGATCCTAATCCCAAGTGGCTTGGAGTGTGGTTAAAGGGTTTATGTTAGAACTAGGGTTTAGGTCTGGAGGTTGAAGATGAATTGCAGAATTTTAATGAAGAAGATGAAGTGTAGGAATTCTAGAAGTATCAGGGTTTTAGGTTTTAGATGGAACTAAGGGTAGGGATGGGATGAGAGGTGATATGTGATCCAACTAGGAGGGAAAGGGAAGGTAAGGGGGTGGGTGGGAATTAGGGACCTAATAGGGGAGGATTGCTGCTGCTGCTGTAGGGAAGGGGAGTCAGCCAAGAGGGGTTGTGGGGGTGCTGGAGGGGAGGGTCTAAGGGAGATCGTTGGGGGTTGAGGAAGGGGCTGGTGTCGTGGGGCTTGGGGAATGAGGTTGCCAACGTACGGCAGCAAGGGAAAGGGGAAATTAGGGTTGCACAGGCAGGGGAAGGGTGCGATGGGTGTAGAAGGCAAGGGAAGGGGATGTGGGTATGCTGTAGTCTGTACTTGCTTTTAGGCTGCTGTGGTTTCTTAAAGATATTGATGGGACTGGAAGAAGAGTGCTTGGTAGAAGATAGTTGCTGATCTTTGAAGAAGAAGCTTGCTGAAAAACTGTCCCCCTCAAAAAGGAACCACGGTCCTCAACTCAATAACTCTTATTCAAATAATCAGACTTAAGAAGTTAAGATTACAGAGAAAGAATAGGCCTGTTTATAGCCTACTAAAAGACTCTAAACCTGACTGGGACTCCTTTATAGATTAGGATCCGGTTACACTGAATCACAATCGACCAGATAAATAATGGAAGATCTAATGGACTCTAATTGACGCATGCGGAAATAAAATCCTAGTTAACTGAAGTCTCTAATTGACACATGCTAAATTCTGTTTAACTAAAGACTTGAATTGACATATGCTGGACTTAGAAAAACTAAAGACTCACATGCTGAAATTAAAACTTAATTAAACAAAGACATGCTGAAATTAGAGGTTAATTATTCTAAGGGGGGAATAAGGACAACATTGCCTCCATGGTTTGGCCGGCCTTGGGAGGCTTCCCCCCCATGTGGATTCTAGGCACAACTTAGGGTTTCGGCCAAAGGCTGAAATCTGGTTCACATTAATGGGAGCCCAAAGTAGACAGTCCTGGGCACGTACAAAACAGAATATCTAAATCTCAGCCCACGTGGCAGCAATCTGTTCCTAGAGGTAGCTAAGAGGTTTATGAAGTAAGAGGGAGAGCTTGGAAGTTGGAAGAAACATCCTTGCAGATGGCAATCCAAATCTGATCCAGAAATGGAGGCCCATTTGCAGAGGTCTTACTCCATCCAAATGTGAGATATTAAGCACAAAGCATTAGTTTCCACGTGGCGTTAGTGGTCGTCGATCCCTTGAAGGTGGAGTTTATCGGATAGGTGTCGGTAGCAAAGAACTGGGGGCGTAACACTATGCTAGATGGAGGTAAGAGAAACCTGATGGATTTGAAGAAAGGGTAAATAAAGCGGAAGCAAAGCAATTAAAAGAATGGACGTGCTACAGAGGAGGCGCTTACCTGATCCATAAATGGAAACTTGGGGGTTCATCTGCAGAGGTTTTACTCCATCCAAATGTGAGATATTATGCACCAAGCGTTAATTTCCCCGTGGTGTTAGCGATCGTCAATCCCCTGAAGGTGACATCTATCGGATAGGTGTAGGTAGCAAAGAACTAGGGGCGTAACACTATGCTAGATGGAGGTAAGAGCAAGAGGACAGATGGATTTGGCGAAAGGGTAGGCATTAAAAAGGTGGGGAATGGTTTTGGCTTTGGTACAAAAAATGTAGGAGGGGTATGTTTGGATGTTTTGGTGGAGCAAGGATTGGGTGGGATGGTAGAGGGAAAGGTTCTTTAGATAGTGAAGGCTTATCAGCGTATGTGGCTTTTGACCCAAACAAGATTGGCCCAGGGAGCAGAAGGGTGGTGATGCAGGGCTGAAGACATGCTGAAAAAAAGAAGCCCAATGGGTCACAAGGGTATGACTGTTTTAGTGGGTTAAAATCAGCCCACATGTTATGATCTTCATAAGCCTTAAGTCTAGTCCTAGATAAATTCATCAAAGTCAGTAATAGGGGTTGTACTTTGAACATAAAGAACTCATTGTCAACGGAGTTATCCTTTGTCTAGAGTTAGGTAGTGGATGAGGTCATTATTTGGTGGGTGTTAGCTAGTGATTGGTTATGTGTATTTAATGTTTATGTCTTTAGATTGGCTATATGAAGGGATTACGTAAGAAGGTGGATCACTCACTCACCAATTGAAATTAAAGTTGCTTTGCAAGTCCCACTTCTCCTTAGAGAAACCTTGTCTTTTATCAAGGTAGGTTGGTGTTCGATCCAATCGATCCACCTTGAGGTGTGATTGTTGTCCTTATTGCTCTCTCATCTCTGGTATATTGTTCCCTGACTATTGTCTATTAACAAGTTTAGTTTAGTGATCATTTTCTGTTTCGTTTGCTATTCAGATCTGCCATTTACTTGATATCAGATCTTAGGGTATCTTCTCATTTCATAATGGTGATCTACGCTTTGGCCTAACTCAAATCTGCGTCTTAGTTCTGCCCCTACTTTGAAGGGCTGCTATTTTGCCCTCGTTTTTATGTTATTTTCATTGTAATATCACTCTAGGTTTCAAGCTTGCTTCACATCTGAATTCTGTCTCATACTTAAGTCTGTCAAATCTGGATTTCATTCCTGTAAAAGGATCTTGCTTGGCTAGTAGTTTTGATCATTCAAACTGAATATAGTAGTACATTAGATGGGGGTGCAGATGAACTTCCAGGTGGAAGCAATGAAGAAGGGAAGCCAAAAGAGTTGATCTTGAGGAGGATAAGGGGAGGGGAGGGGAAGATGTGATGCCCCACATTTTTATATTATTATTTTATTATGGTGTGTGGATGTGTTAGTCTTTAAGATTATTAAAGGATCCGATGATTGGTTTAATCAAATGATCTGAGTGTAGTTAAATGATAGTTTAATTGAGGCTAGATTCCAATTGATATTTGGTCGAGGTCAGACATCGCTTGTGGGTCCCACAACAGTAGAATTAGACTGAACTGAAAATGAGGTGATGATCAGCATGATTTTTTGAACCCTGAGGTACTAATCTTTAGACTGTGTACATATGTTTATAAGTCAGCAACGGTGTTGTTTGTTCTTGAGAATGTTTAGTTTAGCATTTTGTCTTAGTAGTTATAACCAGATTAATAAAGGAAGAAAGCCCGGCCCTAGTTAAATGTCCATAATGTGGGCCCCACCAAGCATGTGAAAAGTGGGGTCGTGACAGAGGAGGTGGTGCCTTCCCTCAAGGGGTTTTATATAGCTAACAGTTATACAATAGAAAGTCCTTTTTGGACTGAAAATAGAAATATTAGTGTTCTGACCTAGTTATAAGATATTACACTACTAATCCTAATTAGGAGCTCATCTTTTTCAAAAGAATCATAACTAAAAGTTAATAGAAGACTAAATTTCATGCATGGAGGCTGTTATTTCCCTAACTACACACTTAAAATAGAATGACTCTAATACCTGACTTAAATTGAATTGGAAATATGACAAGTTGAACTACTAGGCTATTCCAACTAAATTAAAACAGAAGGCCTAAAATAACATTTAGTGTGGAATTCATACTCAACTCTCGTACCCATGTTTTAGGTCCATAAAGTTGGACGATTAGAAGGTAAACCAGGCGAGGCTCAACCGGTCAACTCCCATATATATATATATATATATATAACAATCCTAGGTTGTTTTCTCAGAAAAGTAGGCTTCTTTGCTATCAGATCTTGCATAATTTGTCCTTTTAAAAAAATCAGGACGAAATGCCATTTTTAATTGCAATAACAACGACAACCAAGCCGTCCCAACTAAGGTGTCAAGAAAAAGAGAAAGAGAGAATTCCCAAGTTAGTATTATGATAGTAATTAAAGAATTTAAAGCCTTTGTTGACATGGTGTGTAGCTATTGACTTCGTAGCTTATTATTTATTGGAGGCTTGGATCTACTCCAAGACCAGCTCTAATATGATTATCCCTATCCTTCTTACTTTTGCTACTTATCCATTTTAGCATCCTCATTTATGCTACAATAAGATTCTATATAATATTTTTCAACCACCCAACACTGTACACCATACATTGTTGCTGGTCATTGACGATACTAAAGATTTTCTTTTGAATTTTAAAGGAATACATCAATTATACAAGACCCTGGACGCACATCTTCACTTCATTCACCCTATTTTAATTCTTTGGGAAATATCATCCTCTATATCTGCTTATATATATACACCCAAAGGAATGACATTTGGAATCTCTTTCTCATCAAGTTTATCACCTCATCATCTGTGCAATCACGTCCAAAGTTACACACTATATGCTCTGTCTTTGTTCTACTTAGTTTAAAGCCTTTTGATTCCAAATTTGCTTTCCATGATCAACTTGGTATTGATCCCTACTTTTGTGTCTCATCTACCAAAACATATCATCAACAAAAAACATATACCAAGGAACCTCATCTTGAATGTCTTTGGTTAAATCATCCATTATAAGTGCATATAAAATATGGGATTAAAACTAATCCTTGATGTAGCCCAACTATAATTGGGAATTCACCACATTGTCCCCCTGCTGTTCTTACATTTCTCACTAAACCATTATACATATCTTTAATGATATCCACTTATTTGACTTGCAACCTTTCTTTTTCTCTAGTACTTGCCAAATTAATGCTCTGAAGACTATTGTAAGCTTTTTCTAGGTTAATAAAGACCATATAAAGATATTTTTTACACTCTCTATACTATTCCATAAGTCTCCTAATAAGGTAAAATAGCTTCAAACAGAATAAAATGAAAAAATAGGTTTGGTTGGTAATTTATAGAATAAGTTTTTATAGTGGGTGAAGGGATTCATCCTTCAGTTGTCCTCTGTCTCAATTCCTCCCCAAAGCCCTCAGCTTTGTTCAAATGCTAAGAAAAAAAGAGAAGACCAATACATTTGGGTAGCAGTGTGGGCTTCACTCACAGCTTCAAGAGTACAAGGCTGACTACAAAACCCACACTCAGCAGGCTTTGACTTGATGTCAAACTCTTATCCAAAATGAGAACAACCTCTTCCTTTTCAGGTGCACCAGATTCAGCAAACACACCATGGGTGTCATTCATAACAACAGCCATCTTACCCTGGATGTGGTTAAAAATGTTCAAATGGGTAAAGTTGGGCTTTAGAGTACTTTGTCTTGGCCCATGGGTGGGTTATATGGACATCAAGCTTTTCATTTTTGGGTTTATTGATGTGATGGAGTAATGGATGTAATTTATACTAAATTATCAGTCCATAAAAGTGGTTTGTAGTTTGTACATGGGATTAGTAAAGTGTTTGAGGTACATTAGGATACTTAATAGCTAGTTAGCATGCTGGTTTTTTGTTTTTGTTTTTTGACTTTTTTGATTCTTTTGGAGTGATTCAAAGTCCTTTTATGAACCAACTTAGGAATTTTATGTGGTCTCTATATCTGTAATATGTCCCCCATCAATTAGAGATAATATGAGTTTGTAATATGACTTTTCTATAAGAGGTTTGGTGCTCTTGAGCAATACATACACGATTGTTATTCCAAGCCTGATTTATTCTCTTCTCTTCCTTCTAACTTCTAAGAACATAAATCTATCATTCAAGTTGTTCGGGAAGTCTTTGACAACAATAAGTTGAATTATCCGCATCTCCAACTTCTCTTCTTCTAATTTCCCAAACCCTATTTCCCCTCTTAAATTTTTGGTTTTCTCTAATCCCTATCGTGATGCAGTATCAGTAGGTTGGTTCAACTGGTTTTGGTCCAACCCCAAAAAGAACTGACGCAATGGGGTTTGGTCCAACAATAGTTGGACTTATGTAAGTTAGTTCAGTGTTAAGGTTAATCTGTTATTTGTTATAGTATTCCTATGTAAGAGTGATTTAGACTTCAGTTAAGGTTTTGTCTTGAGTTTCACATTTCGACTAGGATTTCTATTTCTTCTTAAAAATAGCTTGTATTAGGATGCAATTTCATATTGAATAGCGATAAGTTGAGTGTTACTTGATTGTGACATTTCCTGCTCCTGCCTCCACTTCCCCCTTCTTCGTCTTCCTATTGTTCTATTCCTGCCCATGAAAGCCCACCTTACCGGGCCATTCCCAGGCCTGCATCATATCCATTAGAACCTATGTCTAGTCCAAACAAACCATTATAATCTATTGGAAATCCATCCTGGATGTAGCCATAAATGAATGAGGGCTAGTCAACCAAGATCTTTTAAGAGAACCAACTCAAATGCTAGAAAGAAAGGGTTTCTTTGAATTTTGGTTATGACCTATGAGAGTTTTTTGTGATTTGGCTGTAATGGAATGAGATCAATGGTAAGGACGTAGGTGGTTTACATGAACAGTTCCAAGGTTTGCTTTCAAGGGAAAAAGTATTCAAATATGGGATAAATTCCTTGAGATGGGTAACTAGGGTCTGTAGGTGTTGGAACAGGCTGAAACTTAGAGGGAACGTAGGTAATGATTTAGGGATATGATCCTCCTATGATCGGTTTGGATGGTTAAATTGGAAGATATGAGAGTAGTTGTTTATAGACTATGAAAATCCAGAAGATACTTATATCTTGAAATTTGTTGGTCAAAATGGGGTCAAACTAGGATATAAGGTCACCTGGGTTGGAATGTTGACGTGCCTAAAGTTTGGACATTTCTAATGGTTAGATTGGTGGACTCTGAACTTGAAATTTGGATGTCTTGGTAAGTCCAATAAATAAAAAGAATGAGAAAAAGGTGAGAGAATAAGGATGAGGGTGCTGGCTACCACTTACATGGTGGTGGAGCCTTGTTTTTATTGTGGAGGATCTGGAATCGACTGTTGCAGGTTGACATCCACAATCAATGCAAAATATCTTTTTTTTACTTCACATAGAACCTTTTGTCAAACACTTGGAGTTCCCTTACCAAGAGTTGAGAACAGTAAAGAGATCATAAATATAGAGTAGAACACTGGGAGAAGTTCATAAAAATAAGCTGGTGATGAATCTGCATCAAATGTGCTCCCCACCAGCAGCCAACAGCTTCAACAATGGAGCAAGCCTGGGAACCGAGGAAGGAGCTTCAGTATCATCTCTAATGATGCAAACGTAATCTTCTTTTTTAGCTGTGAACTACCCACTCAAACATCCAATTCTTGTTCAGAATCATCAACTGTGTCTCAGGAGTCCTCATCAGTTTCAACATCCATTCCATAGCAAACTTCAATATCAAGTGCCCTTTGAAGTAGATCTGAAACAATAAATGAAAAGAAATCAGGGAAAAGCAGACCAAAAGAGGAAAGAGCAGACCAGCTGCTTGTTTCATAAAAGATGTCTTGATAAGTGAAAGATTTGTAAGTTATGTCTAAATTACTTCATTGCCCCTTGTTTTCTATCTATTAGAGCTCATGCTCTTCAAAAATGGACAACAAAATGAAGAAGAATGATTTTTTTGCCATAATCCATAATATTCTTTGTCTTTCAGTTCTTTTAAAAAGAAACAAGTATAGAAAATAATACCAAACACAAAAAGAAAAATGTAAAATCATCAGAAAATGAGAATGAAAAATGATACCAACAAAACCTTAGCTTCTATTTCTGTTTGAAGAGATTTAGGCTAGATCTTTTTAGTTAAGACAAGAACATTTTTGCTTATTTGCTACTTCCTAATTTGTAATGTTTGTAGAAGATAGATCTTGAAATAGGAGTAGTTTCTGTTGTTGAAGTTTCCAATCTTTTCTTGTCAGGGGCTTTACAGCCTATTACAAATTCAGTTCATTGTTGGAATGAAACTTTTAGCTTTTGTCCCAGCTATGAGATAACCTGAATTTATATGGGTGTATACCCGACAAAGATAGCCATCCATGTTTTGAGTTTTCTGAATTCTGTAGAGTGCATTTGGTTACTAAATTTCACATATGCTTGCATTGATTCTGATTTTTCAAATCCTTTGGAATAGGCATCTATAAAATCGTAGTTCATTAGAATTAACCTTTTGGTTTCCCTGATCCTTTGAACTAGTTCGTCCTGAAAAACGTAGGGCTGATTGGCGAGATCAATAGGAATTTACTCGAAACAGTGAAATTTTAGATGATTCCATTTTCAAGGGAAATTTGACAACTCTATGGGGATTATGTGTTTGGTTGTGACACCTAAATAAATATCCGAATGATTTTTTATGGGTCAACTCATGATGCCATGGATTTGAAATCCATGGGATCAAGTAACTAAATGCACTCTTAGAGTTGAACAAAGGGTTGTAAATTTATCTTTTGACCTGTAATAGTTGCTTAAAATTTAGATCTGGTTATGAATGCTTTTAGGTTGTTATTGAGTCCATAAGCACACAACAGGTCCGATGCATGGGGTCTTTACTTCGTGCATATATATAAACCTAAAAACTTTTATGTTTCACATTTCTTGAGCATGAACCATGATTACGGATTTACTTGCACTTCCAATTTATTTGTTTCTTGTTAATCATTTTTTTGGGTGCTCTGAAGATGCTCTTGGAGGTACAGCATACTGGTTTGTGGTCATCTGGATTAGGCATGGACTCAACAGGAAATGAATTGGCTCTGGTACCAATTGAACCTTCTAGGTCACCTGTAAGCATTGCAGGAGGTCAAACCTTGTCCAATGGTAATTCAACAGGATATGGTTCCAGTTTGCTTCAAGGAAATAACTTCAGTTCAGTTCTAATGGATGTTGACGATGCATATGGCTCATCAAACACTGTGGCTAAAGGTGATAGAGGGTTAGCAGGATTACAGAATCTGGGAAACACGTGCTTTATGAACAGTGCCATTCAGTGTCTGGCCCATACACCTCCACTTGCAGAGTTTTTCTTACAGGACTACTTTGATGAGATCAACAAGCAAAATCCTTTAGGAATGCATGTATGTGATCTCCTGGTGTCTTCTTTTTGAATAAAATGCAGTGGTCTTTCTTTTCTTATGGCTTCTTTTTTGTGTGTATAGGGTGAGCTTGCAGTTGCTTTTGGTGACTTGTTGAGGAGATTATGGTCCTCTGGACAAACTCCAATTGCTCCGCGTGCATTTAAGGGAAAACTAGCTCGGTTTGCTCCGCAGTTCAGTGGGTACAACCAACATGATTCTCAAGTAAGTTTACATTTACCAAACTTTAAGTTATACAGTTGCAGAGGAATTTGTTTCAGGCTGTTTAAAACAAAGCCAAAAAAAGAAAGAAAGAAAAAAAGAAGGTACTTAAAGTTGTGTATCAAAAAAGAGCGGGTGTTGGGAAAAATTTAGGGGCCTTGTCAAATTAAACGTTGCCTGTAACATTAATCCAATTTTTATCCCAAGCCAACTTTATCCTTATTACTTCTGGTTGATTTAGACGCCATTACCGATGATGAGATGATATTTGTGCCATTTCTGGAAGGATGAATGACATGCCTTGATGTAAACAATTGAATGACTTCCTTTTGATCTGTGCAGTTCTCTTCTCTTCTCTCTCCACTATACAATGGAAACACTTTCTTTACTTTTTTTTGAATGAATTACTTGTATTCCTTCAGGAACTTCTTGCCTTCTTATTGGATGGTCTACATGAGGATTTGAATCGTGTCAAGCACAAGCCTTACCTTGAAACTAAGGATGCAAATGGTCGCCCTGACGAGGAAGTAGCAAATGAGTGTTGGGAATATCACAAGGCTCGAAATGATTCCATAATTGTGGATATTTGTCAGGTGATCTCATTTACACATGAATAGCTCATCCTGAAAGTTCCATGCTGCTAATAGTTGTATGGATTTTATATTTTGATTAATACCATTCTTGGTTTATTGTGAAATGCTTATTCTTAGTTCAGTTATTCAATTCTGTAGTTGTTACTCGAATCATGCATGAGATCAGGAAAAAGTAGAGTTTTCAAACTATCGTTTTCAAGATAGAAAAAATGGTGGAAAGTCCCTTGACCGGAGAATCTAACAGAGACATTACTGTCGAGATTCTGACCGAAAAATTAGACATTCCATGCCCTTGGAGAGTGCTTTGTTGTGCTAGGTCACTGACTCCTTTTTTGTCTTTTTTGGACCCCAATACTTGTATAAATTCATGGCTTTGAGTACCGTTTGATTGAAGTATGTGTGCTTCACTTGTACATTTTGATTTGTGCTCTGGGAATTGAAGGATATCAATGGTCATGCCCATTGATCAAGCTGGACAGCTACCAAGCAGCAGTGTGGCCAGTGTCCTGCAACCTTGCTGGTGTTGGGGGTAGTAGGATAAGTGGAGATGATGTTGTTGCATTTTTTTTAGTTCTCATGGGGAAGGGTGGCACATCTAGGGTAGAACTATCATTAATTTGTCATTTGATGGATTCCCCATCACAGGAGGCTTTCTTAGATTCAGAATGGATGATGTATGTATTGCCATGATGGTTTGTGCATATGCTAGCATTGAGCCTATTGCATATTAACTGAACTCATTACAATGGAGGCCAAGATCGGCAGATGACTTTGCAGGATGCTTGGTAAACAGGAACTGTGCTATGGAAAAATGTGTTGTGCCTCTTTTTTATTTTTATTCTTTAGTTCCTCATGCTCATTTAGCAGCTGCTTTTTATTATTATTTTTTTTTTTTTTTTTTTTGAGAAATGTGTAAAGTTAAAAAGTACAATAGGATATGATATTTAGTCAAGTTTGGAGTACGTGGGTTCAGTCTTGATGTTCCACTGCTGAAGGTTATGACTTCCCGCCATTTATAGTTGGGAATGTTGGGAACTTTAACAAATAGTGCCATAATTTCGGGCAGTTACTGCATCTAATGTAAACCAGGTCTAGGGCAAAGGGTAAATTGGTAATTTCCTAGACTTTGGGTTTAGCCCAGGAAGTTCCAACGAAAGAAAGGAGGGTTTTAGGGTTTCTAATGGGTTTAGAGCCTTCTGAAACTTAATTTCAGTTCTGATTCCTTTTGTAAATTGAATTTCAGACTTGAATTTTTTTTGCAACTCTAAATTTTCTGCAAAAATTCTCAAGGTTAAAGGTGAAGTGTAGAATTTTTAAAGTCACTGAACTAGGACAGAACTGCAAAAAATAAGGCTAGGACTTGAGTCTATGGCTTCCTGTGATTCTGAGGGATGCAAAAGGAGTTGGAAAGGGGCTGGGAATGGGGGTTTCCTAGATGGAGTAGGATGCTGTATCGCAGTGAAGAAGGTGGGGATGGGAGAGGCTGTGGCTACTAGGGAAGGGCCTAGGATTTAAGTGAAACTGTAGGGGAAGGGGTAGAAGGTGTATGCGATGGGGTGGGAGGGTTTACTATGCCTAAACAAGAGGGGAAGGGGGCAGGGATGCTATGGGAGTGAGGGGAGGGTTTTTGGGGTTGCATAGGTGAAGGAGAGGGGTAGCAAGGGGCTGCAGATAAGGAGGAAGGTAGGGGTGGGGTTTTCTTCTTACTTGGAACTGCTGGGATGCTTGCTTGAAGGTTGAAGAAGTTGCTGGAGTTGCTGAACTTGAATTAGACAACTGCAGGGTCCCCCTTAAAGGAACCCTGCCATACCTTGGCACTAAGACTCAAATTTTATTCAATTCATATTGAAAAATAAAATTACATGAAGAGGCAATTTATAGCCTAAAATAATAGACTCGGACTCTAACTGGGATCTCCTTACTGATACGATGCCATTACATATTCGATTGGACTCTTACACAAAACTCCTAACAGATAAGGAATCTTATCTTATCTAAACTACTAAATAGGACTCCTCCAAAAAAAATTTCAACTCAAAATAAGATACTTCAAACAAAGCCAACCTTAACTCAAACTAGCAACTAGACCCCACATAAATTCTGGAAATAAATTCAGAAATAAAATAAGGGCAAAACTGCCCAAATTGCCACTCTAAAGAGGTTCGGCCAGCTTAGGGTGGCTTCTTGGAGCCATCCTGGGGGCCCACTTGAGTTTCTGGCCAGGGGTTCCTTTGTGTTCACATCAACTTCTCCCTTAGGCTAGGAAGGTTTCACACTATTCAAGATTGTGATACAAATTGTATCTTCCAAGCATAACCCTAATTAGTACCTCAATCCTAGAACTTAAATAACCTAAATGACTTTGGGAACTCTTAGTCTGACATGCTCTCCTTTGTGACACTTGTCCACTACTAGGGTTCTAGGTTCATGTTTTAAAATACTCATTATTTCCCAAAAGTGGATAACTTGAATGCAGAGTTAGCTACTAATCTACAACAACACAACTAGCCTTGTCCCAACTAAATGCGGTTGGCCTTTCCTTGCAATCAGGTTTGGTTAAAGCCATGCTAGATACAAGGCTTAACCTATGCATATCCTTTCTCACCACTTCTCTTAAGGTAATCTTAAGTCTTTCCCAAGCTCTTCTAATTCCTTTAATTTGGATTATATCACTCTTCCATATAGGGACATTTACTGGCTTTCGTTGAACGTGGCCATGCCACTTCAAATGACTTTCTTGCAGCTTATAACTTATTGGAGCTTCTCCTAGACCAGCTCTAATATGATTATTCTTTATCTTATGCTTCCTAGTTTTGCCACTCATCCATCTTAGCATCCTCATTTTTGCTATAGTAGGTTTGTCTATATAATGTTTTTTAATAGACCAACACTTTGCACCATACATAATAGCTGGTCAAACAATGGTCCTTTATAATTTTCCTATGAGCTTTTAAGGGAATATATCATTCACACAAGACCTCGGACACACTTTTTCACTTCATCCACCGTATTTTAATTATTTGGGAAAGATCATCATCTATTTTACCTTTTTTATTTATGTTAGAACTAAGGCACCCAAAACAATCACTTTGAGGAATCTCCTTATCATCAGGTTTCACCACCTTATCATCCGCTGATCCTGACCAAAGTTACAAACCAGATATTGTTTTCATTTTACTTAGTTTAAAGCTTTTTGATTCAAAGTTGCTCTCTATGCTTCAAACTTGGTGTTAATCCGTGGTTGTGTCTCATTTATCAGCACAATATCATCAACAAAAAGGATGCACCAAGAACCTCATCTTGAATGTCTAGGGTTAATTCATCCATTATTAGTGCAAATGAATATGGGCTTAAAGCTAATCCTTGCTGTAGCCAATTATAATTGGGAATTCACTACCTTCCCCTACCCCCCTCCCCACCCCCCCCCCAAAAAAAAAAAAAAAAAGAGGAACCGTTCTTACACTTGTCATTGAACCATCATAGATATTCTTGACTATGTCCACATATTTACTTGCAATGTTTCCTTTCTTTAATACTTTCCAAATTAACGCTTTTGGGACTCTATCGTAAGCTTTTTCTGAATAAAACCCATATGAATATCTTTCTTGCACTCTCTATACCTTTCCATAAGTCTCTTAATAAGGTAAATGGTAAATAGCTACCATTGTAGATCTTCCTGATGTAAAGTCAAATTGGTTCTCCGTAATTATGTTTACTTGTCTAAAATGGATTTTAATTATTCTCCCATAACCTCATAGTATGATTCATCAGTTTGATGCCTCTATAGTTATTATAGGTTTGAAACTTTGAATGTCTGCTTTATTTTTGTTATTAGGACCACAATGCTTCTCCTTTATTCATCTGACATTTTCCTTATGCTCATAGTCTTATTAAGCAAATTGGTTGGCCGAGCTAACCCATAGGTTCCTAAGCTCTACCATACTTCTATTGGGATTTCATCAGGACCTTGTGCCTTGCCTACTTGCATCCTCCTTTAACTTCTTTTACTTTTGACATCGAAGTTCTTTGTATATATGTTTGAAAATTGGTGTCATGTTGAATGGTGTAATCATTTGAATTACAAGTACCTGAAGTATTCTTGTTTAGTAGGCTAGAGAAATACATTTCCCATCTCTTCTTAATGTCCTCTTCACGTACTACTATTTTGCCATTGTCACATTTAATACATTTGACATTGTCTAGATCTCTACTCTTCCTGATCCTTATTTTAGCCATCTTGTAAATAGATATTTGCCTTTGTGCCCAACTTAGTATATAAATCTTCATACTTCTCTCTTGCTTTTCCCACAATTTTCTTAGCTTCATTTTTGGCCAATTTATACCTTTGCAAATCCGCTGAATCCTTAGTCCTTTGCCATGTCTTAAAATTAGCTTTCTTATTCTTAATGTTTGATTAAACCTCACCATCCCACCACCAAGTCTCTCTATAGGAATGGGGCTTTCCTTTTGATTCACATAGGACATCTTTACCCACCTTCTTGATACATGTAGCCATCTCATTCCACATCGCATTAGTGTTCCCCTCAAAATCCCACTTTCCTTGTTTGATTATTTCATTAGCAAAGGATTTCAAACACTCTCCTTTAAAGTTCCACCATTTTATTCTAGGGTAGTTAACCTTGCACCTTTTATGAGTTTTTGGGGTTAGGCAGATATCCAAGACCACTAGTCTTTGCTGTGTGGTTGAGCTTTTCCCTAGTATTACCTTGCAATCCGTGCACAACAATTTATTAGACCCTTAAGTTAGGAAGAAATTTGTTTGGCTTCTATGATGTCCGTATTTGAAGGTAATCAAGTGTTCCTCTCTCTTTTTGAAGTAAGTATTTACGACAAATAGATAAAAAATAATAGCAAAATCTAAAATTGAGATTCCTTCCTCATTCCTCTCTCCAAAACCATATTGATGTGAACCAGAATTCTCCCCTTAGCTGAAACCCTAAGTGGGGCCCAAAACCCACAGCTAGGGGGAAGCCTCCTAGGCTGGACAAACGGGGCAATTGTCCTTATTCGCCTCTTAGATTAATTAATTCTAATTTCAGCACATGTTTTTAGTAATTATTGTTTTAATTCCAGCATGAGAGTCTCTAGTAGAATTTTTTTTTTATTGTGTGCCAATTAGAGTCCATTAGATCTTTTATTGTTTGGTCTGTTGAGATTAATGTAGGGGGATCCTAATCAATACAGGAATGCCAGTTAATGTTAAGAGTCTTTCAGTAGGCTGTAAATAGCCTATTCTTTCTTTGTATTTCTTAAGTCTGATAATTTGAATAAGAATTATTGAGTTGAGGACCGTGTTCCTATTTGAGGGGGCCACACAGATTTTAAATTAATTTCCTCTTCAAAGGTCAGCACCTTTCTTCAAGAATTCCAGTGTTCTTCTCCCAATTCTAGCAGCCATCAACAGTCTCAGCAAGCTCTAAGGTAAGTACACCAGTCCCCACCTCCTTCCCTCACATCCCCACACCCCTCCCCAGCCCTCCCCCTGTGCAGACTCTAGGAACCCCTCCCCTTCCTTTGGAGCTCATTCCCTGCCCTCCTCCCACACCCGCATGCCTTCTGCAGCCCCCAGACTTCCTTCTGACAGCAAGGGAGCCCTCCCCCTGCCCCTTCCTCTCTTGTGGCACCCTCCCTCCTTCCTACCCCATTCAGCTCCTTCTCTCTTTCTCTACTGACATGCGGCAGTAAAAAGGAAAGGAACAGAAAAAAAGAAAAAAGAAAGAGGAAAGAAAAGAAAGAAGAAAAGAAAGAGGAAAAGAAGAAGAAGAAGAAGAAGAAAGAAAGATTGCCCAAGATCTTCAAACCCTTATCCCATTCCATCCTATGTAATTTGTTAAAACCATAACCTATCTATAACCTCCACTTATAGATTCCAATCTTTAATTAACAAATTATTCATCCCGTATTATTTTGTTACATCCTATATTGCTTCCCTATTATTTAATAGACCTTCCCATCTAGGTTTTGAGCTTTCCCATATAATTTAGATTGATTCTATTTCTTCCCACATCTTTTCCTTATCAACCCATGTCACTCCTCAGATATTCCCACAACTTTCGCAGATTCCCATTGGCAGCCCATTGTATTTTTAAATTTATTTGCTCTAAGATTCTGGGAAAACCCTCAATTTTAGGAAATTCTTCCAAAAACCCTAAGCCTAAAATTGGATTTCACATCACATGTCCTCCATTTACACTCTCACATAGCCTCTTTGATCTTTCTCAAAATGTCATTTAGATCACTCCCTATGATAATCTTTTCTCCTTGACGAGTTCCTTGCATTAATCCATCCATATTTTTGCAAAATTCTTGACTTTAGATGTTCATCTAGTCCTACTTGAGGTGCACATGTGCTAATTATATTTACGATTTCTTTCTCCATTGCAAACTTGATAGTAATAAGCCGATCACCTAATATTTTAACGTCCACCACATCGTTCTTTGAATCTTTATCCACTATTGTACCTACTTTTCCTCATAAAATCTATTAATTCTATGCTCTTTCCCGTTAATGATTCTATGTTCTAAGATGCCAATCTAATCCTACGTTTTTGGTCAGCTACTAATCTGTCACCATTTTATTTATTTCTTCCTATTTTTGACCCCCTGACTTGCAATATGGCCTTGGGTTTGGGTAAGGTGGCTTAGGTCCTCTCTGTGGATTCTTCTTGTCTCTATTAATAAAATGTTAGAGGCGCTTCCCCTGTCATGGGTCCTGGATAATATTCAGGTTATACAATAAAATTGAGAAATAAAAAAAAGGCTTTTTTTTTCCCCTTCTTTCATGAACTTATGTATATATTACTTGCTATCATTTGATTATGTTACCATTTGTTATTCACGATGTTGATACTCTAGAACTGTCATGATATGCAAGACATGTAATATTTCAGTTCAGAATAACCTTCATTGGTTCATTATGCAGTGATTCAAGCTGAAATGATTTACTGTGCTTCTAAATTCAATTTTGATGCCTGTGTTATTTTCCTGATGCCTGATGGCATGATGTTTGTATAAAAATTTCAGGGTCAGTATAAGTCAACACTGGTATGCCCAGTTTGCAGCAAAGTTTCAGTGACTTTTGACCCCTTCATGTACTTATCGTTGCCATTACCTTCAACTGTGACACGGTCAATGACAGTTACTGTTTTTTATGGTGACGGAAGTGCTCTTCCCATGCCATTCACTGTCACACTGCTTAAACATGGTTGCTATAAAGATCTTACTCAGGCGTTGAGTGATGCATGCTGTTTAAAGAGCGATGAGAGCATCTTACTTGCGGAGGTATTGTTACAATTACCAATATCTTTGATTGATAAAATTTAAATTTATACATTATTTTCTGCTGTTACTTAAAAGGTAGTGGATTGCGACTCTTTGCAGGTGTTTGATCATCAAATATATCGATACTTGGAGAAGCCTTCTGATCCCTTGTCTATGATAAAGGATGATGAGTATATTGTAGCCTATCGACTTCCTAAAAACCACGACGGATTAACAAGATTAGAGATAGTTCATCGAAGTAAGGGAATGTAAGCTTTTTCTTCCCCGGTGATCCATATCTAGACGATTTTTATTTAGTGTTGCAGTAATTTATTTCTTTTTTATTTCACTGGTATTAGTGTGATTGGTGTTTGCCATAAATTTCTTCTATAATGTTATTATTATTGTAACCTGTAATTTTGGAGACATCTCATCTGGATTTGCATGTCGTGCATTCAGATTTCTTGGGATCAGATTCTATTGGCTGATCTGGCTTGGGATTGGCCAAGTTATATCTGGTTCTCCTCAATTGGGATTAGGCCAATCCTTTATGCCAGTTCCAATAGTTCAGATTGGATTTAGACTCTCTTTCTGTCTCTCTCTCTCTCTCTCTCTCACACACACACATGCGCACACAGACACACACCTTTGTATACTACCTTACTATCATAACAAGAAGAATTTATCATTTCTCCAGAGGCACGTCGGACATGAGTAACAGCAGGGATTTGAGACTTTTCGGTACACCTCTGGTTACTTGTCTGGGAGAGAGTCCTCATACCGGAACTGATGTTCAAATTGCAATACACAAAGTGCTTGCACCATTACAGAGAAAGTCATATTTTTCTTTAACTCAGACCCATGCCAACAAAGAAAATCGTACTGCTCCCGGAATTGATGTTGATCAATCCAACAGCTGTGACCCTCAATCTGGACTTTGGAGCCAAGCAATAGACAACATGGAAGTAGAGCAGAAATCTAATGCTGGATTGTCATACCAGCTCTCTTTAACTGATGAGAAGGCATCGAGCTGCACTCCGATTGGGAATGATTCCCTAATTCAGACTGAATCCATTAAGGTTGTCTTGGATTGGTCAGAGAAAGAACATGACATGTTTGACACAAACTTCCTTGAGGATCTTCCTGAGGTCTACAAAAGTGGCTTTGCTGTGAAAAAGACACGGCCAGAAGCACTCTCTCTGTTTTCTTGCTTGGAAGCCTTTTTGAAGGAGGAACCATTGGGGCCTGATGACATGTGGTAATTAATCTCAGATGCTTCAGAGTTGTTATATTGCCTAATGTCTGTTGCAGTGTTGTCTAACATTGTTGTGCATTATTCTCTTGATGCAGGTATTGTCCTACATGCAAGGAACATAGACAAGCATCAAAGAAGTTGGACTTGTGGCGGCTGCCAGAGGTTTTAGTTGTTCACTTGAAACGATTTTCCTATAGCCGGTATCTGAAGAACAAGCTTGACACCTTGGTGAATTTTCCTATCCATAATCTTAACATAAGCAAGTATGTGAAGAGTAAGGAGGCTGGTCCTCAATCACATGTGTATGAGCTCTATGCCATCAGTAACCATTATGGTGGCCTAGGAGGTGGCCACTACTCTGCATATGCGAAGGTAAATTTTTTTATTGTTTTGCTTAAACCCATGCTTTTTATAACTGAAATTGCAACGAGAAGCTGCATTTTCTGCCTACTATATCCATGCACTTCTGTTTATTATTAATTTTTATTATCTTTTAATTTACGTGAATTGAAGGCAAGTTTATTAGTTTGCAATATTAGTAATGGAATCATTTGTCAGTAAGTCTAATCTCAGTTTCGTGGATGGAAATCAGTAATTTCCTTGTGGAAATGAACTTGATTGTATCCTTATCCTCAAATTTCTTATTGGGAGGATGATAGCGAGGACAATAGAAGGCCTTGAGAAACATGGGGATAGGCCTGTTATACATCTAAGATCTCTATGGAATTTAGCTTAGCCAGATTTCCTGCCAGGATTGATGAGATCTTAGTGTTGGCTGACCTTTCTAGGGCTAGCTTCATCTTACTGAATTTTCTTGACCTTCTGGACATGGAGCCTGATAGTGTATCTAATTTTTTTTTTCTTTACTGGGTTGGCAGATAATTGATGAGGATAGATGGTATCACTTTGATGATAGTCATGTTTCACCAGTTACAGAGGATGAAATCCGGACATCAGCTGCTTATGTATTGTTTTATCAGAGAGTTGAACCAAAGGTGGGTGCTGAAGAGTCATCTAAGTTTCGTTCTCCAAGCAACCGAGGGTGATTACATCAGAGTTTAGTTCTCCAAGCAACTGAGGGTGATTACAACTAAAGAGTATGCGTAATAGCAAATTAGCTATGCGTCTTTGATGCTTTTGTTGTTTTTCTAGAGGAAGCACAGATTGCTTTGGCTCTACGGCTACTGCTAGTTGGAATGGATGGTTTTTGTGGGCTGAAGGTGAGCAAAGCGGTCCGATTTTGATTAATAAGGCAGGGTAGAAAATCATTCTGTTTAGACGATGAATTGCTGATTAAAATGCGAGCAAATTATATTCCGCTGGTTTATTATTCATTTTCACAATGAAATTTTTGAAGGTAGTTTGGCAGTACATAAATTGTAGGGAAAGTATTTGTTTCCTGAAATTATGTAACCCTCAGGTCCGGTCTACCCAAGATGTTCCCTGCACTCACTGCAAGTTGCTTACGGTCGCTCAGCCAAGTTCTGATGTTATTCGAGTAATCGGGTCCATCTGTCTATGGTTCACGTGGTTTCCTCCGTAAGGTTTTCAAAATTACATGATATGTGAAATTCTCATTGTTTGTAAAGTTATAAGTTATGTTTCCTCAGGGTAAGTATGCCTTTTGCAATAAGATTCTCAAATTCTGTTTCTTTATGGGGGTAGAATTCTCAAATTCTCTTTGAACTCGAGAATTTTGGAGCATTGTGCCTAGTTTGTATTTTGGTGGATTATGTTTGCGTGAAAGGATTTTCTGAGTCCACATGGTTGGGGAGCTAGTAAATACGTATTGTGGGTCAGGGGGAATCAGATGTCACCTAGGGTGTTGAAAAGGGCCCCCCCCCCCCCCCCCCCCCCCCCCCCCCCCAAAGATGTGGTTCGCAGGTTCTTTAAATAAATTGAATTTTTTTCTCTTTGTCGTTTGGAATTCAAAGTTGATCGGAAAAATCGCAGCACAAGAGAGTTTAAAAAAAGAGAGAGAGAGAGAGGGTAGACCAGGAGCAAATTGTTCATGGAATTTGGTCAAAAGACCTATATAAGAAACCCTAGTAATCTTACACGAAAATTTAACAACGTGTGAACGTCGTTGAACTCATACCGAGAATTAAAAACCTCAACAAAACTAGAAGATTAGAGTGGAATACATCATAGAGAAAAGAAGGCGAGAAATCCTAAATGTGAGAAAGAGAAGAACCCCAAATCCATCGCATTCTTCAGACCTAAAAGAGTATTTGTTCTCCGGTTCAACATAAAACCAAATACCGGTGGTTCAATGTAATGCACGAATCGATGAAACTGAATAATCAATGGAGCCAAACACAACCAACCACACAAAAGATAGATATATATATCTTTTGTCAATAAAAAATAAATTCCATTATATAAAATGGTTAAAAGACATAGAGGTCGAAGAGACAAGGAAGAAGGTGGTATTCCCCTCTAATGACGAACAAGTTTGAACATTCTAGCTCTACTAGCTAGGTAATCAACAAAGAGTTGCTAAACCTAGGAATGTAATAGAAATAGACATCGAAACTTAAAGACAAGTTTAGAAATAGCTAATAATAAGCCTTTACATATCCAATCTAAAGAAGTAGAACAACCTAATCAAGTCAGTCAGCATTGCAGGTTTAAAATCAAAGTACACATGGATATCAAGAGCCTCCAGATGAAGAGCTAAAAGCAAGCCATTTATAATGGCTTGAAGTTCCAAGATAGCTAGCGAGACACCTTCATTGCCCCCACATTGAGCTGCTACAAAGTTGTATTGCTAGTCTCACATAATACAGTCTCTCCCACCAAAGTGAGTCTCACTCTTCCATGAGCCATCCACAAAGAGCTAAAATGCATATGTAATATCATCTCTATAAGCTATCTGTCCAAATGTCCTCTCTCCCCATTGCAATTAATGTCCACAATAATGCTGAATTTCTTGCAAATCTGCCAAAATTGTACTATTTCGTCAATGTGATTTCCTTGAAGCAAGTTTAACCTCCAACCCATCTTGGGCTTGGAGAGGGATTTTAGAGGGCATAAAGGTTCTTCAAGCTGGTCTTTTGTGGAGAGTTGGTAAAGGGGACAACATCAAAATTTGGGAGGACAATTGGTTGCCTAGTAATCTAGGTTTTAAGCTTCTTCATCTAGAATTCAGATCGAATCAAGTTACTTGGGTTGCTGATTTGATTGATTAAGATCATCAGAAATGGAAAGAAGATTTGGTGAGAGGATTTTTCATAGAGAAGATGCTAAAATCATTCTTAAAATTCAGCTTGCCATCTTCCTTGGTGAGGATTAGAGGGTGTGGGGACCTTCCCACAACGGCTTATTCTCAACTAAATTTGCTTATCATTTGTTGTGTGATTTGATGGATAGAGATAATCCTCACTTAAGGGGTGTTGCAGTTTAGCAACTACAAATTCCTAAGGAAGTATGGAAGTCTATTTGGAATAGCAAAGCTCCCCCTAAACTTCAGACTTTCATGTGGAGGGCGCTGTTGGGTGGGTTAGCTACTATTGCCGCTTTAAAATATAGGAACCTAGCAAAGGAGGCCTATTGTCCTAGATGTGGAGGGGGTGAAGAAACAATAGAACATATCCTTTTTGACTATCCGTTTGCTAAGCTGTATGGCATTCTTCTCCTCTTGGTTTTGCTACTCTTCATGCCAGTCTTTCTCTTACAGAATTCATTCAAGCATGGTGTAAAGTTGGGGCTGACAAACAAGAATCACAAAATGTCTCCAGCCTTGCGATCTTCATTTGTTGGGAAATATGGCAAGCCCACAATAGGATGTTGTTTGAAGGCTGTAATGCATCCCTAGTTGAGATAATTCAGCATGCTATAAGAGAGGTTAGAGATTACTCTGCTGCAAGTACATCTTGGAAGTTGAAGACACTAGCAGCCTCTACTTTGGAAGCATCAAGTCAATGTTGGAGATCTCCTCCTAGGGGAAATGTGAAGCTTAATTCTGATGCATCGCTAAAAAACAGCTTAGGGGGCTTGGGGATAGTGTTGAGAGATTATCAAGGAGCTTCATTAGCTGCAGTCTCAATTTCCTACTCTTTCTTTTCACCAATTGAAGGCGAGGCCCTAGGCATTCAAGAAGGTTTGCTACTTGCAGCAGCTGAAGGGATTGATCATTTGCAAGTAGAAAGTGATTGCTTAGTCCTGATTAACACTATTAATTCACAAGTTTCTACTCCAGTGGGTCTTTTGAACATTGTGGAAGACATCACTCATTTGGCTTCCTATTTTATTTCATGTAATTTTTCTTTTGTTCCTAGGGGATGCAATACTGTTGCTCATTCCGTAGCTGGGAAGGCTGTTACCTCGGCAAGGAGGACTATCTGGCCAAATTCCTCTTCTTGGTTGTTAGATTTGTGTAACCTCGACACCTTGTATGATGCTTGCTCTTTGAAATAAATTTCAATTTACCAAAAAAAATAAAAATAAAGAAGAAGGCGACGTCATTCCTCTCTCATCCAAATGTAGAGATCACAGCACTTTCTATTTTATAGAGGGTAAATTTTAGGATAAAAATATTAAATTTTTATGAACCATCAATTTCCCTTTGGATAAAGAAACATGTTTATCGGTCACACCCAAAAGTTTAGATTAAATTAAAATAATTTTTTTATTATCTAAATCTTACCTCAATTTAGATGTGACTAAGGGTGTCAATATGGTACCGAAACCATTTAACCATACTGAACCGCGCCGCTTAACGTACCGTACTACACGGTTTCAAATTCGGTACAGTATGTACCGAAACCGTTTTTTGGAATTTGGTACGGTAAGGTTTCGGATTTTGATGGTGTACCATTGGTAAGGGTGTCAATACGGTATGGTATCGGTAATTTGGTATAGTATGTATCGTACCGCATTTCAAACCGCCATACTGAAACCGTACTATATCGAATTTATTCGGTACAGTTTATGATTTCAGTATATAATTGATACGACAAAAACTTACTTAAACAAAAAAACGCTTGGATATTTGCAAATCCTTGCCTTTGGGGGATACCGATTGTTTCCTTATTCTTCTTATATTATTATTATTATTTTAATTTATTTTTCCCTTCGATGCTTCTCTGCTCCGAGGATATCATTTTATTTTTCCTTGTATGTGGCGTATTTCAAGAGAAGCTGACTTATACTGTGAAGTGGAGTAGTATTGTTCTCTTCAGTTACTGCTTATTGATATGGATTAGTCTCCACAGTCATCTTAGATTCTGTCATGGGGGGCCATCGCATTGGTCCCAACTGGGGGTGAAGTTCTTCATTTGTTAATGCCCTGCATATGGGATGGAAATACTGTTTTTTTTTATCAAGTGTGATCCATCCTCAATGCTTTTTCCGCTTCTTATTTTCCTTACATAACGTATTCTTCTCAGAATTATTACCAGTTGAACACCGTCTTAGATGCTTCTTGTTTTTTTTTTTTTATCGAAGAAAAAGAAACTATATTAAAATTAAGTCTGGAAACACTTACAAGGACTACATATAATGTTATTACAGTAATCCTCTTGATTAAACGCTATGTTAGCATAATATTCAAAATGCATCCGGAGCGAACTGTTTGGGAAAATATCAAATTTAACCATTTTTGTGGTTTTAGCTATATCCAAAAGACTTGTTAATTCTGCCAGAGGCCACTTTAGATTTGTAGGCTTAGGTAATAGATGAACGATTTTTGAATTGTTTGTCCATATCTCATCTATACTTAACCCACGTTGTGAAGCTGTTGACATTCCAATCTGAAGTCCATCAAGCATAGCCTTCACCACACCTTCCGTCTTTTGCTTTCCAAAGTTGACATATTGTATATGTCTGTCTTTGTATATTCCCACGCTCCATCCTACGATCCCTAGTTGTTGATTAGGAACCCCTACACACATCAAAATACATTTGTTAGTTATTAGTATATTATTGCATAGATCTTCTTCCAAGTTATAACTATTCCCAAAGTTGTTGTGACTGTAAATATTAGTATTATCTTCCTCCCTTTGTGGATTTAAAGCTCCTATCCAAGACATTAGTTTTCCGAGCACCTGGTTGGGGTTAGGTACTTTTTGATTGAACACCGTTTCATTCCTTTCCTGCCATATGAAATAGCAAGTTATAATGAAGATGGACATAAACCCCTGAAAGTTGTTGTGGTTGTTTAATTGGCTTCCCATGTTTTGGCACCAATTAATTAGGGAGTTATTCGTCCAATTTTCAGTATGCAGTCCCAATGGTCCGGCCGCATGTATGCGCTTTCCCCAATCACATGAAATAAAGAGGTGCCATGTTGTTTCTGCTTCTTTCCCACTCATCTTGAGTGTCCATCTCATATGCTTCTTGATCATCTAAACATAGTTGCAATTTAGATCAGCCAAGTTTGAATTGTTTTCTTGATGCATACTTTCAAATTAAACATTAAGCAATCAGAGAACCATCTCAAATTTCACATCTTGTTTTCAATTATTCATTTTATCAGTTGAAAATTTAATTACCCTCCACATTTGATCAGATTTGTGGACTAAGACTAACCCAACAGTTGGATTTATAGTAATATCTCTTATTTCCAGCTCAAACTAATTGGCCTCTAAAATTTTACTCCAGATCTTGATCAGTCTTCAACTATTACCAAAAAGATGGATTAGTTTAAAGAAGCTCTAAAGCTGTAAGCACAATTCTATAAAATCGCTGACAAAAATCAAACACTTGTCATAAAAAGCAGAAGTAGAAGAACCTATGTCACAACGATTCACTTACAATGCAAATGGGAGTTTCTAGAGGACAGGTGAACCAGGTTGGGCATCAAAAGGGAAAATGAAGGTGCTAGCTTCAACTCCAGAGTCGTAGTCGCAGAGAGCCAGAGAGACGAACGAATGGAGAACTCGATCTGAATGCTGATGCTTGAACTCAAACTGAAGGTTGATGCTTGAACTCAAACTAAAGGCTGAAGCTTGAACTCGAATTGAAGGCTGAAGCTTGAAGAAGGCTCAGCCGGCTCAAGAGTCGCAGAGAGGAACAAAGTCACAAACATAACAAAATTGTAAAACAAATGGATTTTGGGACTTAGGATTATTAACTTATTAGGGTTTAAAGTTTAAAACAAAATTATAGAACTAACCTTAAATACGGTACAAAAACGGTATTCGGTAATTCGGTAGGGTATGCATCAGCGGTACACCGTCTAAAACTGAAACCGTACCGAATTACAGATAATGGTTTAGGTACATACCGTACCAAATTTGAAACGATGCAGTTTTAAGTGGCGCAGTTCGATATGGTTAAACGGTTTCGGTACTATATTGCACCCTTCTTCACATCAAAATTGAGGTAAGATTTCGGTATGGTGATTTAAAATGCAGTATGATACTGTGACGTACCAAATTACCGATAGCGTATCATATTGATACCCTTAGATGTGATTGATGAATATATATCCTTCATCTAGAGAGAAATGGACTATCCAAAAAAATAAACCATCCAAAGAAATGAACCAGATAAAATTCCTAAAAATATTTAAACAAGTGGGAGTGCAAGGGAGGGGAGAGAAATAATAATTACAAAATTTCTATTATTCATATGTATTTTTTTTCTTTTTGGAAGCTGAAGTTTATCCAGACCAGCAAGCTCATACCTTGATTACATCCTCATAGGAGAACCTGTCTACAAGAATTAAACCCATCACATGACCTAATCTGCTGAGAAGTATGGATCTCCATCACTTCAACAATCCTACATTGACTACTATTCATATTTCAACATAAACTGACTGCTCAAATCATGGTTGGCCGTTGGCCCAACTTGGTTAATTTCCTTCAAACTGTCGAGTTTTTAACCCCGAAAAAAAAGTAAAACCGTAAAAGTAGAAGAAAAAAAAATCCTCAAAAGGAGAAAAAGGGAAGGGGGGGTGTATTAATTTGAAGATGGCGGACGCTTCCTAAAATCTGATTCCTGCAGCAGAGACAACATTAACTGGACCACACCCAACACATTCAAAGTGCGAAAGACGACAATCCGGAAAAGCCCAAAGACAGCGAAGCCGGCCTGCACGTGCCCCTCTCTCTCTCTCTCTCTCTCTCCCATTATTCATAAGTCATTACCCTCCAACCGACCATTACTCAAACGGCTATTTCCTTTACCATTCTTTCTTCCTCTTTTGGAGTGGGAAATGCAGAAAGCAGAAGAAAGGATTTAAAGCAGAGAGAAATCGATAATGAATAAATAAATAAAGCCAATAAACACGGCTGTCCAGAGTCCAGACAAACAAACAAATATGGCCGGTGGGTCCCACCAATTGAACCGATCTACGAAGTTCGACGTGTAAAATCCAGGAGCAGGACAAGGACAGGAGCATCGTCGGCTTTAATTATAGGATTCCATTTACACAGCAGCTTTTCGGCGAAGAGGAAGAGGAAGAGGAAGGAGGAAGAAGAAAAAGGATTTATTTTCTCTTCCCATGTTCTGCTGCTACTTCGGCTCCAACCCTGAAACACTTGAACAGGAACAGCTTAAAGGAAAAGTAATGACGAACTCAACCACCCACAAACCGCAGTCGCAGAAGCGGCGCCGAGGAGATTAGATCTCTCCTGAAATTTGAAAAAAAGAAAAAAAGAAAACAACCAAAATCAAACGGCGTGAATAGTGAATGTAGTATACAAGAACAATATTAGTTATATATATCTCATCTAGCTATAGAGGATATTCAAAATAGCTCACCGGAGCAGAAGATATGGACATGTAGCCATTTGACGAATCTGCGGGAGAGGGCGTAGTTGCAGGGTTCCCACCGGCACCGCTGCTTCCGCTTCCATCACCGGTACTGCCACCTTGTGTGCCACTGCTGTTACTGCTTCCATTATTATTATTTATTATTATTATTAGTACCGGCAGGAGCGAGTGCAAATTCATACGCTGGTGTACCATCGGGCTTAAAGAATCCAAAATTCCTCTCCGATGTTGGACCCGGCTTTAGGTTCTCGTTAAAAAGCGCAAAGAAGTAGATATTCAAATCAGAATTGGGCCTCAATGGCGTTCCCTTCTTCTGAGCTACCAGCTTCATCAGGTTACCGTTGTACTTCTTCGCGTTCTCCGGTGTCGCACCGGCTTCGTCATCGTCGCCCTTGGACGGCCAACCAGTCTCTGAAATCTGCACCGGCAATTTCTTGTATCCCAGCGAAGCAAGCGCAGCATACACGGCGTCGATCTGAGCGAACAGCATGTTATCGTAGCGGAAATTAGTGCCGGGATCCACAACCCCTGGGTTTGGCTGGAAACAGAACATAGTCTAGCGAGACCTGTTTCGGGTTCGCCCTGTACGCGAAGTATGGATACGCGTTGATGAGGAAGGGGGAACAGTTTTTCACATGGAAATCCAAGATGGGCGAGATGTACTGCGTCAGATCTCGCCGGAAAGCGCCGGCGGAAGGCGGATAGGAGGTCTCCAGCACCGCCAACGAGTGTGCAGTAGTGACGGTGACCTGCTTGTCTAAGCCTAGGCATGCCAGGGCGGCCTGCATGCTCTGCATTGCAGGGAGGAGGTGCTGCGTCAAGGATGTGTCGTTGAACGTTAGAACCTCGTTTCCGACGGTGATGCAGGTGATTTTGGTTGCAGGCAAGTATGCTTGAACGTTGGTTTTCACCCAAACCAGTGCTTTATCCGGATCCTTCATCTTGGCCAAGTATTCATTACCCAGAGAGACGATGAATTCGACGCCGGTGTTGGCGAAGGCACAAAGCACTCGGGGATTTGCATCGTAGAGCTTCACTTTAGTGACGCCTATGGAGCGGAGAAGGGGAACGACGTTTTGCGGCGAAGGGAGATTGTTAGCGATCTGACCGTAGTTGATGCCGACGGAAGCGACCAGTAGAGGAAGTAGAAAACCTGCAAGAGTGGAGCCTCAGATTGTTTAGTAGAGGAGAAAAGAAGAGTAAGCAACTGTTCTAGATCAGGTGGTGAAAGCAGAGACAGACAGTACAGTACCTGAGAGGAGAGCAATGAGAGCTGAGGAGCGAAACCTCTTAGTAATCTCCATGACCTAAAAATTGAGAAAAGATAAGGAAAATGGGAAATGGAGAAGTAGAAACCGATGAAACCCAGCTTAACTAGCTATCTCGCCGGAGCCGAAAGAGCAATAAATAGTCAATGTACTTAATTTATGTAGTAAATTGTGAGAGAGTGCGAGAGGCTGCCGTTGTGGTTGCAGGGCGCAGGCTCACACAGGCACACAGCACAGCCTCGCCGCCGCACCTCGGGGAGAGGAGCCTTTCTGCTACTCTACCAACGCCACCGCAGACCAAAGGATAGATAGAGCAGGGCAGTGACTAGGGCAGTGACTGGGAGTGAATGGGAGTGTAGCAGTGAGCATCCGTGAAGACTTAATTATGAGGCTGAATGGAAACGTGGCTATTAATATTTAATACCACCAATATCCCCAAAGGGAATCTCTAAACTGGACTTGGGCACGCAATGGTTAATTTATAAGATAATTTACTCTCTCTCCCCGCCCTTTATGTATTATTTTTTATCTTTTTGGGGTTGGGGGGCTTTGTGGTGGTAGAATCTCTCCATTTACACCCTTGGGTGGTGGAATCCGTATCCTTTCTGAGATTTTTGGCACCCTTAGGAAGACTGGACTTGCCACGTTATGCATTTTCTTGTATATCTGTGCTTTCTGTCTTTTGCTTTTATTTGGGAGTGAACTGAACTTTCATTGAAACGAAGGAGAAGAAGAACACAACAAGGCATTCAACTTACAAATATTCAAAAGCCAACGAGTGGCAATGGACCAGACTGTCTTACTTATCAAAGATAGGGCTCACCAACGAGTAAAAGAATCCACTACATGATTTGATTCCCTACAACCATAAAGAGGACGTACAATGAGACAATAGATTCATAATATCTAAGATACAAGATAGACGACATCAACAACAAACGGGCGCTCAGGGGCCGTTAATGATCTTCACTAGTTGCTCATAGTCCGATATACACACTATCAAGGAGAAACGTTCTTGCACCTCCAAAGCTAATCCAGCTCGTGAAGCTGCGGCTTCTCCCAAACAAAATACAAGGGAAATTTTCCAGTATCTCTGTAGAAAGTTGAGCATTGAGATACATACAACCTGTCAATTTTTACCTTAAAAAAAAAAAAAAAAAACCTTGATAATTCTCTAAAAAAACCCTGCCAATTTCTTAAAAAGAAAAAACTTATTAAAAAAATTATAAATTTATTATTAAATAAATTGACAGCACCCATCTCATAAAGAAAGAACATAGGATTAGAACGAAGACTATTATCAAACCCTAAAAATCCAACGGTTTATTTCAGCGACCAAGATGAAATGACCAAATGATAGATTTGTGGATTCCCATCCTCTCTAATTCCCTTCCCTACAATTTCCTGCAATTCCCTCATAGGATTGTGCCATGTGGCATTTAAGTAATCCTAAATGTTACCCAACAAACTAGAGTTTAAATAAAATTCAAATTTATGGGTGGGTTTAAATAAAATTCAAATTTATTTTAAATTTGATAACCGTTGGATTACTTTAATGCCACATGGCACAATCTTATGAGGGAATTACAGGGAATTGTAGGGAAGGGAATTACAGAGGATGTGAATCATAGATTTGTCTACAAACTTATGGAAAAAAAACAGTGACGGCATTATGAAATTCTCTCCTTTCCAAAGTTGCTGTAAAGCGGAATCACATCCTCTGTAATTCATTTCCCTACAATTCCTGTAATTCCCTCATAGGATTGTGCCATGTGACATTTAAGTAATCCAATGGTTATTCAATTTAAACTAAATTTGAATTTTATTTAAACCCACCCATAAATTTGAATTTTATTTAAACTCTAGTTTGTCGGGTAACCTTTGGATTACTTAAATGCCACATGGCACAATCCTATGAGGGAATTACAGGGAATTGTAAGGAAATGAATTACAGATGATGTAATCCGTTGTAAGGCTGTTCTCCAAGAACATAACCCAACCCCTCTTTTTGCCCCTTTAGGTTACATCTATTTGCAAAAATGGGGTGGAAAAAAAAAAGGTGAAAAAAATAAACATGTGAGTCCAACAGAAGTAGCTAGTTTATGAGGATTCTCATTCTAGGTAGAGAAGGATACTGAACCGAGTTGGTTGGTGCTATAGGGGAAGTATCTGGACTACATGTAGTATGTCACTGTATGACATTGCATTGGATTAGAAACCCTGACATGTGCCAGTACTCATGCCAATGGTCGTGGTGAGAGAGTATGGACCTAAACCTCAGCTATGGTTGATTGACAAGAATTTAACCCCTTACTTGAAATCCCAATAGAGGTAATCAGTTCGTAAGGGATCAGAGTGACTAGACTTACCCAGAGGAGGGCTGGTGTATATCTTAAAACATGTCTACTATATTAGAGATTTGTATCGTAAGACTCTAGCTGCATTCCATACATTTGCATATCCTCCTTTATATATGTTGTTTATCATGATAAAATGTTGACATGTATATGAGATGTGTTTCCTTACTGAGTTCATCAAAACTCATTCATTTTGTGGATATTTGTTAAACTAAACAGATGAGAATCTTGATCGGGAGAAATTCCCTATGAGTGGGAGAATCCTAGTGAAGAAGCTTTGGAGGTGCCACTAGGAAGTGACGATGTATACTACGAAGCCACCTGCGGATGCTTGAAATGCGCTTACAGCACCCATTGATGGCAAGAGGATTTAGGTAGCGCATAATTTTTGGAAGTCAATGGAGGAAGAATGGATAACCCCCTTCATTGCAAAGCTAGAAGAAAAGACCATCGCCTATGAAATAGCATAAAGAAGCAATCAGACTTAATTTAATTTAGTTTGCTTATGCTAAACTCTATTAATTTTGGGACATGATTACTTTATTCCTTTTTCATTGATTCATTCCTTTCGAGTATTGAATTCATGTAATTCTTTTTATTTAATTATTTGGATTATTCTTGCTCTTGATTATTATTGTGTGCATTTATCATTATTGATGGTAAACCTTGGATCTTGTGACTGTGGATAGCAACCCATGGGTTGTCGGGCAGGACCGATACTGGCGGGTGGGGTGTGACACCATTCCCTAACTCTATGGTCATCCACATATTGTTGGGGTGGATGCTCTCATGTCCCTTCATGACTCATTGGTTGCTTATTAAACGCCCATGAGCTAAATCATAACATATGCAACCTTATCAATGCATGATCAACAGTGGATCACTGAGTATTCGCAAGGACTAGCTATCGTTGTAGGATGAAATAGAGTCATGTCACTATTATCATGGATCATTCAGCTTCAATATCCCTACTGAAAGGGTGGTAGCATGTATGTATACCTAACCATGCAATCTAGACCTTATAGGTATGTAATCCAACAATCATGATAGTGCTAGGGGCATTAGAGAACAATGTCACATACCACAGTCCCTAATATCCCAAGCTAGGAATACCCATCAAGGATACCATCAGTCATAGTTACAATAGCTCATCATTCCATATCACATAATAAACCAAGTACATCTAATCATCATACATAACACGTTATTATCAAGAGAGCATTTAAAACTACAGTAATAAGAAGTTATAAGATCACTTATGCATTTAGAGCAATGAACAGTCATTACATTACATGTCAATTCATATATAAGGAGATGTAACCTTACCTGTTGAAGTGAAAAAGGTATTGAAAGTACAATTAAACTTCACAAGTAACAAGTTCAATAGATCCATGGGAACAACACCAAGCACAGGTCATAGCCAATAACCAGGATTTCAACAGATGGCCAAGACATATATCAGTAGCTGCGATGGTGGGAGAAGCACATCAAAATCAAAGCCAAGACAGGGAGACACCCTCAAACCCTCTTTCTACAATAATCCATTCTATTCATCTCTTGGATCAAGAAGACTCTTGGTCCTCCTTAATGTCTCCAAATGGAGACAACTGGCCTTGAAAGAAATTCTGAAGCAAAGGTTTTTGAATCATGACCACCATCTCGCAAAGTGGTGGAAGCTAATGTGGAACCTTTCCATACATCCAAAATTTAAAGTTTTCTTTTGGCGAGTTTTAAATGACGGTCTGCCAGTCAGGGCCAAACTCGCTCAATGGAAAGACATGAATGCAGAATGTGCAATATGTGGAAAAGCGGATGAAACTATATGGCACATTCTTATTTCATGCGAATGGGAAAAAGAATACATGCTGCAGGACCACTTGGGACGCACGGAAAATTGGCAGCTCATCGCATGACCGGACGAAATGATCACACAATTGAGAAAAGATGAAATCGATGGGTTATGTCGGATCATATAACCCCGCTACCATCCGGAAAGAGAGAAATGAGAGGGTGTTCAACAAGAAGAAACCAAACCTGAGGGTATTAAAAAGCATAAACCATTGGATTAAGGAGTTGAAACTAATAAATGAAAATAGGGACTGGACCAACCTCGAAAATGAACTCAACATTGGTAATCATGATGAAATAGAAAGAAAGCGAGTAGTATTGCAAACTAATAAAAAAAACAAAGGAGGAGACGGGGAGAGGATCGAGACGGGCATCAAACACAATTTTGGAAAGAAGACAAAGGGATTTGGACACCACACTTACACAAATGGGAATGGGAGAAGCGTGGAGAACGATAAAAATTATAAATTGGACTAATACACCTATAAAGCCAACAACAGAAGGGCTTAACAAGCTACAACACTTATGGAGTTGGCCAAAGCAACTAAACACATGAAATATGTTGCATCCAATCCGTTCTCCAACTATTTTTGAAAAACATGCAAAGTTAGTAGCCACAGTATGGTAGTCTAAGAATAGACTTATTCTAAGTGCTCGCACTAATATCTTTTTAATGAAATTTTTATTTCCACAAAAAAAAAAAAAAGTAACAAGTTCAATAAACCTCAGAGATCAACTAGATTAGGGTTGAGAAGATTCATTAAATTCAAAAGTCAAAATAGAACAAAGATCAAGCTAATAGGGCCACTGTGACTCAGCCAGTGGCCCATGGCGGTTGGTTGGGTTAATCAACCGCCCTGACTGACCGCCCCCTTTTTGGGCAGATTCTCAAGTCCGAAATTTCAACTTTTTCACCCATCCTTGATTTGATTTTGGGATGATCCAAATCCGAATTTCGACCTTAATATTCCAGAGAGTTCATCTCATTCTAGAAATACAGAAGAGGAATATTTATAATCCACTTCATCTCACTCGACTAAACCAACCCTTGATTCGAATATAGAAATCTATCTTCGGGCGTGATCTAGTCGCATTCATCGATGGAAAGATCCTAACCACCTCAACTCACTATCAACAGAATTATAGACGGAAGAAAATCACACTAATAACAAAGAGAGACTAATAGGAAGAGTGTATGATTAACTAACCTCCAACAGATTCCAAAGACCGAGCAAGAATCAAACATTCTCCATGATTTGTGCGTTTTTCACCTTCAAACATGCGTACTCTGCCTCCTAACCATCCACAGTAGCCTCCATGAATAAAACAATACAAAATTAGGTCGTGGATGGCTATTTATAGAGAGCCAGGGTAAAACAAGGTTTAAAACCCGCAATTAGACCTGGTCGGTTGCTTGGGGCGATTGGTTGGGTCAATCAACCGCCTTAAGCAACTGCCCCCTAGTACTTTTTCAGTACTTGGGTGTTTTGCTCAACTGGTTGATCCCCAACACCAATCTAACTTAAACCAACATGTTGGGGGGGGGGTCCTTACTTGATCTCAGACATCTTCAAACTTGACTTGTCTCAGGCTAGAGGTCGATCTTCCCAATCCATCAGGGTTTCCATTGGATCTCCTTTGGGTTCTCAGTATGACAGGTTCTTCATCAGTAGAATTTAGATCCTTGGGCTCAGGGTATGGATCATGGGCTTCAATCTGGATTGCCCACAGCTTCTTTCAGCTGGAACTTCAGGTACTAAGACCTGCAATACGGATTGTAGGTTAAAATTACAGGGCTTGTTACAAAACATGTGGGCCCCCTAATGGGGTGAGGGAGAAGGAAATGAAATGAAAGGAAAGGATTTTGTCAAAATGTATTAAATGTGGGTCCTACTTTGTTATTTTTCACATTTTTTCGCAAAATTTCACCTCTTTTGTAGGGTTTTGAAAAGGTATGGGGTGGGAAAGTTAGCATGCCACCTCAACAGGATAGTTTCTTTAGATTAAGGAAGCTTGTTTGCCAACTTTATCACCCCAATGGACCAAACATGCCACACTTTGGGATTTTATGGAAAAATTTGTCTTTTAAACTATTTCCCACTCCACTTATATTCCAACAAACAAACGGTGCATTAGTGAAAGACCCTCACCCTGCTTCCTTCTCATTTGTCAGTTAGGACTCTAGGGGTTTCTTTTTGTTTGTTTCCAAAGGTGAATTCAAAAATCAACCAACCAACAAATTCGTAGTTCAGGTGACTCGCAGCCTCCATCTTGCCCAAATGAAATGGGATGATGAATAACTAGGGTTTCCCCCTTGCTTTTAGATAAATTAGTTTGATTATTCATTGTTTAATTTTTATTTATTTTTCATCTTTGTTGTTGAGATTCACAATCAAAATTTCTAGGGTTTGATATTAATTTTCTTCCTCATTGTTGTTTCTTCTGTGAAAAGTTGGAAATTAGACTTAGAGGTATGTCTAATCGAGTGAATTGTGGGCTAATTTTGTAAAATTTAAAAACATAAGGTACATAATTGTAAGATTCACAACCTTTTAAATGCAAAATTAAATCTCAACCATTTTTTATTTCTTGTAGGCGTGACAAAATCTAACCCTTGCACAAGCGGATATTCGCTCAGGCACGAACAATAATCCACCCTTGTGGTATATATGAGGAGATGAAATATCTCTTCTTTTTTTTTGGGGGGCTAAAAACCAGAGAAAGAGTTCATTAATTAATGTGCTAAACTCATAATGAAACACCCTTATCTGTAAACTAGGGATGAGAAAGAGGGTAAACTGTCGTGTATGGAATCAACAAAGCCCTCCTTGCCATGCCTCTGGGGAATCACCAACATAATTGTCTTCTTCTCTTAATTATAACTGAAATTACAAGCTTTGAGACAATAAACAAAGCTGAAACATGTTATCCAACACATCGATCACATACATACAGCTAGAGGGAGCTAGGGAACCTCCGTGCCCATAGAGATAAGATACTACATTCTTGTTGTCCACTTGCACATGTAAAGAAGGAAATATACATGCCTAAGCCTCCTTAATTTAAAGCCCATCTCATCGCCAAGGATACTACTATTAACGCACTGACCATCCAAAGCCGGTTCACAGACACCTCAACAGGATAGTTTCTTTAGATTAAGGAAGCTTGTTTGCCAACTTTATCACCCCAATGGACCAAACATGCCACACTTTGGGATTTTATGGAAAAATTTGTCTTTTAAACTATTTCCCACTCCACTTATATTCCAACAAACAAACGGTGCATTAGTGAAAAACCCTCGCCCTGCTTCCTTCTCATTTGTCAGTTAGGACTCTAGGGGTTTCTTTTTGTTTGTTTCCAAAGGTGAATTCAAAAATCAACCAACCAACAAATTCGTAGTTCAGGTGACTCGCAGCCTCCATCTTGCCCAAATGAAATGGGATGATGAATAACTAGGGTTTCCCCCCTGCTTTTAGATAAATTAGTTTGATTATTCATTGTTTAATTTTTTTTTTCATCTTTGTTGTTGAGATTCACAATCAAAATTTCTAGGGTTTGATATTAATTTTCTTCCTCATTGTTGTTTCTTCTGTGAAAAGTTGGAAATTAGACTTAGAGGTATGTCTAATCGAGTGAATTGTGGGCTAATTTTGTAAAATTTAAAAACATAAGGTACATAATTGTAAGATTCACAACTTTTAAATGCAAAATTAAATCTCAACCATTTTTTATTTCTTGTAGGCGTGACAAAATCTAACCCTTCACAAGCGGATATTCGCCCACGAACAATAATCCACCCTTGTGGTATATATGAGGAGATGAAATATCTCTTCTTTTTTTTTTGGGGGGCTAAAAACCAGAGAAAGAGTTCATTAATTAATGTGCTAAACTCATAATGAAACACCCTTATCTGTAAACTAGGGATGAGAAAGAGGGTAAACTGTCGTGTATGGAATCAACAAAGCCCTCCTTGCCATGCCTCTGGGGAATCACCAACATAATTGTCTTCTTCTCTTAATTATAACTGAAATTACAAGCTTTGAGACAATAAACAAAGCTGAAACATGTTATCCAACACATCGATCACATACATACAGCTAGAGGGAGATAGGGAACCTCCGTGCCCATAGAGATAAGATACTACATTCTTGTTGTCCACTTGCACATGTAAAGAAGGAAATATACATGCCTAAGCCTCCTTAATTTAAAGCCCATCTCATCGCCAAGGATACTACTATTAACGCACTGACCATCCAAAGCCGGTTCACAGACACCCCTCTCGACCTTAGCTGTGTCTCGTGTTGTCACATAACTACCATCGTAATGCACCACCATTACCATAGATCTGATCTAGGACTAGGAGGTATTAACAGGCCACCAGCTGAGGTAGAAATGTGAAGACCACCCGCTGTAATAGGCTCATTGTGTCCCCCTCCATGAGCTCCAGCCGAACTTCCATGACTCTCCTCACGATCCCCCATGCCATGCCATGAGCCTTAGACTCGGAGAGAATTCAACAATAGCCTTATGTGCACGACGAATTACTTCCTCGATCTGTGGCCACCACAACGTTCTTCAATACTCTACATTCACAAGTCCAGATATGCCAAGAAGTCAATCCGGATAACTCGTCACCGGTCAAGTGAAATGCGACCAACATTGTATCCTATGCTTTGTACACAAAATATCAAAGAAAATCCCATAACATGACCAAATCGTTAAACATGGATCCCATATTTTGAAATAATTTTTGACAAAATGATTTTTCATAAATGATTTATTCTTCAATTGTTATAATTATGTTTTTATATACTCTGTTAATTCTTTAGGGCTTTCACATTGGAGTTCATTGCTGAACTAAGGAGATGGAAGAAATTAATTATATAGTTTGGATTCCATATTAAGATTGCTGGAAAGTGAAGAGTCTTTTATATAATCATGTAACTTGACAATGGAGATTTTATGCATACACACAATTACATAAGGAATTATTTGGTGTTTGTAGTTGATTAAACCAATCCCATACATAAGCTAACCCAACTCTTTTAACATATTGTTTGTTTACAAGAAAAGGGAGAAAAAAAAAAAAAAAGGCTAGGAAATATAAAAAGATGAGGTCAAGTAGTGAGGTGGTAAATGGGAAAGGAAAAAAAAGATTTTATGGAAAAATAAAAGGTGTGAATATAATATTAAATAAAATAATATTAAATTCCTTTTATTCTCTAAAATTAATATTAAATCTAAAATTGACTCCCGAATTATTTTTTCAACAGGGTGGCACATAAAACCTGGGACATAAGAGGATAAAATAAAACAAATTTCAGGGGCACTCTTGTGCTAAATATTTAGATTTTTTTCTTAATTTTCGAAAGAGGCTCTTTGTTTAGTATTGTGAAAAGATTCAGTAATTGGGCAAAGCAAAAGATGACGATGGTAGGTGATTTTCAGCAAGTTAAAGGCTGGAGCGGTGGTGGCGATACCAAGTTGCCAACACTCACGTTTATAGTTTTTTGGTTTTTAAAAATAGGATGAGGGTAAATTGTAATTTTAGGTTTTGGTTTTGATTTTGAAAATAAGGTTTCAATTAAAGGTCATTTGAGTTATTTTAACATATAAAGGATAATTAAAATTTGATAATATTATGAATTTAATTTGAATTTTTATACGACAGCTCAAATGACCTCTGATTGTGCTGGATTTAGACGTAATTTTAACAATAATAGGGACTCAACTCGAGTTTAGCCAGATGAAAGGGACTCCAACCTAAAATTTTCTTATAGAAACCCTAAGATCCTGACCGTGGAGTTTTATAAAAGCACACGCTCCTCATCGGGCTTCTCCTTCAGCTCTACTAGAACCCTAATAAGCAAGGAGGCACTGAATAGAAGCAGTCGTACGCCGGACGAACTCTTCCCTGCTGTTCGAGCCTGGTAGGGTTAGAATATTTGCTGCGATTTGATTTCCCGTCTCTCGTGCATATAGCGATCGTATAATTTCTTTTCTGAAAATCTTTGTCTCTTGTTTTCAATCTCCATTGATTTCTTTTCAGCTAAGATGTCTGTCGGAGAAGTTGCTTGCACTTACGCTGCCTTGATTCTCCATGACGATGGGATTCCCGTCACGGTATCCGTCTCTCTTCACAGTTTTGTTTACCTCTAATTGGATTTACTTTGATAGCCCAGAATGGATTATGCAACTAGGGCTTTGATTAAACAGCTGTATCGGATTTAGGGTTTTTTTCTTCAATTAATTTCGTACAGGCGGAGAAGATCGCTTCTGTGGTTAAAGCCGCAAATGTGACGGTTGAATCCTACTGGCCGAGCTTGTTTGCTAGACTTGTGGAGAAGAGGAATATTGAAGATCTCATTATGAATGTTGGATCCGGCGGTGGTGGTGCTGCCGTTGCTGTTGCTGCCCCTTCTGGTGGCGGTGGTGCTGCTGCCCCCGCTGCCGCCCCTGCAGCCGAGGAGAAGAAGGTAAAAAAAATCAAATTTTGGGTGGTAATATTTTGTGTCTGAATCTCATCATCTATTTGTTGGGTTCTCATTTGCTTGTTGTCTTGATTTTTTCAGGAAGAACCCAAGGAAGAGAGCGATGATGATATGGGATTCAGCTTGTTTGATTAGGAGCTCCTTTCAGTATAACCTTTTGCAAATTTAGTTGTGCCCGTCGGTAATTTTGCTTTTTTTTTCCCCTGTTTCTTTTAATGACAGTATGCCATGTTTACTACAAAATTTTCCAATGGCCTCACATCCTTTTATTCTGCCGGATTTGATTAATTCTAAATACTGTAGTTGTAGATTCAAAAGAAATCTAGTGGTTTTGTTGGTTTTATGGATGTGTTAATTTTTGGAGCACCTAAGTCGTGTTCGGCACCTATAGATACTTGAAGACTGTTGATTGATTGACTCTTATGCTGTAAATGTGAGAGGAGGAGCTATACTGTATGCTACGATTCAACCGGGATGTTCCATTTCTCATAGATTAGTTATGGCTAGACTCCCAGGGACTGGGTAGAGGATTGATGATGCCTTAGTCTTGAAAGTTCCTGTGTTTTACTTTTACCTTTGTTGGATCCCATTGACCTTGGAAAGATTCACCTCAATTTGGTGTGGAGCTTCGATACAGTAGTTGTTTTCATTGATGTTATCTTTACAATTTGCTTCAAGAATACAAATCTGTTTTTAGGGTATGACCGCAGCGCGGCCCCCGGGGCGGCGCGGGGGGGGGCTGTACGCGCGACGAACGACGGCCACATTAGGTAAGGCCACGCGCGTGCACCCAATGGTTGGTTGCCAAATGAAAAATATAGGTTGGGTTGGGCTCAATTTACGGTCTGAGTCTATTTTGACATTATTTCTGAAAAATACAAGTGTACCCCCCATGAGCTGAAAATCGTATTGCAATTACAATTTTTTTTATTTCTTACCAACATGAAGAAAGAATGTCTCCGTTCACCACTTTCCGGGAAAAAATCGTCTGCTGTGCACAGTAGTGCACTACAAGAATACGACACGTGGAATATGCCAAATAGAAGGCTAAGATTAAAAAACTGATTTTGAGTAGAAAGAAACCTATTTTTGAAACCCATTTAGACTATATCCACCTATTTCTAAAATCCCAGTTCAAAGCTCTTATCAATTCCGATCGCTTCCTTTACCGGATCCACACTCTCGTCCCATCGATGGGAAGCTGTTTTTGGGTAGAAGCAGAACCAATCGATGGAATGGAATAGAGGATTAGAGTTATGATATGTGAATCTTGATTGAAGAACAGGGGAGAAGAAGAACTGAAGAAAGTAGAATCTGTAACGTTCATAATGGCCATGGCTTTTGTGCAGAGCTTTGCCGGCAATTTTCGTTATTGTTTGAGCTCCACAGCTAACCTAAAGCAAAATCTGCTCTTACGAACTTTCCAAGCTTTTGGGCAAAAGTATAATTCATTATTGGTGAAACTGTAACTCTCGAGTCGATTTGAGAAAAGTTCTACAGTGCTTGGGATTGCATTGGAGCGCCCTGGTAAATGGTGATCAGAATGGGATTTTCAAAAATCCCATTAATGTGCTTCTTGTTTCTCAAATTTCTGATTATTTTTTAGTATTCGATGAAGTTTGATTTCATTCATTCTTGGTGGGTGTTCTTTTCTTTTGGGATAATTTAATGGGAATCCCTTAATCTTCCCAGTATAACAGTGACGCTGAAGCTGGTGTTTTTTTTCGGAGAAAAAAAACAATGTGGAGGAAGAAGGTTATCTCAAAGGTTAGGGAAATCAATCTCCAATTTCTGATGCGGAAGAAAATGATGTTGGTGAATCAGTTTCCAGGTGAATCCTGGTGCCATTTGAGGAGGAAGCGGAAGAAAATGATGTTGGTGAATCAGTTTCCAGGTGAATCCTGGTGCCATTTGAGGAGGAAGCGATGTTCAAGAAGAAAGGGAGTGCGGATCCGGTGAAAGTCGGACATGAGAAATGGTTGAGCTGGGTTTTAAAAAATGGGCGGGTATAGGCTAAATGGGTTTCATTTTTTTTTCTTCATTAAAAATCTGTCTTTTAATCTTGGCCTTCTATTTGACATATTACACGTGTCGTATTCTTGTAGTGCACTGCTGTGCACAACAGACGATTTCCCCCCCCACTTTCCTCTCTTATCAGAATTTTGGGAATGAAAAAGAGGTTTTAGCAACGAACAAGAAGGCGAAAAAAGGGGATTGGAAAATAATAGTGTTAATATGCTCTAGTCAATATGTTAGCTTTTTTTCGCACTGAAGTTTTATTAAACTGTTTACTGAATTGTGCAATTTTTCTCATACGGATTTTGTATTGATACTTATCGAATCATTTAAAAAATTATTATTTTTATACTGCACTATATAAATTTGGTAAGGTACTGTTTTGATATGAGGTTTTTAAATTTGATACGGTACTGTACTAAATTATTGGTACCATACTGAATTGATACCCTTACACCACATCCAACAGGTAACATTTAAGTTGCATGGCCTTTGTGAGCTTGATGTGGACCCACATTTTTTTTTTTTTTTCTTTTTTTTTCATTTTGGATTTACAAATAGTTTTGGTTTTCGATAATGGTGTCAATTGTGTTTAGGTACCGTTTTTAGTGTACCGAACTGCGTCATTTAAATCGTATTTTTTTCAAATTTTGTACAGTATGTATTGAAACGCTTTTTTGGCATTCTATATGATACGGTTTCGTTTTTAGGTAGCATACCATTGGTATGTACTGGATGCCGTATATCGATTATCGTATCGAATTTGACACCCTTAATCTAAGTTGGGTAGGGCCTTTAAGGCCCAATCTATCTTGACATTATTGATTGGTCCCAATTCAAGGCCTAGTCGATCTTGACATTATTCATGAAAAATACAAATCCAGTGTAGCTCATGAATGGAAAATCATATTTCAATTACGAAATTTTATTTCCTATCAACAAAAGAAAGAATGTTTTCGGTCACCACTTTCCTCTCTTATCAGATTTTGTAGTTGCTGGCGGAACGACGCGGCGGGAAAAAGCCCCAAATGAATAAACCAATAATTTGATAAATTGAACTTATCCTAACGATGTAAATATGTGGAAATTGAATTATTTCAAAATTATCCATTAAATCCTACCTAGTCACATTTAATATATTACCATGAAGCCACACATTAGGACATAATTGGAACGATTATCAAATCACCTTAAGATCTTTATAAGATTCATTAATAATTTAAATTGTTTCATAAATTATTCAGTATACACCCCCTAATCACATTTGGCATGTTGACTTTGATAATTTAAATTATTTCTTAATAAATATTCCATTAAACCGCCTGCCACAAAGTGTACCCGGCCTAAACATCGGCATTGTTGGAAAGATTAATTGGATTCATTACAAAATACTCAAATGTAAAGTTCATAAATTATTCATGTATATACTCCCAACCCCATGGCATGTTAACTTGAGAACAGACACGAATATAGTGGAAGAGCCATTAATCTTGATGATTTGCTAAAAAGTTTTCATTTAAAGTATTCTATATAGATTTCTCCAAATACATTAATACATTAACATGAGTCTTGAATCATTGTGTAAAATTGGTAAGATGCACGGAAAACGCCAAAAGAGAAATAGATAAAAATCCACAAAAAAAAAAAATTTCGAAATACGGAAATATCGGATACGCCGATTTCCGGGTTTCGTTGCGAAATCTTTCAATGGTTGCTGGTTCTTGGGAATGAAAAAAAGAACGGAAGGCAAAAGAAGAAGGAATTGGAAAATAATAACGTTAATATGCTCGGGTCAATATGTTAGCTTATTTTAGCAACAATACAAATTAGAATATTAGAAGAATGAAGTTTGTTCATACCGTACCATATACCGAACCATGTCTTTTTATCCATATCCATTTCATATTGAATCGTTTTTAAAAATACCATTTTCATATTGTACCGTATAAATTTGGTATGATATACTTTTAATATGAGCTTTTGAAATTTGGTACCCTATTGTACCATACCGAATTGACACCCTTAATTCTCGATGCCATGGCATTTGAGATTTAATGGAACCTAGGATTAGCAAGAGCGAGGGAAAGAAAATAGTTAAAACAATGAGAAATTGCGGAGGAATGGACAACGAGGAGGGGGAGCAAAAAGATGGAACAATTTCTAGTCATCGTCTGCTCAAGCAAAACAATTACAGAACCAACCAAGGACCAATGACATACAACATAAATCCATTCTTTACATTACAGTTGCAACATCTGCCACACACTGTCTTATCGCGCAAAAGGGCTAACAGACGACCAACTTGGATTTCCGGAGGCAGCATGTCCTGAAGCACCGGAACAGGGAATGAACTATGTGAGTAGCAAACCAATGTTAGTTGTATATAGGAGATACGTTAGTTCACCAAGGGGTGTCAATTTACTATGAGGCATATAAGAATGCACAAATAAAATATGGCTCAAGCCCTCAAGGAGTAGCCACGTTCTCCTTCGCAAGGGGCGCAATTTCCACGCCATCAATTCCAGGTTCACTTCCTGAAACTTCCAGGCTCAATAGCAACTCTTCCCACTTTTTCGAAGGTCCCTGTGCCAGAAGAAAGCACATCTAAGTGTACAATCAAAAACCACAAATTTCAAATACCTATTTTAGAGGGATTTTGATCCTCCCAGCTGTCAAATTCAGACAGTCAGCAAAAACCACTGCCCAGAAGTTTGTTTTCACTCACCTTCCAGGATAGATCTTGAGCCATACAATTTGTTATCATCTCTTCCAGAGCAAGAGTACCGTAAGTCCTAAGGGCCCTTTTAATTGTTGTCGCCACAGCAGTCACATCAGCCGGATCCACAGCATCACACTGAATTAGCCAAATAAAAGCGTTTTGAGACTATATCTCACAGTAGAGATACACAAATATGTCAATTAGCTAAACCAGTGAGCAGCTGACTTTTATTACCTCTACATTGAAGCTTCCCATCTGAAATCCTGTGAAGCCTTCCTTCACGGTGTCAACCAGCCCACCAGTCGATGCAACGATGGGAACCTAAACCAACAGTTCAGTTAGTTTTTGTGAAATAGTGATTTCTCAATAACTATAATCAAACTAGGGAAAGGGAAAATATGGCTAGGCATTACCGTTCCATATCGCATGGCATGTAATTGAATGAGACCACATGGTTCAAACCTACTGGGGATCAACATAAAATCAGCACCAGCAATGATCATATGTGCAAGAGGTACATTGAATTTAGCTACACCTCTGGCCTTGCTGGGGTATTTTACTTCTAACTGCTCAAGTTGCTTTTCCAGTGGCTTTTTACCAGTACCCTGGAAGAAGAAGAGGAAGCAACTTAGATGAAACCTCATAGGATTTTTTTATTTTTTTCCCTCTTTTTATTTAGGGGAGGCATGAAAGATAGAAGTAGACATGTTGAGTAAGCTATTCCAAGTGCATACAAGGACCACAATCTGAACGTTCTCTCCAATAAATTGGGGAATTGCAGCTGCTAGGATATCTGAGCCCTTCTGTTCTTCCAGTCTACCGATAAAACCTATGACAGGGATGTTTTTATCCACAGGCAATCCGACCTCAGCTTGAAGTGATTCCTTTAAAAGAGGTTTGGCATCCAACACCTGCAATGACAATTTAGGTAAAGCTGGACAATGTCACATGATGGGGACTGAAACATGAAAAAAGAAAAAAGGCCGTGGGTGGGGTGCGGGGGGTTCTTACAGTTGTTGCATCATATTTGGCATCAATGTATTTGTCAGTAGACGGGTTCCACTCTTGAACATCCATCCCGTTCACAATACCAGTAATTCCAGTCTTGCGAATAATGTTATCCAATTCCACTCCCTTGTCCACGCCTGAAACAAGTTCTTCTGCATAATGTGGGCTGACAGTGACGACCCTGTCTGATTCTAATATTCCAGCCTTCATCCAATTAATTTTCCTTCCCTTTACAGGCTTCTCGTACCTGCAAAATTTATTTGTTAAAGAGTCATGAAAATGGTCACAAGTAGGAATTTCCCATTGCACCTTAAAATAGAATTATTATATAGCAAAGAATGAGACCCTTACCCATCTATAAAGTCAAAAGAACTCCTAAACTGATCTGGAAGATTGAGAAGTGAGAAGTCCAAGAAGGCAAATCTACCTTGGTAGGCAATGTTGTGAATGCAGAAAACAACCTGTTAATGTCAGCACACAAGATTAGTCCCATGAAGTACTTGCAAGTCCACAAGATTTCAGGATGAAATGGTTCAAGATGGAAGCTACCTTAGCATTCTTGTAAATCCCTTTAGGCTGATACATACTTTTCAGGTAGCATGGGAGAAGAGCGGTGTGCCAGTCATTGGCAATGAACACAACATCCTCTCCTTGAATAAGAATGGATAAGAATGTTTAAATGCAATTTTCGTCTAGGAAAAAACACTGAAATTATCAGTTCCTGGGTACTCACCATATGGTCCAGAGAAATGTTTGCTGCTGTTAAGACTTAGAACCCTTGGAGCTTCTAGAGCTGCCTGAAAGCCATAAAGTGCACAATTAATAATTCTAACTACAACTATGGCTACTGAATTACGAGTACAACCACCTGATGTTAAAAAAGACCTAAGAAACTAGTGGGCTGAAGTTGAAATAGTAAGTTGTATAGAATGCTTCAAACAGGTTCAGGTATATTGTAATATTGATTGCTAAATAAAACATAAATACAAGAAAAGTGACATTTCCAAAAGAAAATAGATTACATCTGTACAATATAATTCATCATCTGCAGACTGAGGCAGCATATGGACTCTGGTGGCTTACACTCCGGTTTATTGTTGCCATCATGGATTCAATAATTACTAACCTAATTCTAGTGCCACAAACTGTACTGAGAAGCTACAAATCAATCTTCCAGCTGAACCACTTACTGGCAATAGAAGGAATAGCAGTTTCCATCTCAATTTTGCACTAGAAGGCAATGATTATTTTCTAAGCAGCACACGAGTCAGGAACTTTCATTCTCATCTAATTCAGAAAGCATAGTTACATGGGAAATCTTGCCCGTTATCAGTTGAAAATAATTCTGAATGATAGTGTAAGCTTCTTATAATTCTTATTTAATTAAAGCTACCAACTCAGAGTAGTATTGCGTAGTATTCAATGGTTGATGCAGTAGTTCTTGGTTGATAAGATAAACAAGAGATGCTAATGGATTACTAACCTGGCATAACAAGCTGAATCTGAGTTGGTTGTCCTGATAATCAACTCCAGCTGTAGGACCATAGACCTTGGATGCAGTTTTTCCCCATACCTTAAATTAAAGAAATGAAGCACTGCATAAGCATTAATTATCGTGATATCATGATGTTACTGGTTTAATATTACAGATCATTGTCTGGCTTAAACCAACCTTCTCAAGGAACATAGGATGATCAACAAAAACACGATCAACTCCTCGTTTGTAACAGTGGAAGAACCGAACTGTTTCAATTGTATCCCCAACTTTAATCTGGCATATTACACAGTCATTCAGAAAGTTAATCATATGTATGCCTCTTAAATGGTATATAATATGGCCGCCATCGAAATGAAGCATCATGAGAATTTACCTCAACAAAAACTTCTGTATCCCAAGCATCCTTGTATTGATCATAACGTGGAGAGACTGTCATAACCCGGTGCCCGTTTGCCTTGAGAAGCACCAACCATATGGTCAATGCATTAGTTTTCATTTGACAAGTACCCAACCGATCATACACACACACATAATAGATTATCTATTATTTTTGCATTCAAACAAGAAGGAAGTGAACAAAGAAATGAGCTTACTGCCATAGCTGGTGGTAGTCCTCCAAGGACATCACCAAGTCCACCGGTTTTGCTCCATGGACCAACCTCTGCTCCCACAAAGATCAAGGGCATTCCTTTTCCACATACAATGGTTCCAAACTGCCCATCATTTTCAGTTTTGAATCCCTTTCTTGTTTGTTTTGCATTTGTTTTAGCTTTAGTCATTCTCTGTAACATATCAACTTTGTTCAAAGACCTTAACCCACTGTGAGTCCCTGTTTGATTTCTAAGGCCAATCTGTGCCCATGTTGCCTTAGTCCCAGGGTCAGCTGCTCCCCCACCATTGAGGTGTGAGCTTCTAGAAACGAATTGCGATGCAGTCACAGTTGCCATCTGTAATATTCTTGCACTAAATAGGCATATATAGATAAATCAGGAAACCAAATATGGAGGTGGAACCACATTCAAGGACATACACAAGAAGATTGCTGAATCAGGATTCAAGTCAGAGATGAGTAGCATATTCATCCATGAAGGTAAATAAACAAATTCAATGAAGAAATATCGTGCAGGCAAGGATGCGGATCATATGCTCGTTGAAAATTAGGGTCCTTCCCCCACCATCTCTAGGTTTGTACAGCCTCAGTAATGAAAATTGGGATTCAATAAAAGGATCTCTCTCTGTCTATCTATCTATATGATAGCACAGCCTCAGAGCTTAAAACAGGAATTCCATACAAAGGAGTTGCTGCTTAGTCGATTGCTAACAAACTAGCTATTTCTTAATAATAGTTAGCGTGTACGAGGTACACTTTATATCCGGCACCAATCTGTACCACATAGACATCATCAGGACCTTCACCGAGGAAGTTGATCAATTTCCAGTAATTGATCTTCACAAGAAAATTATCTCGAGAATTCGAACTAGGAAAACCATTAGATCTATAATATTACTCATCCGCGGAAACTATGAATATGTAATGATAAGGTTGGGGGAGAAGAAAATGAATAAACAAAAGAAGGGAAAAGGCAGCAGAAATCAATTTGAAAAAACAGTTAAATCACTGCTTAACCCTTAAAACCCCATCCAAGGAAACTCTGGATTGCAAAGAGGTGGAATATTAACTGGAAAATTTTTACTTCATCAGGAAGACATTCGAAGCAGGATGATGAAAGAATAACTATCAGAAGATACAAGCCGACTGCCATCCAGCTCAAGCTCTCAGAGAGTAGCAACAGTAACAAAATTAAGTTTGTGAGGAAAAGATAAGTAAACCTTACCACGCGGCTTCGCCACCAAAGAAGCGAAGCAAAGCAAAGCTCTGCGTTCTTCTCCGCCTCACCCCTCTGCAATTGACCTGGATCTCTCTCACACACACTCAGAGGCAGTCACAGGTAGGTAGCTCAGCTCAGTCAGTGAGGACTCATCAGTGAAGAGCAGGGACAGGCTGCAATTTGTAATAGTGAGCAATGTGGCCCTACTGTACACGTGGCAAAAAGAGGATGGTTTGGCTCTCTTAGGTTGCCTCTGCTCCTCAGGATTTGATTTGCTAAGACTGCCCCAGATTCCAATCAAAGATTCCAAGTCTGGGACAAGCGGGCCCACAAATATTGGGACTTAGGTTCGGTGGATCTGGGCATAAAACGGGAATATTCGTGAGAATTGACTGCTAAGCTTGCCAACACCGCATGATTGGTCATGCAGACAAAGATATTTTCCGTTGAACGGCTGTCGAACGACAAATGCGGTCCGTGAAATTTTGATTATTCAAGTCGTTTTTGGCTAGCGACAGGCAACAGCACACCGCGAATTCGATTTTTTTTTAATTGTTTTTTCCGTTAGCTAAAACGCGAATTCAAATTCATAATTTCATCTTGGCCTGGGCCCTGGGGTGGACGAGGGGAAGACCAACGAGTGGGCCTGCAGGTGGCATGTTTCAGCCATTTTCTAACTACTAAAGCCTAGACGGAAAATTTATTCAATTTATATGTATCATGTATGATATGTATCCGAACATCATGCCATTGAAATCTATTTATAAATCACATTAAGGATCATTTGGTTACATGAATCTAGAGATTTCAAATCTCTGGACTCATGAATCTGAGAATTATACCCGTTTGGTTGTAAAAATCTCTAGATTCATGAAATCTAAAGATTCACCTTTTTACACTAAAAACGTGAATCTGTAGATTTATAAGTAAGAGGTGAAATGCAAAGATATCAAAAAAGCTATACATTTGCACATTCCCAAAAATCACGTCGATCAAAATTTTTTTTAAGATGAATCTACAGATTTCATTCCACAACCAAACATTTAATTTTATAAATTATGACTCCATAGATTTGAAATATCTAGACTCATGTAACCAAACATGCCCTTAAATAGTTGTGATTAAATTTAAAAGAAAAATAGTGTGACTTGTAAATGTACATCAAAAAAAAAAATAATTGTATATTTTCTTGTTAAAAATAGATTTAATATTAGTCTAAATCCAAAGCCCCACAAGGCCACAATGACAACCTAAGAAGCATTTCTTCTTTGTAATGAGTCTGGATTAATTCTCTGTTAAAAGGTAATAAAATATATAATGCTTTATTTTAATGCTTTTGAACCACACGCTCATATGAAACTAACCAAAATTTGTATTTGTAATTTTTTTTTCAATATCTACAAGTGAACTTGGGCCTAGGGTGGACGGCTTGACATCCTTTACACTTTCCACTTCCTATAAGGTTGCGTTTGTTTGCTGAAATAAAGGTGGGGTGGGAAAATTATTGAAAAAAATGTTGATTTTTTATTTTTCCCTTAAGTCCCAAAATGGTAGATTGTTTGGATGCTTGGGGGTGGGAAAGTGAGAGACAAGCTTCCTTGAATCAAGGAAACTTGTTTGATGATGTGGCAGCCCAATTTTCTCACCCCAAGCCATTTTAAAACCCCACATATTTAGTGGATTTTGTGTGAAAGTTGGAAAAAGTAAAAAGTGAGAATCCACTACTATCATTTTTCCACAAAATCCTTTCATTTCATTTTTTTCCTTCTCACCCATCTCACTACACATGGGATTCACATTTTTTTTTTCCCCACCCCCACCTGCTTTGCAAACAAACGCAGCCTAAAGAAAATTGCAAAGAGTGTAGATGATGTGAACCTCTCAGTTACCTGTTTAACTTGAGTTAGAAGACAAGCTAGTCTCCAATGTCTACATCAACTAATATGGAACTCCAAATTCAGAAAGACATGACATCCGGAGTGTGAATCATCTCCCCTGACGTGGAGTACTCTGTTATCTCTTGACAATGTTACAGTTACAAATTATGTGGGATGCAAAAGTAAAAAATAATAAAATATTTTTAAAAAATAAATTTCATCACCATACCCTTGTGGAGCGATCCGGACTTTAACATCCAATCGAGATTACGCACTTAGAATAAAAATATAAAACGTTTTCCATGCGTCAAACCTACCACACCAAGGCGAATTAATTTTACCCATCAGAATTAGCATGAGCGATGAGACCGTTCCTCTAGCCTGCAATCAATTACCTTTTCGGTAAGAGGCTGCAATTCAAGATAATGCCTTACGAACATGAATGGAACCGGGGATGGTGATACACACATGACTACATGAGGCACCCATAAATTTTACCCTACGATTTTCTTTTTCTTTGTTTTTTCAGAAATTTTACTCCATATTAACAATTGTAATTTTTATCATTTTTTTTTTCATGGCACCCACTTGAAATTTTAAATCATACCCACTTTCGAACTACCCACACTTATTACAAAAAAAATATATAAAATTAATAATAATAATACCCACATTTGGCTTTTTTTCAAATTTTAATTGTTAATGGATAATAATACCCCTCATCCGTATAAATGACTATAATACTCCTCTCACTTACTGTGAATCTAACCCTTAGGTGAGTGAAGAGATCTTCTTTCACCTATCTTCTATCTACACCTTGGCTCTTGAAAAAAACCTGTCACCGTTGGCCCCTTGCCGAAAATCACTCCCTCCCCACCAACGACCACCACCCCACCTTCCCCCCATCTTCACCCACGCAATCTCTATCGAGAAAAGGCAATGGCTAATTATGGCAGGAGATAGCAAATGATTTTTATTAGAAGTTGAGATCTACAACACTCTAATCAGATGCTTGAATCATTAGTGTTACGTTTATTTGCTTTTGCTAAAATAAAGGTGGGGTAGGAAAAAAGGGATGAGAAAAAATTTGAAAAAAAACAAACTTTTCCTTTAAATCCTAAAAATGTGGTTTGTTTGGTTGATTAAAGTGAAAAAAATTAGAGACAAACCTTCTTTAAATTAAGGAAGCTTGTCTGAGAAAACAAAGTAAAAACAAAACTATTGAGGATTTTTAAAATTTAAAATTAAGCTTTTAATCTTAGTCAATCATTTAGAACAAAAATACAATCTTATGCACAACAGAGAGATGTGCACACCAGAAGATTTTTTTTCGGGGATTATGAATGAGTTTAAGAAATAAACTTTCAATTTTCATAGAAACTAACAATAAGAGGTACAGTCCTTTCCCCCTTAAGCGCCTCCTCAATCACCTCGACCGACAGCATCTTCGTCCAAAACCCTAAAACCACAAAACCATTACAACAAAGAAAAAGGTAAAACCTAATACAAAATGAAAGGCAAAAAGTAAAGAGGCAACACTGTTGTAATCAAATTACTACGTCTGAAAAGGAGTGTTGCTTGCAGGGTCATGCAGGATAGTAATCAATTGGGTTTTATCCGATTTGATCACCACAAAGGCCTCTTCCCACTGTCAGAGTTCCTCCAAACCCATCCTCACCGCTAGGGCTTCGCCTACCAAGGGGTCATCATGAGAAGATGCAAAAGCCATCGCAATCAATAACTCTCCCTTAGAATCTATCAGAATAGCGCCCAAAACCCTTGAATCCGGTGTCATAGTTCATCTTTAAAGTCTAACCCATGGGAGGTCACCACACTTTATGTCACACCCCTCCCAGCCAGTTCCAGACACACTCGAATACTCGTGGAGGTGATAACACTACATGATCAAATTCACAGCCAATTCATAACAATACCCACATAACATAATCCAAGAGCAAAGCAATTAAGTATCAAAATATCAATTGTTATTACAGTCATCCTCAGAGTATTAATCAAGTTAATGAATTCGAAATCAAAGTATAAAAGGAAGAAATTGTTTAACAACAGAAGTTTAAATGTTATCAAATAGAGTTAAAGTACAAGTAGCGTCCATGTCTGACAAATAAGTAAACAATATAACTAATCGTTCAATATGGCACTTACTTTCTCAAAGGAAATTTCCATGGCTTCAGAAAGGCTAGACTCCATAGGTGCAGTCCGAGCAAGCACGACTCTCCATGTACCTCGGTGTCCTTGTTCAACGGTCCCTCATACGACTCCGTCAGTGGCGAACTCTCCAAGTAAACATTGTCTATATATATATATATATATATATATATAAAGGAGTGGGTTTCAGAGAGCTCAGTGAGGTCAACATAATCATACATCGTGTAACATCACACACATCGATAAACAATATATAAAATAAATGATAAGATAATGAATATGCAAATTTGTTCCTAAACTCTAATAAGTTAAGTCTCTATGGCAGACACACATTAGGTTATAACATTAGCCTCCTCTAGGCATCTCATCACTCTCCCTCGATGACTAGTTACCTCTTTTGGGTTTTCGAATGGGATAAGGTCACATCATATCGTGACTGGGGATTAGGTCTCACCAACACCATTTGGTCCGAGTACTAGCACATGTTAGGGATAAGTCTAACCCAATGCAAAGTCAACTATGTCTTATGCTACATGTGATTCGAATACATTCCCTCATGCCTAGTGCCCTTTTGGTCCACATCTTCTTCTCACCCTAAGGATGTTGTTCTCCACGAAAATCACACATCATGCTAGACTAACATCCTGTAACCCAATGGTTGTCCACATATACATAGATCGACACCCACGTGACTTCTTCACAAAAATCACACATCGTGCTGAAGGTACCATGAGCCTAACACTATACATTCTCAATTGCATAATAACAGTGGGCTTGAACCTCCTACGGAAATCACACATCGTGGTTGATGACATCAAGACCCAACCACTACAAAACACGAGTCAGTCGGCTTCAATACCCATGCGTAATGGGTAGTAGCACTCATTAGGGTTTACTAGCCAATGCATCTAGACACCCACTGACTATACACCTAGTGGATCTAAGTAGATGCATAGGTTAATGGGGAACCCACAACCCCCGGTTAATACATAGATATATATACATGATAGAACCGTACAACCCAAATCCATCACACATTACATTCTCAAACATTATTTGAATAAATTGAATAATAACATAAGTATAAAACATCAAATTACCTTGTATGTGGAAAGTCCTACAACAGTTCATAGGAATATAAATATAACATTTGCAATCATAAGAAATAGAATCAAATCAAATACACTATACATGATAATGTCTTTCCTCACCTTTCAATGACAAGAATAATCTCCAATACCCAAGAAATCCAAAAATTTTAGAGTGCAAAAAATCCACAAGAACCCTAAAAAACATAAAAACTAAGTTAGGTTTAAGTCGGGAAACCAAACCAAATATCAACGAACCTAACTTGCGCACCTACATAGGGGCAGAAAGTCAAACTGTCCAGGGCCGGCCAACCGCCCCTGGTCGATTGCTTCCCTGGCTATGACCAAAATGCTCTATTTCGAGCTCTTGTTGAAATCAACTCATTTGGGGGGGGGGTGTTTTGGGATTTCCATAGAATAGTGGTATTGTTCCAAAAACATCTTCCAAAGATCTCAATTAGTCCTCAACAAAAGCCCCCAATTTGGTTCTCAGAGAACCGTCCACAACATCTCAAAGAGGATGAATCAGGTTCAAACAGAAGGAAAAAAATATAATTCATTGCTTAATGGGGTTGGAAAACATAATATGGAACAAGAATAAGCATTCAATTCAATTTAGCTTCTACAACCACCTTCATTATTGCAAACATTCACCATAAATGTTATGATAGAATAGTTGCAAATAAGGTTTTTAGAGTCCTCTTATCTCAACACGCAATTTCCTTACGATTTGTGCTTCTACACCGTAAAGATTCATCAAATCTCTAAGCTCTTCTCCTCTCCCCAGCTCTCAGCCTCCAAGCAGCAAAAACGATTCGTTTATGAGGTTAAAAAGCAATAAAATAGGGCTTCTTGACTTAGAATCCTGAAACTGCCCTTTTTTGGGCAAGGGGCGGTCAGTCAAACTGCTCACCCGCCCCAATCAACTAGCCCTATATCCTTCACATGCGAAAGCCATTTTCGATGGGCTTCGGAGGGTATGTTCCTCTAAACATGCTTGAATCAATGATATATTTTACCTTGGCACTGGAGTCCTCTAACATTGGTTTTCATGCATGTCAAAATATCATTTTTATGCCATCCGAACTGATTTTCTCTATTCTCTTGAAGTCAAATAGGGTGGTCGGGTCTTCTTCAGGTTCATCCAAGTCCTTAGCTTCGATTTTTGAACTCCCAGACTTAACTCAAATGGTCCAAAGTTGTTTTTTTTACTAACATTATGAATTCGCGGACTTGAAACAATGGGTTATTAGGTTAGGATTTTAGGGGATTTTACAGTTTAGGCTTAAGGGGAGGGGTGGTGGAGTTTCTGGGGAAGTGTTGGAAGAAGATAGATGAAGGAAGTCACCCACCTAGGGGTTGGCTAAACAACGAGTGAGAGGCATTATGGTCATTACATTGGTGATGGGTATTAAGTTAAGTGTCAAATGATCAAAATCTAATAATAGGTAACTTAATATTTTACAAAAAGCCAAATGTGGGCACTTTGAAAGATTTTCCATTTTTTTTTTACCAAGTGGATACTAGTCATTATGACTGGAGATTGTGGAGGGGGGGGGGGGGGGGGGGGAGGAATGTGGATGGAACGAAGAATTGAACCACAGACCCCCTAGGACTTAGGCCTCTAACAAACAGTTGTCTCCCAAAGCACACTTACGCGCGTGCCATGAAAAAAACTTTAATTTCTTTTTAAGGATTTGCTCTACCATGATCTTATTTCTTAACGTGTAAAATAAAAATTAGTCACTCACTTTTTTCAGTGCTACTTTTATTTTCTCAAGCACTTCTCCTTACATGTTGCCTAAAATGGCTGACACATGCATTATTTTTATCCAAGGGTTTCTGTAAATCAAGTTGCCTAAAATGTGAATCCAAATCCCTAGTAAAAAAAAAAAAAAAAAATGGAAAAACAAAATAAATAAATAAGAAGAAAAAAAGTGAGAAGTTGTTGGAGAGGGCATGGTCCGGTCAACAGCGAGCCAATGAGAAGGGGCGGTAGTTGTTATAAACATTAGGTTTGAACCCTTGAACCCAAGTAAACCATACGAACCAATACATCTGGTTCAGTCCTCGTTCATGGGGTTCATAAGACACTTCTCAGCAAAATGCTTGCCGAGAAGAGCGCCTCATGGTGACGTCCAACAGTCATAATGAACTTCTCAGATGACTTTTCAATAAGCACTCGACAAACTACATCTTCGATAAAAGTAGCGTCGCCAGAGGATTTTGCACCTCTCTCTCTCTCTCCAAACGTCAATCAATGCATTAATTTCAACATTAAATGCACTAAGATTCATTAAATGTTCAACGTCAGTCAGGAAGCTTCTCATTGCCTAAAACTTCCTTGAGTATTGCACCACCGCCGGGTTGCTCACCCGGCTAAACCCACTTCCTTGAGTATTGCACCATACCCGTCTCTCCATTGTTCACTAATCATTAGCTAGAGCGATACAAAACGTGGATTTGCTATCACATCTATGTCAGCGTGAATCTGATCACCTTATTCGGGTGAGATTATGTACAATTGCTTTTAGGCTTCTTCAAGAAGTTTGGGCGCTTAACTTGTTGATCAAGCTACACATCCAATGCCATCGTCACCCTCCTCTTGGGATCAAGAGATCCAAGGGCTACGATGCATCTTCACCACCTCAAAGGTATGAATGTAATATATATATATATACAAACACTCTATACGAATGAAAGTAAGTCCAAGAACATCAACGCTGGCTATTACTCTCCTGCAACTACCCAAACATACATTTTCTCTTCGTCTTCTAAGAACATTTACTCTCCACGAGAATTTGTGTTCATCAAAATCTGACTTAATCATTAAAGATAGCTTCACATCCCCAAAGACGATCACACTCACTTTCTTTGTTTCTTGGGAACCAAGTTTGGTCTTATAACAAACCATTGTTATTGGTAAAAGGGCCCATCTCATTTTAGGCTTGGTTGCTATAGCAAGTTACAGCAACCCATCTTACATTGAAACACTTGAACGTGAGAGCAAAGAAGCGGGTGTCTGCGGCATGCAGGGTGATGCTGAGAAGGCACCGACTCTTTAGGCTTACTTTTAGATGCACAGAGTTGGCAATTAAAGTTAACTCTTACAATGACAGACCTGAATGAATAATTCAATCTGGACAATCGGCAAATGATACAAACAAATTTAATTGTGTAGAGATGTACCTTCTTTAGTCATATAACTTTATTGAATTGGTGCCTCTCAGACTTGGAATAGCCCCTCCCCTGCTACATAACCATGAAACATGATATACATAACTATGGGGCTTTCTTGTATCCTTAGAGAAACAATCTGCCATTAACTCTCCAGCAGTCAACGGTGAAACCCAATGTTTTAAAACCCTTTAGGTAAACAGCAGCATAATACAGATGAAAGTGCCACCGTCCCCTCTAAATCCATTACGAAAATCACCATAGATCATGCATGCCCTTGAGAATTATAGTGTGCCTCCAAGACATTGGATACCCAATACAGAATGACAAACACTCCTGTCTGCTACGAATTTTGGAACATAGTCATGGATAGGAGCCTGCGGAACCAGAGATGACCTTGGTTTACTGTTCAGTTTCCATCCACATCGACGTTCAATAACGCTGCAAAAACTACTTGTTGATTTGTAGATCTTGAATTCTAATATCATTAACAATCTCACTTGTTAATTTATTCACCTAATAAAAAGAAAAGTCACGATCGAGGGAATAAAGTAGTTCGTATTAATAATGGGGTTAAGGGTACAAGGCTGGGTAACCGTAACTCAAAACTTTGGATTCGTACCTGCAAGGGCTCCAGGCTCCAGGCTCCAGGCTCCAGGCTCCAGCCAAAACCAAAAGAAATTTAAAAGATAAAATAACAGTTCACCCTTTGGATGAGAACTGAAAGGCACATTAAACTTGATAAAAGATACTCTTTTTCCTAAAATATAATCAGGAAAAATAAGATCCGTAAAAATGTCTCTCTTGCTCTCTCTCGTTCGTTAGTTCCGTCCTGCGCCTTCCGATTATCTGTGCGCCGTCACCAAAGTCTCGATAAATCTCAAGCCATCAAACCTAGGCGTGAATTTTCCCTTCCCTGGAGACTTACTCGAATCAGTCGCTCGGACATTTTTGGAGAAAGATCCCTGCATAGTAAAAAACAACGTCAGAGACGAATAGATCCAAAGACTAAACTTTGGAAGAAACTACCACGAGATCTGCGAGAAAAGAAACACAGATAAACGAATTTCAAAAGCTTCGATTCAAACAATAACGCATTTAGCATCTCCTAAATCTACTGGCGTATGACTACGGATTCAGAAGCAATGGAACCGAATGGGAGAATCCTTCTTTACATTAGGGAAAACGGATAGAGAAATTAAACGAGTACCTCATCAGCGCAATAGGGAGAATCTGCAACGACGCCAGGAGAAGAGAACGCGACGGTCGACACAGCAATGACCGACGCAACCAGAGTTCCAGCTCCCTTCATGTCAGCCCGAAACCGGAGATCAGAACCTTGAAAAGTTGCCGATAAATATACGAGAACGAGATCCGACGAGAAACCGCCGGATCTCGGCTGCCGTTACAAACCGAAACAGAAGATTCTGACTAGGTTATTGGCTTTTTTTCACGTTCTGACCTCCCCACCCCTGACGGTTCCTTCCAAAACCTTATATAGCCGCGTTTCTTATCACCGACTTTTCTCCCCGTCCTGTTTTAATAGAATCTAATTTTGCTGTTAGTTCCGGGTTTTTATTTTTTTATTAACTTATTGTCAGGCCACTCATGGTAACTTGGGGCCACGGGCTCACGGCAAGGGACAGAGCAAAAGGTGTGATTGAGGATTTTTATTTGCGGCAGCAGCTGCCGACTGTCCTAATGTAGCCGCATAAGCAACATTCAATCTAACGGTTAAGAATCATAGGTAAATTTTTAACTTTTACATTTAAGGATTAAAATTTTATTAATTTACAACTTTACACCCCTCATTTGCCCGACTCGATTTTATCTTTCTTCTTCTTCTTTTGCAGTTTCCGTTGCTGGGCTCATGCCCACCTACACTTCACCTTCCATTCTTTACAAGAAATAAACCTCCTAGTTCTAAACCTCCTATTTCTATTTTTGATAAAAAAATGAAGAATCCATTGATGGGTAAACAATTCCAGATTGATTGGAAAAAGAAGTCTGATCTGACTAAAGAAAAAATTAAAATTTTCATAACTCATTTGTTTTCCTTTCAGAATGACTAGTTTCTTCTTTTCTTCTGAGTTTTTCTGCACTTCGTTCTTAATGAAATTATTCTTTGCCGGCCGTGATAAGGCTGCCGGCAGAAGCAGAAGAGGGAGACAGTTTCAGATCCTTCTTCCCAACGCTATATGTTCGACTAGTTCTCCATCTCCTCTGCTCAAACTCCTTTCTCTAATGAAACCCAAACCTAATAGAATTTTTAGGAGTGAAGAGAAGACCTTGAGTCTCTGCAATAGAGATCGAAATGTAGGGTTCAATCACTGAAAATGACGAAGTCAAAGCAGAGGAATCCAGAAAAACAATTTGGTAATTTCTATTGAGCACGAGAGTGGACGCAGACGCATGAGTCACTGGTAAATGAAGCTTGACGTTGGTGACAGTTCCAGAACAGCTTAGAACACAGAGACTCACATAGTGACGGCGCGCGCTCTGGGAAACCATCTTCACAACGTCGCTGCCGGCGGATATTTCAAGAACGACGGCTCTCATGGCACCGTTGCCGTCTTTGTTAACCACGATTGGTGGTTTGGGCTTGTTCTTTGACCCCGGTGGTTTGCCTCTAGGCTTCCGAACCATATTTCTGGTTGATCCACCAGCAATTTACCGAACGAAAAAGAGGGCAAAGACGAAGAAGAAAGAAATCGAGTCGAACAAACGAGGGTGCAAATTTGTAAATTAATAAAGTTTAGCCCTTAAAATGTAAAAGTTAAAAATTAACCTATGATTCTTAACCGTTAGATTGCATCTTGGTTATGTGGTTTCATCAGGACCCTTGGCAGTTGCCAGTTGCTGCTGCCGCAAATAAAAATCCGTGATTGGAATGAAAGTTTGAACGCATTACAGATTTTTATTAGCGGCAGCCGCTGCTGCCAGCAGCGGACGCCCCAGATTTTCTGACATGAATCGAACGGTTGTAATTAAAAATATAGGGTTTAGTTGCAAATATAACTTCTTCTTTTTTCAGTAACATTTCTTTAATTTTTTGAATTTACAAACGAAACCCATATTCCTCTTTCATCCACACCAAACTGTACAGTTTCCTGAACTCTCTCACAGTGTGTACGCTTTCCCTGCAAATAACCCCAACAACGCCACTGCCACCACCACCGCCACCGCCGGCGCGTGCGCTTGGATTCCCAGCATCATCATCTAATCGTCCATTCCTTGAAGTACTCTCACTCAATCGCTGCTTCCTTCCATCCCCGTGAGTATGGAGATCACTGATCACAGATTTCAGTGCTCGACTGGGTGAGCTCTGGTTCACGATCATTATCTCCCCGATCTATGTTGGGCTCAAAGTGGCTCCGCCCTGGAAAATCTCTTCCACTTGAGGGTAGAGCGTGTGTTCCTTCACCCCTAAATTGCTGTTCACTAGCGTCCTAAAAGCAGGGAAATCACAGAGAGGAAAGTGAATGTGAACGTTGATCCTTCCAGGTCTGAGAATGGCAGGTTCGATGTGATCTTTACTAGTCATGGTGAACACCATCACTCGCTCTTCTCCACAAGAGGAGAATATCCCATCCATGAAATTCAGAACACCGAATAAACTAACCGCAACTAATTTCTCGCTCAGGAACCTATCAAAATCCTTGATGACTATAACAGATCTGCTTGTAGTTTGTAAGAGAAGCATCTTCAGATTCAAATCGTCGGATGCTCTGAGAGATCGATGTCGTACACGTCGTAACAGAGGAATTTATCCATGGCGGCCACGAAGGTTGATTTTCCCCGACGGCCCGTAGAGCGGGTAGCTCCTCTTCCAGACGCGGCCGAGCCGATGGTAATACTGTTTGGATTTGAGAAACGACTCGAGATCAGACTTTATTCTATTCTTGAGATTAGAATAAAGTCTGATCTCAAGAATACTGTTTGAGCCGATGAATACTCTTTGGTCGGCACCGAGTTGTAAGACGATGATGTCGTTCGTTTTCCTTCCGGCAAAGAGGTTCGCGAAATCCGAGTATTCGATGGAAGGCAAAGAGTAATAAGGGTTTCTTTTTGTAAATTTAAAAAATTAAAAAACTTTTCGTGTAAAAAAGAAAAAGTTATATTTACAACTAAACTTATACTTTTAGTTACAACCGTCCGATACACGTGGCATAATCTAGGGCGTCCGTTGCTGGCAGCAGCGGCTGCCGCTAATAAAAATCCACGCATTACCCCTTTGGATTTTATACCACTATAAAGAGGCCGTCACCTATTGTGTTAGGCACTTCTTGTTTTTTGGCCAAAATAATAAAGCAGCGAATGTATTAAATGAAAGAGTTTAGGTCAAAAGACCTATACAAACGAAAGAAATCCATAATAAACAAAGGTGGTATACCCCCACTAAGATCTGTCTAGAGATAATTTGCAAGCACACTTAGCAAGGAAATCAGCAAAACCATTGCTAATTCTAGGAATATAACTAAAAGAAACCCTAGGAAAGAAAGAACAACGCTTCAAAATATCTACTACTAAACTGAGACACATCAAATCTAAAGATGAAGGAAGACCCTGGAGAGCACTAACAACGGTTAAACAGTCTGAATGGATATGCAAATCAATCACTCTTAAAAAGGAACCCAGAATAATGCCATCTCTAATTGCTTTAAGTTCAACTAAAGTTGCTGAAGCACTATGACCACATTTGCTTTGAGCCACTACAAAACCACCATTATAGTCCCACATGATGCACCCTCTACCTCCTTTATGTGAAGAACTATCCCATGATCCATCAACGAAAATTTGAAAGAGAGCAAAGCAAGTTCTTCAGAAACGAGATGACTAGGCCTTGGATGAGTATCCACATGAGCCCTTTGAAGATCCATAATGTGAGATTGTATATCTACACATAGATAAGAGAAAGTAGTCATTGTATGAATTATGGAGGCATCAATTCCTCCTAAAAAGTGTAGTATTCCTAGTATTCCATATACACCAAGCTAAGGCACTCCACATTTGATTCATTAGGGTTAAATTGTCACAACCATTGAATTTTATTTTGATAAAATCCATCCAATCAAATAAATTTGTCCCTAAAAAATCAGATGTATTAATACGGAGGGGAGATAGTCTCCAACACTCTTTTGCATGATGACAAAAAAAACAAGGCATGACATACATTCTCCGAACCATAACCACAAATTAGACACAGAAGGGTGAGTGAAACATTTCTCAAGAAGAGAGAGCTACCAATTGCCATAGCCTCATATGAGGATCGCTACAAAAATTGTTTAATCTTTGGAACAATAGGAATCTGCCAAATAATTTTCCAATATATGGAAGAGGAAGAAGAAGAAGCAACATTACCTTAATCATCAGCCATAGCTAAGCATTGATAATAAGCAGACTTCACAGTGAACTTACCATCCTTTATTTTGTCCTTTATCAAAGAGTCAAGAGTATTAGGAGACAATAAAGGGATTGTTAAAATAGCTTGAACCTCACATAGAGAAAATAGAGACTGAAGTAAAGGTAATTTCCAATGGCAAGTGTCTCAATCAATAAGCACTAGCACCCATATTGGACTATGTCCTCAAAGGGGCACTACTAATGCTATGGAAAGGCAAAGAGGGAAACCATGGGTCCTTAAAAATATACACATTAGCACTATTTTCCACTTGCCTAATAATGCCATGTTTGAGAATATCCCTCACAGACAGAATACTTCTCCAACCCCATGAACAATTATTTGGGACACGACATTCAAAAAATGGAATGTCTTTAATATATTTTGCATGCATCACCTGAGCCCATAATGAGTTTGGGTTGGTTAAAAGTCTCCAATTCTGTTTGGTAAGGAGAGCTTTGTTGAAACAATGTACATCTCTAAACCCCAAGCCTCCATCTCTTTTACTCTTGCACAAGGTTTCCCATTTTATCCAATGAATACCCCTTCCTTGATCATTTTTCCACAGAAATTGTCGGATCCTTTGATTCATTTGTTTACAAATTTCATTGGGTATAAGAAAACACGACATAACATAGACTGGAGGAGCAAATGTTACTGCTTTGATTAAATTCTCCTTCCCTGCATGAGAAATCAATTTCCCCTTCCACCCAGATAATTTAGAATCTAGACACTTCAAAATAAAAGAGAAAGTATGCACTTTAGATTTTCCAATAGATGAAGGAAGACCCAGATATGTTCCATAAGAATTGACCTCTTTAATATCAATGGCAGAGACTATATCAGTCCGGAGGTCATGAGGGGTTCTGGTGCTAAACAAAACAGCAGACTTTTCAAGATTGATGTGAAGGCCAGAGACTTGTTCATAATCTTGCAACAAAACATTTATCGGTGATGCATTAGAAATAGATGCAGGGGAAAAGATCATGCTATCATCAGCAAAAAAGAGATGATTAATTTCTGGAGCAAACAGATAGCCTAAAACCCGATAGTCTAGGGATACCAAGATTGGAACAGAGCCTTTGTGAAAAGTCTCTTGGTAGAGGATAAAAATGTAAGGGCTTAAAGGACAACCTTGTCTAATCCCTCTTTGTGGCACAATAGGTTAGACACTTCCACAGACATCTGACATGTGCCTAGTTCCAAAGTTTGCCCATCGATGAGAGAGCTTTCGACTGTCCAACCACAAAGACCTTTGTTATCATTTTATAGATCTCAGTATTAATCAGATTAGCCTTTACTTTCTCTGATCCTCCTTTCGTTTTTGCCTTGCAATTTCTTTATGAAATACCTAGGTTAGTCACAATTGTAGCATGCTCTCTTCTTCTTTTTGAAGCTAACATTTTTGTTGGATTTCAAAGACTTATTAGATTTATTTTTCTAGTCAGTCTCTACCAAGTATGCCTTGGACTTATTGGAATTAACAGGTTGATTCCTAAGTCGATTCATCTCTTTTATTTTGATCCAAACCACAACATTGTCAAAGGCCCAGTGTTTCCTCTTATGTTTCATTGAGACCTTTAAGGCACTCCAAGAGGAAGGAAGCTTGTGTATCAAAGCACTGGTCACAAAGGCATCTGGAATAACGATATTCTCTTTTGCCAAATTCCCTACCAATACTTGATACTTGCCTACTTGGTCAAAAATGCTAATCTCGTCCACCATTGTAAACTCCATAAAATTTTCAACCACAAACCTCAAGTTACCGACATCCTCAATAGTATACTTCTTGACTAATGCCTCCCAGATTTCATAAGCAAATTCATAAGAGCTATACACATTGTATAACTCATTTGACAATACATTTATAATGCGATTCTTACATTTGAAATTTGCAGTGAACCGTTCGATCCTTTTTATGATTGAGTGTAGGAATTATTAGGTTGGGGTTTATTCATAACAAAAGCTATCTTAGCTTCCATAAGAGCAAAATACAACATTTGCTTCCAATGTTTGAAGTTCTTATCTTTGAACTTCTCGATTTTGTCAAAATCTGACTTTCCTATTGTTGGTTGGCGAAGCTTGCAGAGATGGAATAAGAGTGTTATTCTCAATAACTTTCTCAAGTGCACGTGTTTGCAGAGTTCTTCATGTTGGTCTCTTTTCCAATGGTTGTGTTGATTACCTTGGTGGTGTTGTTAGTAACCATAATAGAACAATTCTAAATACCTTAAACTTGTTGAGAACTTGTAGAAGAATTTACATGAACACTTGAAAGGTTGTAGTAATCACGATATTTCGTCAGAACTGAAACGTATCAAAGGTACTTTCTTTAAGGTATCTCCCACTAATTTGTGCAATACGGATATCAAATGTGTCTTCACCCCAAGATCAGTCAACTTATTCCTTTAAGGTTGCACCCTAAAAAGGTTACTTAAGGTATAATTAGGTTATGTTCACTACTTCATAGAATAATAACAGAGAGAGAGAGAGAGAGAGAGAGAGAGAGAGAGAGAGAGAGAGAGAGAGAGAGAGAGAGGAGGAGGAGGAGGAGGAGGAAATTCAATGTAAACAAGAATGTACCTATTTAGTTGACCTTCTCAAGAGAAAGTGCCTGTCTAATGGCATCTCCACAATTTCAGCCACTAGTGGCTTAGATTAGGGCCCATAACAAAAATGGGTCTTTTGGATAAAGTCCCAAGTCCCAAGTCATATCATATAGAATTATTAATTGTTTTAATATCTAGCTATATAATCATGGTAAGATTCACTCCAAGGTTTAGGCTTAGTTTGTGTCGCACGATGGTTTGATTATATATAAATGAGATAATCAATTCTTTTCTGTCTGATGTGGGACTAAAGTTTCCGTTATAGAAATCATAAGATAAAAGACATCATTAAAATATATATATATTTAAATAAAAAAATTAAATACATAAAGTTTTAAGCATATTTCCAATACTTACTTCTAGGTGACAACTGCCTATCATTGTTCGTGTGTTAATTTTTTGATGGATGTTTTATGGTCTAATGAATCTATACCTTTATACCAGAAAAAAAAAAAAAAAAAAAAAAAAAAAAAGGTGAATCTGTTCCTTTGATAAAATGGAAACGGGCCAGAAAAAGGTATGCATAAATTATACAATTTTTTTGGGGCAAGTGCCAGAAGCCGTTCACTCATTACATCTAAGGGTGTAAGTGTCACAGTGTAAATAGGTTTAGTATTTTTTTTGGTTAAAGTAAATAAGTTTAGTCACTAACCCAAAAAAAAAAAGAAAAAAAAAAAAGTAAGCTTAGCGATTCTTTTGGTTAAAAATAATTTAATACACATGCTAAAATACCATTATTTGTACGTTGATCTCTACACTTCTATAGTAATATGATAGATTTATTCCAAATTAAAATGTTTTTCTTGACTTACATGTATGCAATGATGAAAATTGAAAGGGAATTTTCATTTGTGGCTTTTTTCAAATATCCATGTGAAACAGTGTATTTGGTTGATCCAATACCAATTCGTTAAATTATGAATTTGGTTCGGAATGAGATTGTATTTGTCTAACTAAGATCTGGTTGGGGCTGGGGAAATTTAAACACAATATTTAACGAGGTGGGAAAAAGTACAGATGATCAAAATTTTCTTGAACTTGTCATTGTTATGTTAAAAAGAAATATGACGAATCCCCCGCGCCGCGTATATTAATTATATAAAAAGCTTTTGAGGATGTAGAGGCAGGGCCCTCTGGATGAACCTCATTTCTAAAAAAAAAAACCAAATCCACAGACCTATGAAATTATTATCAAGTAATCTACCAAAAAAAAAAAAAAAAAAAAACTCTCTAATCCAATTCGATTTACCATCAAGTCCAATTCCAATATTTCTTGTTGATTCTAATTTTCGAGAAAATGTTGATTTTTGTAAAAAAATTTATGTATTCATAATCAAATGCCAAGTCACCTTCTACAACCTTGTAGACATGATCGGATGCAGGACCGGAGGGGGCCATGGCCCCCTGGATTTTTTGAAATTGTAAGTATCCTTATTTTTCTCCTTATTTTTCTATCTTTAAATGTGAAATACTACTATTTGGCCCCCCTCTAAAAATTAAAAATAAAAATTTAAGATAAAAATGATGGGTACAAATGTCATTCATAATCTTTATCTAATGATTATCATTAAATCCGTAATTTTAAGGAATAAAATGTTAAATTCTAACTTAAAAACTAACTCACGATCCATGAATTTCTCCTTATATATTCTCTCATATTTTCATTTCTATATTTTCTCCTATTTTCATTTCTATTTATTCTCTCATGAATCTCCTCTTTTATTCCTATTTTTTCTCTTTTTTTTTCTCACACGTCTCACAAAATATTGAAATAGTTAGCAAACTTTGAAATTTTCCTAAATCTTCTCCACATCAAGTATTCACTCTCTCTTTCTCAAATTATTCATTTCTTTCTCACACTCATGAATTTTTTATTAATTTATCTCATTTTTAATGGAGACTCTACATTAAAATATAATAATATAATCTAAAATGGGACCTACAGTGGGTCCTAGATTGGCCCACATACATTCGGCTCCCCAATGTCAATCTTGGCTCCGCGCCCTGGATGCATGGTTTATAAAACTTTGGTCAGATTTGTTAAAATCAGTAAGTTAGATCAATGTCAATTTTGATCGATGCTGAGATATGTCTGACACCAACCATTATTTACAGGTACAGAAAAACTCTAAGATCACTCATACCAACTTTGTTTTTTTTTCCCCTTTTCTTTGGGTAAGAGACTCGAACTAATCAATTAATGTCTTCCGCCCCAAACAAACCCCGTGTTGGAATGTTCATTAATTTCTTTTATGAAAAATATATGTTTGCTAATTTTTATTCTTTTGAACAAGCAAGTGTTTGATAATTCAAGTTTAGTAATTGCAAGGTGGCACAAGCCAACACCGAATAGGAGTGAGTGGGTTTTCTGCATTATAAATAAAGGACGAGATATGAGTGGCTAAAGGCAGTGGTGTTTGTTGTGCTCTAACCTGCTTTTCCCACGTGGGGGGGGGGGGAACGGGGGAGAAAAGACCACACCCCCCCCCCCCCCCCGCCCCATTTGTAGGGTTTATAATTTGTTTTTCCTTGAACAAAATGTAGTGAGCAGAAAGTAACTGCAATTGATATACTTGGAAAGATCAAGATTTTTGAAAGTATATCATGATTTACCATACGATACTAGCCGATAGGATAGATCCATATTTGACTCAACCGAAAGACGAAAATAAACATGACGATTACGTGTGTCCAAATTGAATTAAAAAAGGGGCTAAATTGCATACAATGATAACGATAAATGACTTCGATATAGGGGACGATGCAAGTCTCTTATTTTGTTAAAAAGACATAGGCAAAACCTGACCGATACGAAAATTACTCTGATAAGAGACTCGAACTAACAATTAATGCTTTAAACACACCCCTCGGAATGTTCATTAACTTATTGATGACGGTTTATTAGACCTTTTGTCATCCCCAACTCATCTTTGATCCCTGAAGACGTGCGGACTTGTCAATAAATTTATAACCCAACGTTCTTGTATGATTGAACTGGTCACAAGCCAAAACGTTTTGTAGAAGACAAGACTCAATCCAAGGAACCGGATAATTAAACAAATTACCTAAATGTACAAAATAAACCAAGGATCTTGTGCAAATAAGTTGAAAGACAATCATAAAGCAAATAAATAACAAACTACCACAAGAATGAAAGAGAAATGCAAACAATACACAAGAATTTTACGTGGTTCACTAACCCGAAATAATCGAGATTAACTACATCCACATAGAGGGATTTCACTATTTTAATCTTCAAAATAGTACAAGATTTGAGTGTGATACAATGTTACATCAACCAGTCACACCACCTCTCAAACCTCCTTGAAAATACCCTTCCACCTCAAGTTCTTGAAAAAAAACCCTTTAATCCAAGATTCAATAGAGTTGTAATGGAAAAGAATACAAGAAAGAAGAAACCATTTTCTTGTAAAACCACAAGAAGAAGAAGAAGCTAAAAGTTCAATCCCGTTTTTGCACAAAACCTACTTTAAAACTTCCTAGAAACTCTCTTTTTCTCACCTCATTTACCTCTCCCAATGCCTTTTTAATGATACCAAATACCTAACAATGTTTAACACTAAGTGGGACCCACCAAATTCAAATTTTGAACTCAAAAGTGATAAAGTGATTTTTATCACAACCCCAACAATCTCCACCTTGATGGAAATCACTTGTTTGTCACATCATGCTTCTTGAAACCAAGAGAAGATATACATCAATTCAACTTCTCTCCTTGGACAACCTTGGTAAGCATATCCACCATATTCACATTGGTTCCAACTTTTAACAATTGGATCATTCCATCTTCAATGAGTTCTTGAATGTAATGATATTGTACTAATATACGCTTTGTCCTCTTGTGATGTATCGAGTTCTTGGTCAAGAAAATTGCACTCATATTATCACAAAACAAATGCATACCTTTTGACTAAATGTCAATCTCACCCATCAAACATTGAAGCCACACCGCTTATTTACAAGCTTTAGTTGTTGCCATGCATTCCGCTTCGGTAGTTGATAATGTCACCGTCGCTTAAAGCTTAGACATCCCAACTTATTGGACCATTGCCATACTTGAAAACATATCCCATTGTAGATCACCCCTTATCACGATCATCACAATAACTAGCATCCACATAGCCTTGAATTTGTTCTCCACCTTTGCTAAATGTGATAGAGTTGTCACTTGTGCCTCTCAAATATCAAAGCACCCATTTTGCCGCCTCCCAATGCTTATTTCCGGGATTTGCAATAAACCTACTCAACACACCAGCCGCATGAGCAATATCCGGCCCAGTGCACACCATTAGAAACATCGAGCTTCCAACTAGACTTGCATAAGGGCATCTTGACATCTTGTTCTTTTCATCTTCTGTATTTGGGCTATCATTGGAAGATAATTTGAAATGTGGTCCCAGTGGAGTTGAAACCGCCTTTTCTTTACACTTGCCAAACTTCTCAAGAATTTTCTTCACAAAAGACTTTTGTGAAAGTGATAAAGTCTCATTCATTCTATCTCTTTGAATTTCAACTCCAAGAATTTGTTTGGCTTGATCAAGATCTTTCATTTCAAACCTCTTGCTCAACATCTTTTGAACTCTTCAATTTTAGCTTTATCATTGGACACCAAAAGCATGTCATCCACATATAAAACTAAAATCACATATGAACCATTATCAAAGAACTTAATGTATAAACAATGATCATATTCACTTCTTTTGTAACCAAGACTTAAAATAAATGAGTCAAAAATTTTGTACCATTGTCTTGAAACTTGTTTAAGTCCACATAAGGACTTTCTCAACTTGCACACGAGCTTTTCTTTGCCTTTTTCAATAAATCCTTCTGGTGGCCTCGTGTACACATCTTTTAGAAGATCACCATGTAAAAAAACTGTTTTTACATACATTTGTTCAAGCTCCAAGTCATGCATAGCAACAAGTCCAAGCACCAACCTAATAGTCACCAACTTCACAATCGAGGAAAAAACTTCAAAGATATCTATGCCTTCCTTTTGTGCAAAGCCTTGGACAACAAGCCTTGCCCTATACCTTTCCACCTTGCCATCCACCCCTTTCTTGAATTTGTACACCCATTTACAACCAATGACTTTTCTTCCCTTTGGCAATTCCACCAAATCTCATGTCTTATTCTTTTGAAGTGCTTGAAACTTTTCATTCATTGCTCCTTCCAATGCTTTGCATCATCCCCATTGATGGCTTCAAGAAATATACTTGGTTATTCATCTAAAGCCACCAAAGCTCTAAGAGTATTTGGATCAACACAATCGTTGTACCTTTCCGACAAACGAGTTTGTCTTGTAGGCCTTCCTCCCAAAGGTACCACAATTTATTCTTCAATGCCACCGGTGTTTCTTCTTGAATTTTTCCTTGTACATCTTGATTATCAAGATTTATAACATCTTCATCATGAGCATCCTCATTTGAATAACTTATATGTTACATGTGAAATTCATGGGTATCCTCAACAGTTGATTTTTGTTCATCACATTTCTTTTCCACCCCCTTAATCAACATAGAGGATTCATCAAAATGTACATCACGACTTATAATAATCTTATAGGTACTTGGATCCCATAACCGATACCCCTTCACATTCTTACCATATGCTACAAAAATGCACTTTTTAGATTTTCGATAAAGTTTGCTCATTTGACAATTTGGAATCAAAGCATATGCATCACATTCAAAAATTTTCAAATCCGAATAATCACAAGGAGTTCCATGCCATACCTCATTTGGAGTCTTTCCACTCAAAGTCATTGAAGGAGACCTATTCACAAGATAGCATGCCGTTAAGACCGTTTCGGCCCACAATTCTTTCTCCAAGTTTGCATTGCTAAGCATAGCCCAAACCCTCTCCATCAATGTTCTATTCATGCGCTCCGCCACTCCATTTTGTTGTGGAGTATGTACAACCGTATGATGCCATACAATTCCTACCTCCTTGCAAAAACTACCAAATTCTTTCTTTGCATATTCCATTCCATTATCCGTTCTTAAAACTTTGATGCTCTTACCGATTATTTTCTCCACCTCAACCTTGAATTTCTTAAATGTCATTAACACATCACTTTTTGACTTGAGAATTGTCACTCATACTTTCCTTGAAAAATCATCAATGAAAATAACAAAGTATTAAGCACCACCATAAGATATATACGGTGATGGACCCCAAACATCTGAGTGAATATAATCAACAATCCCCTTACTTATGTGCATACCCGCTTTAAAAGCCATTCTATGATGCTTTCCATAGACACAATGTTCACAAAATTCATTCTCTAAAAAATTCAAATTTTGGATAAGTTTCTTTTCCATCAAAATTTTTATACATTTTTCACTCATGTGCCAAAGTCTTCGATGCCACAACCTAAGAGGAACATCTCCTTTGTCAACCGCCACATTTGCAACATCATCAGTACTGGAACTACCCAACAACTTGTATAAGAGACCAACCCGGATTCCCTTCATGATAACAAGAGCACCTCTTGAAACTTTGAGGACTCCATCTCCTCCGGAAAATTTACAACCTTCCTTCTCCAAAGTAGATAAAGAAATCAAACCTTTTGTTATATCCGAAACATATCTAACATTTTCAAGTGTGCGAATAATATCATTAAACATCTTCAAGTGTACCGATCCAATGCCAAGTGTTCTACTAGATGAATTATTCCCCATCTTCACCAATCCTCCTTCACATGGCTCATATATGCTAAACCAAGATTTATGTGGGCACATATGATGTGTAACACCGGTGTCAAGAACCCAATTTTTGATGAAATCAACCCACTATCAACACTTCATCTTCGATAACACTAGATGTGGTAGCTACAACTTCATTTGCCTCCTTAGAATGTTCACCAATAGTCTCTTTACCTTTCTCATTTTCTGAATTAGAACATTTTTTCTTTCTTTTGGGACAATTCTTTTTAAGATGTCCACTCTCTCTACAAAACCAACAATTATACTTGCCATCATGCCCTTTGGATTTAGAACGATGTCTCGACTTGCTTCTTGAAGAACCCTTTGAAGAATCATGACGTTCCTTGCTTCTACCCCTGTTATATTAGCTTCCGAACCCACCTCCATAGAACTTGTCAAAGAAGCCTTTTCTCGGAGTTCCTCGGCAATAATGTACTACAAACCGAATCAAAGTCAAGAGAATCCCCTTTACTACAACTTAGGGTCGTTACTAAATGATCATAAGATTCTAATAGAATGCAAAGTAAAATCACCGTCTTGTCTTCATCCTTCATCTTTTCAACACTTTCCAATTGACAAAGTATTTTGTTAAACTCATTCAAATGATTAGAAATATTTGAATCATCCTTCATTCTTAAAGAAAATAATTTTCTCTTCAAGAAAATTCAATTTGTGAGAGACTTTGTTTGGTAAATGCTTTTCAACTTTGACCACAAATCTGCCGCCGATTTTTCATGTGCAATATTAAACAAACTTTATTGGACAAGCTCAACCGGATAGTAGACATGGCATTGAGATCCATCTCTTCCTAATCACTATCTTTCATTCCCTCCGATTTCTTATCTTTTCCCAACAATGCTTTGTGACCAAGGTTTAAAGTATCCCACGATACCATACGATACTAGCCGATATGTATCCATATTTGATCCAATCGATACGATACATCTCAATACGTCTCTCTATTGAACTACGCTAAAATACATTAGTCAAAGCGATACAATACTCGATACGGGACGATACGTCTCTTAAAATCACCTGACCAATACGATACTCGATATCGATACTTTAAACCTTGTTTGCGATAACCATTTTAAATTAACAAATCTTTCATTTTCATTTTCCATAGCTCAAAATTTGTCTTTCCATCAAATGTCTCCACCCTAAATGTATGAGTACTCATTAACTCCAAAATAGATGCACAAAACCTATGCTCTGATACCAATTGTAGAAGACAAAACCCAATCCAAGGAACCGGGTAATTAAAAAATCACTCAAATATACAAAATAAACCAAGGATCTTGTGCAAATAAGTTGAAAAACAATCACAAAGCAAATAAATAACAAACCACCACAAGAACGAAAGAGAAATGCAAACAATACACAAGAATTTTACTTTCAAACAACACACAAGAATTTTATGTGGTTCACTAACCCGAAATAATCGAGATTAACTACATTCATGGGGAGGGATTTCATTATTTTAATCTTCAAAATAGTACAAGATTTGAGTGTGATACAATGTTACCTCAACCAGTCACACCACTTCTTAAACCTCCTTAAAAATACCCTTCCACCTCAAGCTCTTGAAGAAAACCCTTCAATCCAAGCTCAAGCTTCAATAGACTTGCAATGGAGAAGAATACAAGAGAGAAGAAACCCTTTTGTTGTAAAACCAAAAGAATAAGAGGAAGAAAAAGAAGAAGAAGCTAAAAGTTCAATCCTGTTTTTGCACAAAATCCACTTTAGAAATCCCTAGAAACTCTTTTTTTTCTCACCTCATTTACCTCTTCCAAGGCCCTTTTAATGATACCAAACACCTGGCAATGTTTAACACTAAGTGGGACCCACAAAATTCAAAATTTGAACTCAAAAGTGATAAAATGATTTTTATCACAACCCCAACAGAGATAACTGAAAAGAATATTAGGCCAAGGAGGCCATCAACAGGGCTCGCCTGGTGAGCTTCTTTTCTTATTCTCTTTTCTTCCAATATGCATGCTATAATGTCACCAACATAATCTAGTTTTGGATACTAAATATTTTGTTTCCCCTCTTCGTTAGTTATATGGTTGAACTTGGGTGATATGATCTGTGGGGTGTGGGGATTTGTGCTTCAAAATTGGCAATACGATTCATTTTCGGTTGCCGCCTTGAATTTCGTGGCTTCGTTCTTTTAGGAAGCTTTTATTCTCCTAAATGCGAAGTGCCTGGTGTGAGGCTATTATGACCCAGAGTGATTGGTGTATCGATGGCTTGCTTGCATTTCATTTTAATTGAAGTAGCTATTTTTCAGTTGGATTTTGGGTTGTTTGGTGTATCTATGGATGCTTAACTTGCTTGAGTTTCAACTGAAATAGTTAATTTTCAGAAATATGTTGGTTAGAGGTTTGCCGATTGGAGCCTTTTTTGTTCCTTTGTACAACCACAAGCACTCCACAGACACCCTTCACAATTTGTTCTTTATTTATTTCCTCAAGGTTTTGTTCTATTTCCTCATAAATGGAAGTGTTAAAAAATAATAAGTCGCACTACACCATTGCATATGTTTTTCTCTGGTGTTTTTAGACCTTGTTTGCTTGCTTCATGGACAAATCTTCTCGACGTTCACTAAGAGTCTTTGAGATCTATATCGAATCTGCTGTTGTGGACTTTGTTGTTTGTTTAATCCTTTGAGTTATACCAGAACATACCATAGTAAAGTAATGACATGCCCTTTCGGCCCAACTGACATTTTTGAGATACCAAAATTCACTCGAACATTGCATGTTTTTCTTTGAGTTTTGCTTAGTAAAATGCCAGAATAATCAAAATTTTAATGAAACAGTGGATTTTCAGACCAAAATCATTGAGATACAATATTAGTGTTCATTTGGAAGACCATCTCATTTCAGTCATACCAAAATTCTGGAAATTCTATAGATTTTGATGAAATTTCATTCAGTTTTTTAACATTGGAAGATATCATTTGTGGCTTCATATGATCTTATGATCCAACTTCCTGTATCTTATTGTTCCCTGCCTCCCCAAGTTAATAGATAATTCTTTTTCCACTGTTGAAGTTTTATGTTTTGAAAGTTCAAGATTAACCGCAAACGCCATTTGGGTATTCTTAACATCCAGTCAGAGTGTATGTTTTAAAACTAGTTGATAAATAGATTCCATGCTGGAGGACTGTATATTCTTGAACAAGATATTTAACACCTTCGAGTACTTTCCAGATTCACATTGCTACTGAAGACATGTGTTGGAGTTGCAACCACTACATTCAGTTTGCATTTGTTAGGATTTAATCTGGTAAAGCATCTTTAAGTTAGAGCAACATAATAGTCCTCTGTCATCCATGTGGGTTGTGGTCTAAGATTTAAAACATTTGCCTCATGTTGTGCGCCAATCTATATTTGACAAGCAAGGTTGGAAACCATTAGGTGAAACTCTTAATTTGGGAATTCATAATGTGTGTCCTATAAATAACTATAGTTGAAACCACAATGACCGGTACTAATTTACCCATAGGAAAAGAAGAAAAAAAAATCACTGGTACTAATATTATCAGGCAGGATGGAATTTATCATCGTTGGTCTTCACTGCTGAAGTTCTCTTCATAGATTGAATTTAAAATTAAGGAATTTCCCTCTTTAGTTCTTATAGAAGATGCTGGAACTTGTGTTTCTGTAAATGCTAATATGGATCTAATTGTAACCACAACATTTCAGTTCAACAATGGATGTCTTTGGCATATTGTTTAAGTTGCTTGATCGAGCAGAGTTTTATTTTATTTTGATTATCCTTGCAAGTTGGATGATGGATTCTTTTGTTTATCTGGAATTCTAGTTTTGATTTATTTTTGCTTTGCAATTGCATATTTGATTGATATTGCATGTTGAAACAACCACGGAGACTGTTAGAATATCCAAATGTTAAGTTGTGTGTAGTTCATTTTCCTGTTCAATTTATAAAATTTTGTGTAGTTCATTTTTGTATTTGCAGCTGAGAAGGCTTGCTATGCTGCAGGAGATCCCATAACAGCTCTGAAGGAATACATGACTGCAAACAATCTGGCCAGTGAAGTGGAGTTGAAGGCTATAGAGAACAATCTGGCCAGTGAAACAAAATGAACTTCATTAACTTCTAGGAAGTTTTTACAACAAGTTACATCTGATAAAGCATAAAAGAAAATCCTAGTACAAATTATCTAGGAGACTGTCTCTGCTCTTTGAGAATCCTAACATCTTTTACGATCTGAGTCAACTGAGACTACATCTACACCTGCCTGACCTCCCCATCCTCTCCAAAATGGAAGTCATGGAAAGCATCTAAGCATACAAATTTGGTGTCTCAGGAGTTGCATGTGATGGACCTCCAACCTCTAAGTGGTCGAGCTAGAATAGTTTCCTCCTCATCCAACCGAACCTCCTGAACCTCCTCCTCATCATCATCTTCATCCTAATCTTGAACCTCATCTTGAGTTTGGATTGTTACCTCCTCATCCTCGTATAATCTCTTCTAGTGGCATAGGAATAGTACTCTGACCTCCACCCCTACACCACTTCTGACCCTAGATGTTTTTCCTCGTGGTGGTTTGATGGAAATCTGAAAAGACAAAGATAAGATTTGGGGAAGAAGGGCATTTTAGTAATTTTTTTTGGAAAAGTTTGATTTCGATGGAAACTGTGATTGAAGCATGTTTCTAAACATCTCTAAGCATGATTCTAACCAAGGCAGAAAGCCCAAGTGCTGTTGGATTTTGGAATTTCTGATTTTTGAGCCTATGATTGATTGTTTGAAGGCTATATTGATGATTTTGAACCTAATTAGAGTTGTCCCAACTTTGGATACAATTGGACATTAACGAAGCCTCGATTTTCGATGTTTTTGATTCCTTCCGATTTTTGCAGAATGGTTAATTTGAGGAATCGCACTGTTGGTACGGGCAGGATTGAGAATGAAGACATACTGCGCGAAACCATACTTGATGGTGGCAATGATCAGCAGATTCCACTAATTGGTGAAACGTCTACTTAACCACCTAGTGCTCCGCTGGTAAATAGTTTCGGGATATTGCCAACATCATGGACAATATCATGCAGCAACAAGCTACGCAGTTTAATCAGATGATGACAGGTTTTATGACTTTACATAATGAAACCCGTACTACTGCTAATGGAAACCTTGACACCGCTGTCCCTAATGCAGAAAGGCTAGCAGGAACTCCCCACACCCGACTGATGGAGAGTTTTCAGAAATTGCAAGTGCCTACTTTTACTGGTGTTACAAAGGACACACTGTTTCGAACAAGTGGCTGCGAGAATTAGAGAAGGCTTTCCGCCATCTGCAGTGCTTTGAAGCCCAAAAGATCATGTTTGCCGAACAGAAGCTCCAGCATGAAGCCAATGCCTGGTGGACTTCCACTCGTTCGATTTTAAAAGAATTACATGCTTGTGTGGTTATTTGGGAAATTTTTAAAGAGGCGTTCTGTAAGAACTATTTTCCAGAGGCAGTAAAAGATGCGAAGGAAGCCGAGTTCATGGCTCTAGTTCAAGGATCCCTGTCGGTGTTAGACTACCAACAGAAATTTGAGGAGACAGTTCTTCTTTGGCCCAGATTTAACGATTCGGGTTGAAAATGGACACCCCTTAAGTAATTCGTAGGTTAGGCAACGAAAAAGAAAGAACCCTTCTTGAACGGGTTACATCTTGAAGTTGGGTTTTAGGGTTTTATTTAATTAAGAAAAAGAGTGTTACACACTTACACCGGAGAAGAACCGAACCCCACCTCAATGGCTTAATCCCAATTCCCAACTGCCAGGCGGTGTTTACTAGGACCAGCTTCCTAGATTTCTCCGCCGTTAGGTTTCTCTTCTCTCTCTATATTTTCTTCAGCTTCATCTTCTTTGTTCTTGCTCATCTGCTCCTTGCAAAAGTTGTTCGATCTTCTCAGAGCAGTCTTCCATCCCCATTCCATTCAAAGAGAGCACAATCAGATTTAGCAGGGAAAGGAAGAAAGATAAGAGCTAGGAGTGGATCTCTGCAACAACTGCAATGTCTTCAGCTTTAACGGCCATGAAGATCCTCCAGCCACCCCCTCTCCCCACGACCGCCACCAGATCCTCAGAAACCCCCTTTTTAGAACCCTTCAAATCCAACTCATCCTTCCTCGGTTCAACCCACAAACTCCGATTCAATTCCCTCAGGCCCTCTTCCTATACTCCACGTCGATCTGCCGTTTTTGCCGTCTCCGACCTCAAGGAGAAGAAGCTCAAATCCAACTCGACTCTCGCCAATCTGGTACTATTCTCTTATCTTGCTCATAGGAAGCACATTCTAAATTTGTTTCTCCGAACCTCCCTGGTTTCTCTTCTTGCTTTTTCAATAATTTCTTGTGGATCTGCAAACCCTACCCTAATTCTAAAATACTTTAATTCTTTCTTTTTTGATTTTGAATTTTTTTTGTTTTTCCTTTCTTGCAGCTGATCACCAAGGAGGAGGGTCTGGAGCTTTACGAAGACATGGTTCTGGGTAGAGCTTTCGAGGACATGTCAGCTCAGATGTACTACAGAGGTAAAATGTTCGGCTTCGTTCATCTCTACAACGGCCAGGAAGCCGTGTCGACGGGATTCATAAAGCTCTTGAAGAAGGAGGATTCCGTCTGCAGTACATATCGCGATCACGTTCACGCCCTAAGCAAAGGTGTCCCTGCGCGTTCGGTGATGAGTGAACTCTACGGCAAGGCCACTGGGTGCTGTCGAGGCCAAGGTGGTTCTATGCATATGTTCTCCAAGGAGCATAACCTTCTTGGTGGCTTTGCCTTCATTGGCGAAGGAATCCCGGTCGCCACAGGGGCTGCTTTCAGTTCCAAGTATAGGAGGGAGGTTCTAAAAGAGGCTGACTGCGATCATGTTACCTTGGCCTTCTTCGGTGATGGAACCTGTAACAATGGGCAGTTCTTCGAGTGCTTGAACATGGCGGCCTTGTGGAAGTTGCCTATTGTTTTTGTCGTCGAGAATAATTTGTGGGCGATTGGGATGTCGCACCTGAGGGCTACTTCAGATCCTGAGATATGGAAGAAGGGGCCTGCTTTTGGGATGCCCGGGGTTCATGTCGATGGAATGGATGTTTTGAAGGTGAGGGAAGTGGCCAAGGAGGCCATCAACAGGGCTCGAAGAGGCGAAGGACCCACTTTGGTAGAGTGCGAGACCTATAGATTTAGAGGACACTCGTTGGCTGATCCCGATGAGCTCCGCGACCCTGGTGAGCTTCTTTCTTATTCTCTAATGCTATGATCTTTTCTTCCATGCATGCTATGATGTCACCAGCATAATCCAGTTTTGGATACTAAATATTTTGTGTCCCTGTTCGTTTGTTATATGGTTGAACTTGATGGGGATTTGTGCTTCAAAATTGGCAATACGATTCATTTTCCTTTGTTCTTTTAGGAAGCTTTTATTCTCCTAAATGCGAAGTTACTGGTGTGAGGCTATTATGACCCAAAGTGATTGGTGTATCGATGGCTTGCTTGCATTTCATTTTAATTGAAGTAGCTATTTTTCAGTTGGATTGTGGGTTGTTTGGTGTATTTATGGATGCTTGCTTGAGTTTCAACTGAAATAGTTAATTTTCAGAAATATGTTGGTTGGAGGTTTGCCGATTGGAGCCTTTTCTGTTCCTTTGTACAACCACAAGAAATCCACACAGCCACCCTTTACAATTTGTTCTTTATTTATTTCCTCAAGGTTTTGTTCTATTTCCTTAATGGAAGTTTTAAAAAATAAAAAGTCACACTACACCGTTGCATACGTTGTTTTCTGGTGTTTTCAGACCTTGTTTGCTTGCTTCTTGGACAAATCTTCTTGGCATTCACTAAGAGTCTTTGAGATCTATATTGAATCTGCTGTTGTGGACTTTGTTGTTTGTTTAATCCTTTGAGTTATACCAGAACATATCATAGTAAAGTAACGCCATGCCCTTTTGGCCCAACTGACATTTTTGAGATACCAAAATTCACTCGAACATTGCATGTTTTTCTTTGAGTTTTGCTCCAGAATAATCAAAATTTTAATGAATCAGTGGATTTTCAGACCAAAATGACTGAGATACAGTATTATTGTTCATTAGGAAGACCATATCATTTCAGTCATACCAAAATTCTGGAAATTCTATAGATTTTGATGAAATTTCATTCAGTTTTTTAACATTGGAAGATATCATTTGTGGCTTCATATGATCTTATGATCCAACTTCTTGTATCTTATTGTTCCCTGCCTCCCCAAGTTAATAGATAATTCTTTTTCCACTGTTGAAGTTTTATGTTTTGAAAGTTCAAGATTAACTGCAAATGCCATTTGGGTATTCTTTACATCCAGTTGGAGAGTGTATGTTTGAATACTAGTTGATAATTAGATTCCATGCTGGAGGACTGTATATTCTTGAACAGGATATTTTAACACCTTCGGGTTCTTTCCAGATTCTTCATTGCTACTGAAGACGTGTTGGAGTTGCAACCACTACATTCAGTTTGCATTTGTTAGGATTTAATATGGTAGAGCATCTTAAGTTAGAGCAACATAATAGTCCTCTGTCATCCATGTGGATTGTGGTCTAAGATTTAAAACATTTGCCTCATGCTGTGCTCCAATCTATATTTGACAAGCAAGGTTGGAAACCATTAGGTGAAACTCTTAATTTGGGAATTCATAATGTGTGTCCCATAAATAACTATAGTTGGAAACCACAATGACTGGTACTAATTTACCACAGGAAAAAAAAAATGACTGGTACTAATATTATCAGGCAGGATGGAATTTATCATCGTTGGTCTTCAGGTCTTCACAGCTGAAGTTCTCTTTCATAGATTGAATTTAAAATTAAGGAATTTCCCTCTTTAGTTCTTATAGAAGATGCTGGAACTTGTGTTTCTGTAAATGCTAATATGGATCTAATTGTTACCACAGCATTTCAGTTCAACAATGGATGTCTTTGGCATATTGTTTAAGTTGCTTGATCGAGCGGAGTCTTATATTATTTTGATTATCCTTGCAAGTTGGATGATGGATTCTTTTGTTTATCTGGAACTCTAATTTTGATTTATTTTTGCTTTGCAATTGCATATTTGATGGATATTGCATGTTGAAACAACTGCGGAGACTGTCTGAAGATCCAAATGTTAAGCTGTGTAGTTCATTTTCCTGTTCAATTCATAAGAATTTGTGGATGATCCCTTTCTCAACCTCTGTATTTGCAGCTGAGAAGGCTCGCTATGCTGCAAGAGATCCCATAACAGCTCTGAAGAAATACATGACTGCGAACAATCTGGCCAGTGAAGCGGAGTTGAAGGCCATAGAGAAGAAGATTGATGAGTTGATAGAGGAAGCAGTGGAGTTTGCAGATGCGAGCCCTCCCCCACCTCGCAGCCAATTGCTGGAGAATGTGTTTGCTGACCCAAAGGGTTTTGGAATTGGCCCTGATGGGAAGTACAGATGCGAGGATCCTAAATTCACAGAAGGCACTGCTCAGGTGTAAAGAGTTCAGTTGTCACTCTTTCATACACATTTACGATGACCTTAGTGATGGATATTCCAGTAGTTCAAAGCTCAAATTTTCGGTTCTGAGTAGGCTCTCCTTACATCAGTTGGTTCTCTTGTTAAATTTTTCTGCTCTACGAATATATATATATTATATATATATTTTTTTCGCTCATATTTGTTAGTTCCAGACTTCCAGTCCTGGCTGCTGTTCTGACGAATGAGCCAAAAGGCTCTGAGTCAAGGGGTTGGGGAATCTTGATTTTCGTGAGTGACAGAATGATGGTGGGAGGATTGGGGAAATATCTGTTGATGTGATGTAGCATCTTCCTATGTGTCTGGGTCTAATGACTTACAATCTATAAAGTCAAGTCGCTTTTAACAAATTTGTTTTTTATGTAAGTGAACGTCGTGAATTGTCAATTCTACAGATGCCATGGAAACCTAATAAATCACTCCTGTGGTTCATTGGAGCAAATGAAGAACTGAGTTTCAACATCTCATGTGATTTTGTATTATTATAAATTGAGTGTGTAAACACCGAACAGTTTGTTACTCGTCTCTAGTTGTCTCCCATGTCCGGATGACCTGTCCTTCACGTACAGGATTGTTCTGGAATTCCTTTTGTCCTGCAAATTCATCTATTAAGCTTTGATTATCAAAGTAAAAACTCTTCAGTTCTTTTGCCGTATTATTTATGACGGTCTGTCTATGCCGAATTAACCGAGCAATTGAAAAATGCAATGTCATTTTAACTATAGGCTTTATTTGGTATCATTTTGATCTTTTATTTTATTTTCGTCTATTTTTTTCAAAAATCAATGCTGAAAATAATTTTCTTTTCTTTTATATTAAAACATAAAAATCGTGCGGCTTTCTTTGAAATAGAATCATTTTCTAACTTCCAAAGTTGTGTGGGAATCCGAATTCAATTAGTAAAACTGCTATTCAAATCTGAATCAACAAGAAATTTAGAGAAGACATCCGAATTTGAATTCATAAGTTTATCTGATATTCGATAATAATCTGATCAATAAACCATCCAATTATTGACTGGTGATTGTTATTTATTTATTTTCTATTTCCGATTTCCAATTTCCAATTTCCGAGTCCGATTATTAACCCCTTTTCTAGAAAAAGTATTTAGTACTTTACTCTAGCGGAATCCGACTATCATCCCTTTGAGAAAAAAAATGTTGAATACTTTACTGTATCTGGATAAATTTTTATTCGGATATTAATCGAACCAATAAGCAATTATTCGAATTCGAATCGGGTTGCTTAGCGGACAGACACGGATATTTTCCAGTAAGAAAAATTCCGAATACAAATACAAATTCGGAGGTGGATTTCGGCTATCCATTTACAGGTTTAGGAAAAATGTGTCCGAATCTTTCCAAGGGACACCCAACATTAAATTCCAGCTTAACACCTTCTCCTCCTTTTCCATCAGCCAAGAGTTTCTGATTTTCATTCTAATTATCAATATTAATCCGGATACACTTGGAGCTTTCTCAAACTTTTAGAGTAAAAAGAGCTTCCCCTGTTTACATGTTGTCAACATATTTATGATGTTTTTGTATATATATATATATATATATTTTGTGACGAATTTTAAATGGAAATTAGTTTTATAAATGACACCAAGTAACACTACTGTGAAATCCATGGCTATCAGGTTACACAGCCCGAGTGTGTGGTCCTGCACTAAATGGGGAGGGGGTGGTGAAACATCAAAGAGGGGAAACCATGCGGAATTTTTCTCATTTTCTTTTTCATATAACATTTATCAATGTTTTAACAAAAAAAATAAACATTTATCAATCCTATACTTCATAATTGACTGTTGACTAGAAATCATCTTGCTCTTCGTTAGGTTTCAAAAATAAAATGTCAGAGGATCAATAGGAGTAGCGGTAAGATAGTCGTCACGGGAATGTCGCGATGCAAAAGGTAAAGGTTTGATTTGGTCCAAACAAAGCATCTTGATTTTTCAAGGATTGGTTATATGGGGGACTTCAATTTTAACGTCCGATTCTCCCAAAAGAAACGCCTTCAAAGAAATATTCAAAGGGATTGGCGAAATTCAATGCTGAGATACAGCAGCCCACGTTTTGCTTACCAGAAGAAAAATACAAGGAAACCCAGTTTAGGCTTTTTTCCCTAGTTATCATTTTTCATTCTTATCAATATAAATTAGTCTTCTTACCCAGAAAAACAAATATTAGACTTTGACCTTTTTGTTATCATCTTTTATTCTTATTTTCTTTGATTGATTAGTTTGGTTAAAGATTGGAGACAATAGACATGAACTTGGATCCCAACTTGAATGTAAATCCCTAAGAGTAGCAACAGATGGGAGAAAATGAGAACATTGCCTTGGAACTAGAACAAAGCTTGGAAAATTGGAATCATGAACTGTGATAGAGAGAATATGAGATGAAGATAGGCCAATACCTTCAAAAACGTTGTTAAACTAATTAAACATATCCAGACCAAACCCATTTTTCATGCAATAATCAAACCTCATTTTCTACGAGTTCCTTTTCAACCAAACATGGTTACATATACGTAACTAGATTTCCATCTCCGACTTTAGAGAGTCAAAACTACAAAACACAATTCTTACCCCCAAAAAAAAAAATGTATAGCAACTAGCAAGCTAAAGATTGCATAAACTAGACCGGTGAATCATGGATGGCCAACTAAAGAGAAGGGAAAATTGAACCCGCCCATTATTCTCTTATTCAAATGGCATTGCATTGTACCCTTTCGTCCTTGGCTGGCAACATCTGTTTCTTACTTTCTGCAGAATACAAAGATATACTTCCTACTGTGGGCTAAAGCTAACCGTACATCTCCTCCCCAAACCCATATTGCATGGGTGTGATAAATTCTTGGGAATGTTTCATCTTTCTTTTGGTTGAATTGAAGAACAAAAAATGCATCTGCGATCCAATCCATCCCAGCATTGGCAACATTTATGCCACAGATTGGCGTTCACCCACCAGTGGCAGCATCCACCGCAGCTTCTTCTCTTGGGCGAGCAAGGCAGGGATCACAACCTCCTTCCTATGTTTGCAAACCGTCTGGCTACTCCAAATATAACTGCCTTGGTCAATAAGCCCCTGTCAAGACTACAAGCAAGTATGACAGCCCCACCTACAACCAGGAGCTTGGGGATGTTCTTTCCCTTTGGTTTCTCATCAGCCGAATTCAGGTTTTCAACATCTGAAGAACCATTGTTGGTCTCTAACGATCTCAGGTACTCAACCTTGACCTTGGTGTTGACCTGTGCCATGAATGCACATCGGGAGATTGGTTCCCCTGATGCCCTACTTTTCTGGTAGGCACGGAAGCCTGGTTCAATCTTCTTCACAGCTCCCCACATACCCTGTCGGACACCAAGCTTTGCAATTTCCCATGGAATGCCCATGTCTTCATGATGGAAGAGTAGCACCTCACAGGCAGTCAGCTGGCCACTTCCTCTCTGTGATTCCACTGGTTCACATACACCACAGGAACAATTTAGTATTATTTTTATTTACTTTGGAGGGTGGGTATTTCCAGAAAGAGTGATAATTTATTCAAACTAAGAACGAAACACACCAAGCATAGTCACTGAAAAGGAAGGCAGAATATGGGAGGATAGACAACATTATTTAAACATCGATCATTGCCCCTCCTCCAAGAAGACGGTCACCAAAATTTACCAATCTTCACATGCCAACACAGATCCTTTTCATTGGTTTACTAAAATGAAATCAATTGTTAATGATTGGAAGGTTAAAATTTGGAGTGTTTTCCAATACTGTTCTGTAAGTAGTTAGAATCAGACAAAGGTCCAACTCTTTGGGTCATTAATAAAAAGAATTGCTCTCCACAGAATGTACCAGGTTGCAGAGGTGGTCATCTGATCATCCAGATTGCCAACCACAGCATTTCCATGATAGTAGCACTGGTTTTCTTTCAAAAGCATTTCTCATCTCTATTCTATGTACTGTAGATAATCTGTTCAATAAAAACAAAAAACTGTCCACAAAGTACTTGATTCTTAAACATCGATAAACAGTGATATGCAATTAATGAACATCCAAAAAGTTTCAATTTAAACTTAAGGGTTTAGTTCAGTGTGGAGGTCTGTTGGGCCTCAAAAACTTGTGCACATGTAGTCTCCATCATTATCTAAAATATTTGTTGATTTTGATCCACTACATAATGCCATCTATCAAGATGATGCTCGAAAATTGTCACAAAAACTCTTGCAGTTCTATAAAACAAAGATCATTAAAAACAGGCGGAAATGCCAGGCATGGCACAACAGTTAATATCATGGAAACAGGCTATCAAATCAGACATATGACCATAACTCCCCCAACACCCAGAAAAAAAGGGAATATGATATGCATATGTACCAAAAAAGAAAGAGGAAAAAGGCCATGCAGGGGGAACCCCTGCCAGCTGCAAGATAGTAATCATCTCATCCTCTAGAGAAAAAAAAGCAAGAGAAGTTGCAAAAAAAATCCTAATCAATCTATCTCATTCTAATAATGAACCAAAGACTACATATACAAGGAAAGCTAAGGAAAAGGCAATGATAGGATTCAGAAACTTCTAGAAGAGCTAACATAATACCATCTACCTAACCAAGGTCAACATGAAAATATAAGAGAAAAAAATAAGAGAAGAAAAATGGTGATTTGATGTACCAGCTCGAATGCACCAACTTGAATAGTAAAGGTCAACACGTCTTGGTTTGTTACGTTTTGGCACAGAAGCATAGGGTACACCCTGAAACAGAAAGGAAGATGAAATACAATTAGGTCAAAGAAAATTCTTTCGCTTCTCTTTTTTCATCTTTATGGAAAGGTGAACTAACAAGGTTTATTCACTATATGGTTTATAGACAGATTTTTACAGAAATAATGAATGAGCAATAACCTTTGCAAGAAAGCCTAATTCAACCTATTAAAAAAGAACCATAAGACACTGACCAACAAGGTGAGACACATAAAAGGACACTAGAAAACGTGAACATCCCAGAGAAAGAAAAAGGAACCTGCTAACCTCAAAAGAAAGGTAAAAACTCTCTGGGTTTTTCTGAGTAGTAACCCCTAACTCTTAGAACAGGAATGTAAAAAAATGTATGGTGTTTAAAGAGACCATCAGACAGCCCTACCCAAGAAAATAAATATGTCAACTGGGACAATTTAAATGCATTTACCAGAAGAAGAAAAAAGGGCAATATAAATGCACATGGAATTCCATGTACTGAACGTTCCTCTACCCCAAGAGACCAGGACGAAAATTATATTTGGCATTATTTCTTGAAGCTGAAACAAATGGAAATAGAAGAGCATGCAGATTGATCTGAAATAGCATTTACTTTCAACAGTAAAATTTCTATTTTGGAGAGGTTCTGCAACACTTCTATACCACTACTAGAGCAAATCGACTAACATAAACCATGGTCAATGTATCAGTAAAAGTTGGCAAAACTGAATTAGGTCAAATATCTTAACAGTCTAAACTCCATTACCTTTGTGACACAGTAATATGCTCTTCCCGATTCCCAAATTCTGCGTCCTATGGTGTATTCTCGATCACTACAGAAGAAAGGGAACTGTATAACACAAGAAATATAGAGCATGAGCAGATGCAATCAAGTCAAGTCATCACCAAGTACACAAGAGTGAATCTTCTTACCTTGCGTACCCAGTGAACTACCATAGTTCCCGTGGTGGGGCACTCCTCCAGTGTGGCAGAATGTATAAGCATGTCATCCCAATTTTGTCGGAATTCATCATCCCAGAAGAAGTCCCTCACCAACTCTGGTGTAGCATCTTCAAAAACTGTTCTGCTGCGATATTGTGGAGGGCCACTCTAGCGAATTGAATGAAGCACGATGAAGAGAAGGTCAGAGAAGAGAAAATCGATGACATGCCGCTACATTTTCTCTATTGGAATGAAATAAAACAATATCAAAGGAGGAAAAAGTGGAAAACCACCTCGGGGTCTCTCCGCCAAGCTTGATAGGTCATATTAGGAGTTGTACGATCCATCATCTGTATCCATGCTGGACCTCCGTCTTTCACCTCAACAAGCTGAAACAGATGTTTTAAATCCTCACCCGTCACGGCAACAGATTTTTCATCTTCCAACTGTGAAGAACTAAATCACCAGAATTCAAAAGCAATCAGTGCCTGGGTGTGGAGGAATATATAATACAATATAGGGGAAGATTTTAATCCCATATCTACCTAACTTTCTTAATCTTCTTGTACATGTGTATTGTGTAGTAATACAAGTTTCAGGAGTAATTGACAATTGTCTTGTTCTACCAAGTTTCAAATCTGACCAGAGGACAGATGAAAGGATGTAACATACCTACAGATGGAACTTGCAGCTGCCGGCGCAGAAGTTTCCTCCTGCTCCACTCCATCGTGAGAGATCCACGAAATGCAACTGGGCAACTGGGGCTTCAAGGAATTGAAGCTTTTCGGTATGGAATCAAAACCAAACGAAGACGACGATAACAATGAAGAGGGATTTAACACCGAACAATCTAGCTTACTTCTTCTCAAAGTAGCCCATTTTGGCTTCCAACCCCATCCGATTACAAGACCCACAAGAAACGCAACCAACAGAGGACCCAAAAGCATCACCAGCTCCATGAAAACGTCCCAAATTGTGGGTTCTTGTAAGATATCGCACAAGGCCGAATTCAACGCCACCAAAGTTAACAAGAAGAAATGAGAGAGGGGAAAAGGAGAGAGAAACTATGGGCAAAAGCAACAGCGGAAATACTCTAAAATGAAAAGAAAAGAAAGAAAGAAAGAAAAAGAAGGGAAAGCCCGGATTGAATCGATAGTAGTTTGGGCGATAAAAAAGAGTAATAAGAGCAGGTAAAAATTCTAAAACCCTAAGAACAAAATTAGCTTCTGAAATCTAGTCTAGATGAGAAAAACGCGAAAGAAAAATAAGCAAAGATAAGGTAGAAGTTTAGACGACGAACAAAAAGAAGGAGAGAGAGAGAGAGAGAAAAGAGAGAGGATATTTACGTCGTTTTGGATAAGAATCCAGAGAGAAGCGGCAGGCATAGAGGAGTATAAATAGGATTGCCGTTGGGCCTCGTTCTCACCTCACTTTGCTTCCGCCCAAAAACATCGCTGTATTTGGCGGAGAATAACGACAATCAAAGCCAAAACCTCCCAAACTTGCACAAAAAAAAGCTGATCTTTTTCGTTCGGAAAGTACATACACAGAAGAGAGAGAGAGATCAATACACAAACAAGTAGAATCAGGATAACAACTTCCCGGTTGCCTGCTCCGTTCTTTCCTTGTTCAGCTTCTTCCTCTTCCCGTTGCTCTTCTTCTTCTTGAAGCTGCAGATTTATGGTTATTATATATACCACCATACCAGGAAAACCAGCAATTGACAATCAATGTGTTAAGTAAATTAATGCTTGGTGGGTTCTCGTTTTTCACGTTCGCTGACGAAACGAAAATTTGGAAATTTTCCTTCCTTCCTTCCTTCCTTCCTTCCTTCCTTCCTTTTGTAACTCGGCACCGCGGCTCGTGTGAGCATTGGTCAGTGGATTGGATGGATGACTGGGATATTTGAGTTGTGACTTTCAACCACCCATTAGCATTTAATCCCGTTTAACCGTCACTAATTCCATGTGAGGCTTATTTACCAAAATACTCAATCTGATACTTTTATATATATATATTATTAATTTATTATTATTGTAAGTGTGTTAAAAGACTCAAAACTATAGTATTGTGACCACTGATGATAAAGCGAAAAATATTCAAGAAACTAAGAGAGAGACATACTTATAATTAATGACGGAGTTCGACTTTTCAACTTACCTCTCCAAGACTCGAGATAAAATCCAAGCCACTATATCAGAGAATAGCCAGACGTTACAGACAGAGTAATGTATACAATCGAAGGAAGCCCTATGATAGGCAATGTGTAATCACATACTCAAAAACCTCCATTTGTATATTGAAATCTTTCACATAGAAGGAACAGTAGCATCATTGTTCTTGGAGCCCTAGCCTATAGAAGAAGAAGATGAACAGAGCACAATGAATCCCAAAATGAAGTTAATCCAAATACATGAACCAACCCAAGTTTAAATAGTATAGGCTGAATCGGTAGTATAGGCACCGGTTTAAGATGGTTCAAGATAAACTTAAACCCATGGTCTAATAAAAAAATAATAAATTACGAATTACACTTTAACAATTCTCCCCCTTAAAAAGTAACCATATAGTAGACTAGACTTTAATTGTCATCATCCAAGTGTACCCACAAGACAACAATAGTATAATGCAACTCAACATGCAAAATACCTATGACACAACTAATATGCAAAATAAAATATATAACTTGTAGGCAAACAATGCAACAAATGTAACCAATAGAGAAGCCCTAAACCACAACTCAAGTGTTTATAATTCTGACAAAAAAATAACCATGGACATCAAATCATGCACAAACAAAACATACATTTCAAAACTAAAGATAAACATAAATAAGAGCTATAACATCTCCCCTAAAAATGCAACATATGCAAAACCTAAAAAACAACAAAACCCACAAGACACTCACTATAAACTAACAAAACAAAGTAATATACAACTCCAAGCTGTAAAAAGTACATAAAACTAGAAAACAAAATCACAAATTTCCAACAAGTCAAGACAATGCAAGAACTTGGAGGGAGGCAACACCTTTGTACCACAATCTGCAAGATTATGTTCAGTACTCACTTTTCAATCAAAAGTGCACCATCATTTATTTTCTCTCTAAGGAAGAAGTAGCAAATATCAATATGTTTGGTTATACAATGATAAATTGGGTTCTTACACAAAAAATTAGCACTTTGATTATCAACAAATAGAATATGTTCTTCTTCAAAATACTCAATTTACATAATAAACCATGTAACCATATGCATTCCTTCACACACTCAAAAACCCCCCATACAGCAATAAGCAACAAAAAAAAAAAAAAACCCCCACCCCCTGAAATGTGGAGGCAGCTATCATAAACACTTCTTTTAAAACCAATACCCAACACAAATGAGTCAAATCTTTTATTCCATTGGATTGTACCTTTAATGCTTTGATGCAATTACAAGATAACATAGCATATATACATCTCTTCTAAATTGCAAAGAAGAAAGGTAGCTTTAATATCCATTTCCTATATTGTCATTTGTGCTTGAGCAACCAAAGATAGCAATACCCTTATAGTCTTATACTTAGTAATTGAGAAAAATATCTCATCATAATCCACCCATTCATCTTGGATATAACCCTTAGCAACAAGTCTAGCGTTATATCTCTTGGAGTTATTCACCCCTTCATCTTTAATTTTGAAGTCCACTTACAAGGTAAAAGCTTATAGTCTTTAGGTCTTTCAACTAGCTCCCAAACTTGATTCTTATTCAATGATTCCAACTCTTCATTTATGGCTTGAATCCACAAATCCTTATCCTTGGAATCTAAGGCCTCTTCATAGGAGTTAGATTCACCAAACCCAAGCTCAGAAGCTGAATCATCAACCTCAAGGGCAAAATTAGCTAAATACATCTTAGGTGGTCTAATCTCTCTCCTTATTCTATTCCGAGCTAGTTGGTAGCTACTCAAATCAAAACCCCACCCACATCACTAGTAGAAGTCACTGGAGAGGGCAAATGTCCACCATCAATGTTAGTGCTCCACAAACTCAGGCTCATCATCACTAGAGCTGGGTTAAGGGGAAGTCATGGGTAATACAGGTTCATAACCATCAATGATCTGAACAAGATCCAAAGGAATACCAAGCTGCTCTAAGTCAAACTGAATGAAATCAGTCAATCTTTAGTCTAGAGGGTCAAGATCGGTATTGTCAATCGATAGGCAAGGGAATACAGTCTCTATAAAGAGAACATCCCTACTCATAAAGATTTTCACTCCAGGTATAGATCTATCCCACAATTTATACCATTTAACTCCCTCAGGATAACCCAAGAATATACACTTCCCACTCCTAGGTTCCAACTTGCCAATGCTTTGATGAGCAAGGGCCTCACAACAAAAAAACACTAAAGCTATCCAACTTGGGGGGCTTCCCACCATATCTCCTCAAGAGTCTCGAAACCTATGGTCACAGAAGGACATCTATTTATTAGGTAGATAGTTGTAGCCAGAGACTCTTTCTAGAGTAGTCATCAACTAGGGATAAGAAGTAGGAGTTACCTCTATAAGACATGACAGATGTTGGCCCCCACAAATTAGCGTGTAAATATTTCAATATGGCACTAGATAAGTGGGATCCAACCCCAAAACTCAACCTGTGTTGCTTGCCAAGAACACAAAACTTCAAATTTTCAACTTTATCCTTGCCAAAAAGGCCCCTATTTTTTAAGATTTTGCATTCTCCTGTTACTAATGTGCCCAACTGAAAGTGCCACACACTAGTACAAGTAGACTCACTAGACAAGCAACAAGTACTAGAGACATCATTAAGATAAATACTATCATCTAACACATACAAACCAAACTAAGATTTGTCTTTCAAACATACATGTGAACTTTTAGAAATTGTAAGAACACCCCCTAGATATATTTGTATCAAAACCAGCATTATCAAGGATGCTTATGGAAATCAAGTTCCTCTTTAAATCAAGAATGTATCTAATATCATGCAATGTGAAAACATAATTAGTGTGAGTGAGTAATTTAACAAGTTACCCCCCCGGACCTTTCCTTTCCCCCCCGGGCGGGCGTGGGGCGGGGGGCCCCTTTTCACTCTCTCCCCCCCACCGGTTTGTGGGTTCTGGGCTTTTGGTCCCCCCCCCCCCCCCCCCCCCCAATGCCAACCACATCATATATATCATTATTACCCATTATAACTTTAACATTATCTATCTCAGTTAAGTATGTAAACCAATGCAAATGAGGGCATATATGGTAAGTACAGCCAGAATCAATAATCCAATTATCATAATCAGAAATGGTCAACACCTCACAAATATCTGCATACACACTAGCTTGACCATTACTAGTAGAGGGCATATCAAAATTTGATGTCTCATTTTCTTGTAAGTTTTTTATATGCATAACAATTTCTTTAAAAGATGCTCACTTTCTTACAAAAGAAACATCTCTTGGTGCTAGAGTCAAATTTATTATTTCCATTGTTGTTCTTGTTATTATTGGTATGATTGTCATTCGCCTTACATTTCTCTTTGGGCTTACCTTATTTGTTAGGGCCATTGTCTTTCACAAATAGGTTCTCACCACTTCCCTTGGCTTTCCTAGAATCCAAAAACCTTGACTCCCTAGTATTGAGGGCCTCAATAAATTGGTCAATGGTCACATTTTGACAAGCATATTTTTATAGAATTCTTAACAACAAGATAATCATTGTAAAGGGAATTTAACAATATAATAAACAAGTTGTACTCATCTAATTTACTTTTCTCCCTGTTAATGACTAAAATGGTCATATCTTCCAATCTGAACCAACGGTTGCACGATCTGACCAGGTTCGCTACCTAGCAAGGTTCGACCAAGCGGTTCATGGTAGGACCGACCATAGTGACAAGTACATCCGCTTAGCAGGATGAGGAAACCTCACAAAGGTAGACTCCTACCATCCAACAATTGGAGAAGAGAGTTAGTTAGGTAAAATAACTCTTTATTGAGTTACTTTTTTAGAACAACTCATATTAGAGTCACATTCCGAATATAACTATATTATCATACACTAGATAAACACCTCAGAATATACTATGAGGTAGGTATTCATATTTTGTGTGATCAATTACTTGAATTCGCTATTGAGTAGTTGAGATCAGATCATTGGTACTGACTTTCTCATCGGAGATGTACCTCGACCACACAAGGTCGAGCACGTATTTTGCAGGTTCGAGACAGGGAAGGGCGAGCGAGATTCCGTATCAACACTCCCCAATGCTAGCTAAATCTTAAACCAACCTCTTAAACATGTATGGATTTTGGTCTAGACTGATAGCAGGATCCATTTTGAAGTCATATAACCTCTCCTCTAAATAGATCATGTTACCTAAATTCTTTTTTTGATAAATTTGTTCCAGCTTTGTCCACATTTTAATAGGGATATTATCTTCTTCACCAAGCCCCCCAATAACACCAGTAGTGATGTTCTAAAGAATACAACCAATTGCATTCTACATCACCTCAGTTCTCAATGTAGGGTTTATGCTTTCAAAGAAAGCATCAAAATCATCAATATCCCTCAGGTTTCTTTGTTGGGCCATCAGAGCTCTTATCTTTCTCTTACAAATCCCAAAGTATCCAATCCCAACAAAATTTTCAATGTGTGCCCTTGAACTCCCCATTGGAACTCTCAAATCTAGGTACTTAGGGTTTCCACCCTTGCCAACAGCCTAACTAGATCCAATGGTAATCACACTAGGAGGTGTTTCCTCCCCCGCAAACCAAACCTCTTCTCAGTTTCCACTTTCAATTTCTTTAAGTAATATTCTCACAAATCATAATATTTGGAATGAATACATGTATAATCTGAACCAAAATAGAATATGAAATTATCACAAAATTGATTCAAGACAATACACTATTGGTCGAACCTAGCAATGTTAACAAACAACAAACTACTATGCACAATTGTTAACAATTAATAGCAAGAGCATACCAACTAATCAAATAAAATAATATCAAATGTAATAGATCTCAAAATCAAGGCACAAACCACTAGAACATATCAATTAGACGCACACAAACCCTAGCCGAACTTGATCAACCAAGATAGTTAACCTAATCAGCAATTAGTGAGCAAGATTGACTAAACCATATGACAAGAATACTCAGAGAGATCCTAAACCATGAATTAAAGCTATTAGAACAAAAAATTCCAATTCGGATTTGTCACATCCCCTCAGCCGTTACCCTAACTACAATACCCAGAGGTGTGATCCACATCCCCGAAAATCAAGTCTCAACAGTCATCTTCCCACATACACAATAGTACAATCATGAGCAATAAATAATCATTTTATTAATGTAACTAAAAGAATAATCAAAGAATGGATCTTAGAAAGATCTCAAAACAATATCACAGTACAAAAATGACATCAAAATAATCAGAGTAAAAGAGTATGCAGAAGTGTTGAAAACATGGACTGAGGTTTTCTATTAGAATAGGATTATGTTTCCTAATAAATCTAGAGTTTTATTTCTATTTGTTTTATATTTCATTTTCCTACTTAGTATAGGGCTTAACTAAGTTGTAACTATAAATACCCTATTGGGGTCTTGTGAATAATATACTTTGATGGGCAATTCTTCACATTACAACACGGTATCAAAAGCCTAATATTTGATTAGGGAAGAAGAGGGAACTAGAGAAACTTCATTTCTCTTGATTTCTCTCGCTGCCGATATCGTCTCGCAACCACTGCCGATATCCTCTCACAACCGTTGCTGATACAGAGACTTTTTTGTAAATTCGAAAAGTTTCAAGGACTTTTTCTTAAATCCGAAAAGTTTCAGGGACTTTTTCTTAAATCCGAAAAGTTTCAGGGACTCTTTCGTAAATTTGAAAAGTTTCAGGGATTTTTTTCGTAAATTCAAAAAATTTCAAAGACTTTTCCATAAATTCGAAAAAAATTTAGGGACTTTTTCTTAAAATTTGAAAAAAAAAAATTGAGTGATTTCTTCTTGCGATGGTTGATCCCATATCTCCTTTATCTGGTACATTTGAAGAGTCTCCTATGTCTTCTATTCATAGGGATCATGAGTTTTCTCCACTTCAAATAACCACTATGAAATTTAATGTGATGAATTATCTTAGATGGTCTCGTTCAGTTTCTCTTGTTGTTGGTGCTCGTGGTCTTATTGGCCATCTTGATGGGACTTCTGCCAAACCTTCCACACCTGGTCTGCAACTTTCTAAGTGGTGTACAGATGAATGCTTAGTCATGGGTTTTCTCCTCAACTCCATTGAATCAAGCATAGCAGAGAGTTATCTCCTCCTTCCTGATGCGGCAACTATTTGGAAAGTTGCTAAAGATACATACTCCAAAGTTGGTAATGATGCACAGTGCTTTGAAATTAGACGGCAAATCAATCAGTTATAGCAGAAGGACCTTACTCTTTCTCAGTGTTATAACACTCTTCGGGGATATTACCAGACTTTAGATTTCTATGAGAAATTTACACCGAAGAATGCTGAAGATAAACAGAGAGTTTATGATTTTTTGGCAAGATTAATATAGAATTTGATCAAATTAGCGCACAAATCCTTTCTAGAGAGCATTTCCCTTCTCTGGCTTAAGCCGATGCCATGGTAGATATCGAGGACAGCCGAAGGACAGCTATGGTACACGCTCAGACATTTGATAGATCTGCATTGGTGGCTGGTTATGGCAATAATAATCTAGTTCTGATAATTTTCGCCGTCCAATAAATTGCGAGTATTGTGGAAAAAGCGTAATACAAAGGGCAAGTGTTGGAAGTTGCATGGACGTCCAACAAATTCCCTTGGAGGAAGTAGAAATGGAATCAAGAGCAGCAATCAAGCATCTGCAAATCAAGCCAGTTCTGACACCCTGAGTACTCCAACACCTCTTTCCTCAAATGAGCTCTAGCACCTTTGCCAATTGATGTCCAGACTTGACTCATCTTCTCCAGTATTGACTTCTAGGCGAGTATAGCCTCTGTCATTGTTCCCTCTGTTAATCCACAATTCCCCATAGGTATTTTTAGTTGTCATAATGTCAATTTGACTCATTCCTCCTAGGTAATCGACTATGGAGCAACCGACCATATGCCAGGCTCATCTACTTTGTTTCATACTTATTCATCTGTCCCTATTGCTCAAGATGTTCGAACGGCTGATGGGTCTCTCTCCCCTATCTCTGGGAAATGATCTATTATATGTTCACCTTCTCTTACCTTATCTAATGTCATGCATGTTCCTTAGTTTTCGGCTAATCTTTTATCTATTAGTAGCCTTATTCGTGATATGAACTGCAAAATAACTTTATTTCCTTCTCATTGTGTGTTTCAGGACCTGGAAACAGGCTTATGATTGGCAGTGGTAGACAGAAAGGGGGGCTCTACTTAATGGATGGGTCCCCATCAGCTCTTTCTACGGTCTCTAGTTCCACCTCTCCTGCACTTTTTACCTTATTCCAGTGGCATAGTCGTCTTGGCCACATTCTTTTACCTATTTTGTTCAAGTTATTTCTTGATCTGATTAAAATGTGTAATTTGAATGATTTTTATTGTGAGGCATGTATTTTGGCCAAACAGACCAGGCATGTTTACCCTATTTCAGATAATCAAAGTAAAATCCCTTTTTCAGTCATTCACTCTGATGTGTGGGGTCCTTCTCGAACCATGTCTATATCTGGTCATAGATGGTTAAATACCTTTATTAACTGTTGTACTAGGACCACATAGGTTTACTTCACCAAAAAAGTGACGTTTTCTCATGCTTTCAAAATTTTCATAATATGATTAGGACTCAGTTTGGGGCGACAGTCAAAATCCTTCTTACAAATAACGGAACTGAGTACTTGGGTGGTGCATTCCCTTCCTACTTAGCAAACTATGGCATCATACACCAAACTAGTTGCGTCAACACTCCACTTCAAAATGGGGTTGCCGAACGCAAGAATAGACATCTACTTGAGGTAGCACGTTCCCTCATGTTTTCTATGCATATGCCTCTTCGGTTTTGGGGTGAAGCCGTTCTTACTGCGGCATATCTAATCAACCAAATGCCTTCCCAAGTCTTAGACCAACACTGTCCCCTTGAGGTTCTTTTAAGGACAGCAACCTTTACAGTCTCACCTAAGGTTTTTGGATGTGTTGCCTTTGTCCGGAACCACCATGTTTATGGAAAGTTAGATCCTCATGGGTTAAAGTGCATTTTCTTAGGTTATCCTCCTACACAGAAGGGGTATAAGTGTTATCATCCTAGTTCTCATCGTTTTTGTCTTTATGGATGTTGTGTTTCAAGAACAAAATCCTTATTTTTCCCTACACCTCATCAGGGGGAGATTTTTAGTGAAGAGGTTCCAATGTTGATTCCTCATTTTAATATTTCTCCTGAGATTCTGTAGATGATCCTCCTTTGGAAGATGGAAGGACCGGACAGGAACAGCTGGTGGATGATATATAGGGGGAGACTAGACCTTTGAAGACCTATCAAAGAAAGCAAGACCTATCAAAGAAAGCAACACCCCTTCTGAACCAAGCTAGTCAAAAGCTTTAGTTCCTGGCCCTGAACAATTTGTTCCTCCATGTGAGTCTGTCTTTGACCCTTCTTCTAATCCTACTTTGGACTTACCAATTGCATTAAGAAAGCAGTCTCGAACTTGCACCAAACATCATATTTCCAATTATGTTTCATATCAGTCATATCTTCAGAATTTCAAAGTTTTATTTCCTCTTTGTCCTCTACTTCTATTCTTAACACTTGGCAAGAAGCATTATCTCACTCAAATTGGAAAGAAGCTATGGATGAGGAAATGCAAGCTTCGGAAAAAACAAAACGTGAGATTTGGTGACTTTGCCCATAGGAAAGCAGACTGTTGGGTGCAAATGGGTGTTTGTGATCAAGTACAAGGTAGATGGGACTGTTGAAAGGTACAAGGCAAGATTGGTGGCCAAAGGTTTCACTCAGACTTATGGCGTTGACTATCAGGAGACATTTGCCCTTGTTGCCAAGTTGAACACAGTTCATACTATTATTTCATGTGCAATTAATAAAGGGTGGAGTTTACAACAATTATATGTGAATAATGCTTTTTTGCATGGAGAACTCCAAGAAGAGGTATATATGGATTTACCACCTGGGTATTCTACTACAGAGACTTATAGGAAAGTGTGCAAGTTAAAGAGGGTTTTATATGGGTTGAAACAATCTCTAAAAGCGTGGTTTGGAAGGTTTCATAAGGCAATGATATTTAATGGCTATAAGAAAAGCAATGCAGACCACACTTTGTTTATTAAAAGAGATGGTTGCCATACTACTATACTTTTAGTATATGAGGATGATATTGTGATCACAGGTAGTAGTGAGGATGAGATTTCAGCATTAAAGACATTTTTGGGATCTGAATTTGAGATCAAAGACATGGAAAAACTAAGATATTTCATAGGTTTAGAGTTGGCATATTCTACTAGCGGTGTATCTCTATCCCAGAGGAAGTATACATTGGATCTTCTTGAGGAAACTAGAATGCTAGGATGTAAGCCTGCTGAGACTCCTATTGAGCCTAACCTACACTTAAAGGCAAAGGAAGGAAAACCAATTGACAAGATAAGGTATCAAAAATTAGTGGGAAAGTTGATCTACCTATCTCACACTAGACCTGACATCACATTTGCAGTTAGTCTTGTTAGCAAGTATATGCATGATCCCTATTCCTCACATTTGGATGTAGTATATCGGATCTTGAGATACTTGAAGACTACTCCAAGAAAAGGAATTTAATTTTAGCTCATGGACATTTGAAGATTAAGGCATATACATATGTAGACTGGGAAGGATGTTCAGATGATAAGAGGTCTACCTTTGGGTATTATGTGTATGTGGGAAGTAACCTTGTGACTTGGAGAAGCAAGAAACAGGTTGTGGTTGCGCGGTCCAGTGCCAAGGCCGAGTTTAGGGTGATTGTTCAAGGCATTTGTGAGATATTATGGCTTAAAGGGCTGCTTCAAGAGGTTGGGACATATTTGGAGGTTCCTATACAGTTATACTCAGATAGTAAGTCAGCAATCAGCATAGCTCATAACCCAGTACAACATGATAGGACTAAGCATGTAGAGATTGAGGTTGCGCTGATCCATATCACCTTTGTTATTTCAAACGAGCAACGGGCTGATGTGCTCACAAAGAGCTTGAGCATGAAGATATTCAATTAAATTATGAGCAAGTTAGGCATGATAAATATCTATGCTCAAACTTGAGGGGGAGTGTTGAAAACATGAACTGGGGTTTTTTAATTAGAATAGGATTATGTTTCCTAATACGTCTAGAGTTTTATTTATATTTGTTTTATATTTCCTTTTCATATTAGTATAGGGCTTAACTAGGTTATAACTATAAATACCCTATTAGGGTCTTGTGAATAATTTACTTTGATGAGCAATTCTTCACATTAAAACAGGAAGTCATCTCAAATAGTTAACGTGCGGAAGAATAGTCGGACTAAAGTATTACAACTGGAATAAATAAAGAAGATTGTCAAACTAATCTACGTCTTCTAATGGTTCTTCTTCTTCTATTTTCGCCTTCTTCTCTGAGGGTTTGTATTCTTGTAACTTGGGATCAATATCAAGCTCGTAATTCCACCGGCGAGCAAGGCAACATCTATCACTGTTGATCACAGTAGTGATAGAACTCCATACCTGTACTCGAGTCGCACCATGTGCTACTATCGACTCTCATTATTTCCTCAGTTGCATAATATAAGGAAGGGACCTCCGAACAAGGGCTTGGGACTTCTTCTTCACTTACAAAGTCATCTAAACAAACATTATCCCCAAAGGGTGAGCTCAAAAGAACTTAGCGAGTAATTCACATACAAATAACGATTACAATCCAATTCAAGAACAAAGAATGATGCAATATGATATGAGACAATATGCAAGTATGCAACTAACTCTAACAAATGCTAGTCTCTAATGGCGGACATGCATTAAGATAGAACACCAGCTTGGGAATGTCTCGTCACTCTGATCCCTCACGGATTGGCTACCTCTTTTGGGATCCAGGCAAGGGGTTACAGGCATCCCTCTCAGACTATCACCATGGATGGGGTTTAGGTCACCGCTCTCTCACCACCCCATTTGGTATGAGTGCTGGCACGTGTTAGGGTTATACCTAGGCCAGTGCAAGTCATCTAATGAGTCGCATCAACTTAGGGTTGAATACGTCCCCTCATGCCTCTCACAATCGGTTCTAGTATCTTTTCCCCTGAAGTCATCATATCCTATGGCACCAACCAACTCGGAATACGAACTCTTAACCATAATGGACATCCACATATAATAAACGGGAAGCTCTCATGTTCTCTCACGGGTTGTCTACCGGTCTTGAGCGCCCATGATCCTAGACTTATTATGATGTGACCCTACCAATGAATGGCCCCCACAATGTGATTTTTTTCTCGCACGAGTTGGCTACCAGTCTTGAGCACCCACAATCCCCATTGCTGCCACAAGTCACTCGACCTCAATACCCACGTTGATATGGTGTGATATGATGGGGTTTCTAACCAAACACTTCTAGACATTCTAGGTATGACATCCAGTAATCATGGAAAGCGCAAATGGGGTATCATAGGATTGTGTCCCATACCACCTCCATTTGATGTCCCATGACAGAAACACCCAATTGGCATTCCCCATTCCACAATCACAACCTAAGCATTCACATTACAATATGATTCCAATCACATCATCATATCATAATTCATTCACATTCCAAACATTCACATATTTAACAAATATACATAACATCATTACTAAAAATATTCTGAAATTACAGAGGCATAGTAATCATATTTAAGTCTTAAAACAGCAATATAGAACATACATTCAAGTCCTATTACAAGTAAGAATGTAACTTAGCTATATGTAAGTGAACGTCATCACCTTGTTGTTGACTTGAAACCTGAAGAGTAGACCAAAAGATGAGTTCAAACTCGCCAAAAAAGTCCTTACAATATGATGATTCAATGTTAGAAAAAATCCTAAAGGTTTGAAGATGAAAAGAGGGCAAATCAAGGCATTCTGCTGTCAGCAGCATGGTTGGTCCCCTGAGGTTGCCAAGCCAATCGACCAAGGCTGCTAAGTACAGACAGCAAAACCTAAAATCGATCGAAAACTCATCGTTTGGGTTCCAAACCACTCCTAAATTAACTAAAAAACTCTGAAATAATGGTAGGACATTATCTAGTATGATTTAGGCATTAATCATGGCCAAAGGAATAAAAACCTAACGAGTCCTATATTAGGTTTCATCCAAAATCAAACCGCAGATTCACGGATAGACTAGAGTGGGTAAAGAAAGTAGTAGAATAAGGTCTGAAAACATTATAGAATATGATCTAACATAGATTTTAAATCAAAGTAAACAAAGAGAGTAAAAACCACATAGATTTATACTAGGTCTTTACCGAAATCCTACCATGAAGTTCACGGAAGAGCTAGAGTGAATGGAGATTCACTCTAGAACTAAGAGAATAGAAGAATAGGTCATTAAAATAGATTTAGACATTCTTCAAAGTCTCTATAGTAGGTAGAAACAATAGAGAAAGTAGAACTAGAAAGAAAAGAGTGAATGCTAACCTTGCAGAAGAAGAATCGTTGGACGGAAAACTTCATAGATGCTTCAAAATCTTCCTTCACCTTGGAGAGGTTCTCTAGAGTGTCTTTGATTTTCTCTGACAACCTTAGGACATAATGACACATTTTAGAATGAAAAATAATTAAATAGGGCTTCGTAAACCTAATTTCCCAATATTGACAATTTTGCCCCGAAACAGGCTTGGTCGCCTGGGGCGACCAAGGTAGGCTACCAACCTATCTCCTTTTGGTCAAAATGGTATTTTGGTGCTCTGAAAGCTCTAACTTCCTCTTGGGTCATTTTTCCAATTTATAGAAGGGTCTTACCTAGTTTTTCGGGGCTTTCTACTTGTATCATTATTGTACTCTTGATCCATCTACCAAGTCTGTCAACATTCAAGTTAGATATTTTTCCAAAATTCGACAAGGTTCCTAACTTAGCAGCATCTCCATCTAAATCCATTGGTTCAAAGTCAAATCTAATGGTTTCAATTCTAATGGCCCACAGTTGCCTTCTTCCCACACTTTAAGTTTTTAGACCTACAAGAATATGGATTTTTTTGGTTAGGGTTATGAGGGATTTCATAGGTTTCATCACAGATCAAACCTAACTGGCTATGTTACCACATGTTGTGATCCAGCGATGATAAAGCGAAGAATATGCAAGAATTTGAGAGATAGACATAGACACGATTGATGATGGAGTTTGGCTTTTCAACCTTCGTCTCTGTGACTCAAGATAGAAACCAATCCATTATATCAGAGGGTAGTGAGACTTTACAAAACAGAGCAATGTGTACAATCCAAGGAAGCCCTAGGCTAGGCGATCACAACAGTGCAATCCACGCTTGAAACCTCCATTTGTACACTAAAATCCTTCACAAAGAAGTAGCAGCGACAACATTGTTCTTGGAGCCCTAACTTGCGGGAGAAGAAGATGAACAGAGCACAAATGGACTTAAAAATAAATGTAACCCAAATATCGGCCCGCAGGTTGGCAAGAGCTTAGAAGGAAAGGGAGACCCGGGAGGCAAACGGGCGCCCGGACCAGGGACGGCAAATCGAAAGCTCAATGGCCGAGGCACAGGTACCGAAAATGTATGTTGCAAGAAACAATGATGATAAACCACCGAAGCCGCAGCACTCGATCAAAAATTTCCCTCCTCGGAGTGAATGTTTCTCCTCCTGAGTGTAGTCTCCCCTCCGTGAGTGTAGTTAACCTAGGGGTATCCTCGGGGCGGTTACGGATTGGTAATCTCAACGCATTGAGTCTACTTACCGTAGTCATCGACGGGGTTAGAATGGCTCCGGACGGGGGCGGAGGAAGAGGAGGTGGGAGAGGCCCACCGAGACCATCGTTGATCGATAATGATGCATATTCGAAATTAGTCTTTCGGATGATGAAGGAATTGATGTGCCCGATGAACTAGAAGATATAGCATACGAAGGCAACGAGAACACAATAGTTGGATGGGTATTGATGGGAAACCTTACCGAAGGCAAGCAATTTTGAAGCCCTACCCGAGCATGGAACCTAGTAAAATCTCGGAAATCACACAAATGAAGGAAGATCGTATAAATTTCAATTTGAACATACCCAAGACATGTTCAATGTTATTGAAGAGTCACCTTGGAGTGTAGGAGGCAACGGCTTATCGGAACCCCGGAGAGATGACAAACGTGGGTATTCACACACACGATTCGGTGCCAATTTCATGATATACCAACTGATTTGCTCAATATGGAATTTGGGTTTCAATTAGCAGACGATAGGCGAACCGGAAGAGGGATGCTCATAAGCGGGACTCGGTGGGGAGAAAGAACATGCTATTTTAGATGCCGTATCACCATTGATCGCAGGAACCCCTCAAATCCTCAATCCCGGCTAGAAGGCGATCGGGGTCGTGGATAAAACCGGATAAATGGGAAAGGCTTCCTATGTCTGCTATGGGTGTGGGGTTTTAGGGCATGAAGAAGAGAGGTGCCCTACCCTATTTTCACCTCAACATCGAGAAGAAATTACAATAGATCGGCACAAACGCGAGCATCTCCACCGATAAACGGCTGATTGAGAAAGCGGTTCCATGCACTATGCATTTTCGAACATTACGGAGAAGAAACCGGCTACTACATCGGAAAAAGCTGCCGGCAAAGGAGATGATGAAGGAAACACAATCCCGACCACATCCGCCACACCGTCCTTGGTGCCGGCGGTCAAATCTTCAACTCCATATCGCGAGCTGAGTTTGGGACCACAAACGGCCATGGAGAGCATACCAACCGATCGCCAACCCAAAATGTTGTTCGACAACCACCCCGCAGCAGATCGTTGAAATCGCCCAACCTCACCTTGCGGGTACCTTCTCCCTCTCTCTCCTCGAAACGGCAGCCGGCTTTTTAATCCCGAGCTTCAACGTCTTCTCTCATCCTTAATCCCAAACCTAGCATCTGTTCACTTATTAACCCTAACACATCACAAATAATTCCCAACTTGTCCCAAACGAATTTAAACCCAATACCATCAAGCCCAAGCCCAAGCCCAAGCCCAAATACTTTATGTCACTATTCCCAACCCGTTAGCCCATCCTCACCACACATACAATCTACCCCTTCCAGCCCATCCTCCCCAACCCAAATAATGTTACCAACCCACTTAACCATCTCACATCTTTCTCACACACCGAAGACAATACTACATGCAACAACCGAATCTTCAAGGAAGAAATTTTCAAATGTCCCATAACACAAATCAGCTTTTGACCGGTGCCTCTACACTCCCACCCGAAGCTAGCTTTCAACAGATTATGCAATATCAGCGGGAAAGTGATGCTCGGTTGAGATGGACATGGCTATTGAAAATGTCAATAAGAAGAAGAGAAAGGGCACCGGGAAGTAGAAGCTCGAGTGGTCGGAGAGAGGAGGATGATGAACATTTTTAAGCTTACCCCGTGGTGCGTGGTGGAGACCAGCATCACGGGTCATCATGATCATCATATCTTGGAACTGCAGGGGTCTGGCGAGTCCCCCTTCAGTTCGAGCTCTTACAAATCTCACCAAGAAATGGAAACCAGACATCATGTTCTTGATGGAGACTAAGGTCGTGCGAATGAAATAGAAAAATGAGGAAAAAATTGGAATGGAATATAGCATGCAGGGACAAAGGAAGGGGGGGCAACGGAAGATGAGTAAGATGGAAATTAGATAAAAGAAGAGAAGAGAACACAAGAAACAACAACCCAACACAGAAGGGGACCCAAAAAAAGAAGAAAAAAGGGGAAGCAACAAAAGAGGAGGAAGAAGGGAAGGCGAGGGAAACCAAAAAGGGAGGTACAGACGAAGAAGGATGATGCAACAAGAAAGGGAACGGAGGGAGAGGAAGGACAACAGGAGTAAAAGAGAAGGGCACAAAGAATCAAGGGAAGAGCGGGAAGAAGGGGAAAAAGGAGGGAGAGACGAAGCCGGAGACGAGGAAGACCAGAAGAGGCCGAGGAGAAGCCAGGGGAAGAATCAAAAGGAAGGTGTGGAAGAAAGCAGGAAGAGAGGGAACCCCACCAGAAAGAAGCAGAGTGGTGTCAAGAAGATCAAAGAATGGAATCAAAAGGAAATACATACTCAAAGAAAAACTCAAAAGGAGCCCAAACAAGGAAAGAGACAAGAAGATCACCAAAGAGAACAAGGGCAAGGAATGGAACAACAAGGCCGAGGAGACAAGGAGACAAAAACCAGGGGATTGGCCCAAGATGGTAGAAAAATACATCCAGCAAAGGCAGGGCAAGAAGAAGACACAACAGTCAAAAAAAGAATGAAGATGGGGATTGGTGCCAAGAGGAGAATAAAGCCTATTGAAGAACACCAAACCCCACCCGAAGGGGGAGGATAGGGATCTCACTGGTAATGGGCATCAACCAAAAGAGAGGAACAAAACAAGTACGAGCCCCACATTGATGAAGTGAAAAGGCGAGCAGGGCCAAAAGCGGGTTGATGGCCCACAAAGATTTTGGGAGCAACCCAGAGAAATAAAGGGACAGGGCCCAGGGACAAATGATACATTGGATGCAAACCAAAGAAGGATGCCCGAGCGTGGAGGATTAGGCCAAAAGCACGGCGGAAGGTGCACCAAAGGGGCACGGACTAACCGAGAGCCCACCAAGACACGGAAAGACCGACATATCGGAAATATCTCAGGCTCAGAAGCCCACACGAAAGAAGAAGAAGGGCAAGAAGGCGAGGCTCAAACTGGAATGAAAAGAGCATATGATAGAGTTGAATGGAGGATGTGAGGCACACCAATGGGGTAAATAGATGTGATAAATAAAGGACCGGAGATACCAACAATGGACGGAGAGATTCAAAAACCGACGAGGCAAAGGCAAGGAGACCCAGAGCACGACGCCACAAGGATTGACTGATGACACACGGAGAAAGTAGAGGTGAAAAAAGGCAGCACAAAGGAAGAAAGACCCCACAAGAGCAGATGATGTGTACCCAAGTCAACGAAGAGGCATGCAAAGAAGGAATCATACAGCAAAGCAGGGAGATAAATTACAACAAACCAAGGGCAGTCCCAACACGGCAAAAAGGAAGAGGTGGCTCAAAAAGAAGGACCATGGAGAAGGGCCAACAAAACAGGGCAACGGACGGGGATCTAAAGGGAAACCCAGTGATAAGGGGAGAGAGACAAGGATGGACACAAAGCCTGAACAAACAGCAGAAGACAAAGGGAGCCACCTCCAACATGCAACTCACCAAAATCCCAAACCCACAAAAAGGGAAAGCCGAGGAAGACGGGGAGGGACAGGGAAAAGCAAAAATACATTGGATGCTTGGAAAAGATTGGCAAAGAAAAGGCAAAGGAGGAGGGGAGAGATCCAAAGCGAACAAAGCTATGTTAAGCAAGGAGCGGAGACCCCAACCGATGCATGTTGGCTCAACCAAGAAGATCTACCCAAAACAACACAGGAGGCACGGGCAAAATCACTGGGCATGAGAAGACAGGAGGGAGAGAAGACCAAAAAGGACTAATTTGGAAAATAGGAAAGGGAGATCTAATCGATGTGGAAAGACAGATCCACACCAAGAAGCAAAGTCCACAAAGCCAACGATTGGGATTCAAAGGGAGACGATAGATCAAAGAGAGCAGGAACAAACGAAACAAGGTGGCCGAAGAGGCTAATGCAACAAAATAAGGGCAGCCCAAGAAGATGGGGGCGCAAAGAGATGGAAGTTCTCAGAAAAGTGCAATAAAGACTGTACAACACCAAGAGGAGGAGGAAAGGAAGACCTCAACATCAAAAACTCATAGTGGAATGAGTTGAGGAAGAGCACGAAAGAGAAGGAAGGTAAAACATGCCAAAAATCAGAAATCATGGAGGCGGAATGAATGCCAACACATCAACCAATCCAAGAAGATTGGGGAGATGCAAGTGGAGAAGGGCTGATGAAGAAACAACAGTACTACACAGCAGAAGAGGATGGTGGCCCCCATGGAGAAAGATGATAAATGTAGATTCTCAAGAATGGCACTAATGGAAGGAATTTAGCAAGTAAACAAGCAGATGAAGAAAATGAAGAGTCAGTCCGAGGTGGTGGAGAAAGCAGAAAGAGGACAGGCAACAAGAAGAAACCGGAAGGGGGAGAAGGCGACCCAGCAAGAGCGGAACAACAAAAAAAGCCAAACCACACGAAAGGGGGGACAAAAGAAAATGGGGACGGAACCCAAGAGGAGGAAAGTGAAGAGATGCCCAGGGTGCAAGAAAAAGAAGGGGGGGGAAAGAGATGAAGGAAAGCAGAGGCTCAACGGACAAACAGAAGAAGGAAAAGAGAGAGGAAGAGAGAAAGAAAAGAGGAAAAGAAAGAGAGGGAGAAAGGAGGGAAAAAGAAAAAAGGAAAAAAAGAAGAGAAGGAGAAAGGGGGGCAAAGATGGACTCCGTGTGGTTGGTGGAATTATGTTCCCCACCCCTTGCGTGAATAAGATTGTTGATTACAAAAAAAAAAAAAGAAAAAACCCAAGTATAAATAGCATAGCTTGAATCGGTAATATAGGCACCGATTTAAGATGGTTCAAGCTAAACTTAAACCCATGGTCCAATAGAAAAATAATAAATGACGGATTAGACCCTAACATACAGCTTGAATTTTCTTCAACGTAGCTAGGGGCGTCCACTCTGTACTGAAACCATTTATTTAATATTATAGGTATGGTATTGATTGCTTATAATATTGATTGCGATCACTTTATTAATTTAATTAATCAATTCTTTTCAAATAATTTTTTTTCTAATCCTTGAAAATACAAATCTCTCTTCACTTTCCTTTTAGTTTTTCATGTGTTTATTTTATAACAAACACAATTAATTAAAATATATATACCTTAAAATATGATATATGACATTTTATTTTTGTTTTCTTATATCAGGTTTTGTTATTAGTTTCTGCCTCAAGGTAATATGTTCATACCTTTTTTTTTTTTTTTTTTTTGGCTTTCAGCCCTCACCCTGGTAGGGAGGTTGTTGATTGACTGCCTCACGATTGTTCACATTCATCGATGGTTTAGGGTGTTTAGGGCATGCTTCTGTAAAGTGACCAAAAACATGACGGTGATTGCAAAGGGGAGGAGCCCAATCACATACTACCCGCTGTTTTATTACACCTCCATCTTTCTCACAGACGTCAATAAATTCTGGTATGCCATCCCGTGCATCAACTAGAACACAGAAACGGGCGTAGGAAATACAATCTCTCCTAGCAGTGCATCGATCCAAACAGATGGGTTCTCCAAGAACACTGGCAATGGAGCATATCAGTTTATGATTCCACAGATCCATAGGAAGGTCAGGTTATCGGACCCATATTGGGAGTCATTGTTCATCGATTTTGTCCATATAGGTTCATAATGTGACCATGGTCGAAGGATGAGAGGCCTAGATCCAAAACACCATGGACCTTCATCCAATACCTCCTTGCTAAGTTCAACTGACTGAAATAAAAAGAGGAAAACACTTTATCAGTGCCGTGAACTTCAACATGGCCTTTGGCAGACCAATTCTCCTAAACAAATCTCTTCATGCTAGTAAAGGTTGGTTTAGGGCCAAATACATAGCCGATAAGAGCAATCTCCCATCGTTGCCTCTCGTCGATTACATTTTCCAAATCATATTCCATGTACTTTACACCATTATCAGATTTTGGTGGGATGAAGTACATGGTTGTATTCTCATCCTGAGCTCCTTGTTTGTGAAAATGCCCGCCCAGTTGGTGGCTTTAGGAACAATATCGCTCTAAAGTGCAAGTTGCCCAGAAGTTGTGTTTTAATAATGGGAGTTACATAATATAAGGTGGGGCTTCGCCCCTAGCCCCAACGTGATTCAAACTTTAACCTCCCACTTGTTATGTTATTCGGCAAGAAAGAAACCATGCGGGACTTGGTAATTAACCACAAACTTGACCCTTGTAAGGTGGTTTGTTGGTCATATTGTGTAAATTAGACCTTTATCAAGCCCCTCAAATGGAGAACCATCACACTGAATCTCACACAAGAAGCTTTGGTTATTCCTAATTGGAATCAAGAAGCTAAGACTTCACTCGTTATTGCAGGATTAGAAGGGCATGGAGATCATGCAAGTCAATGGATCTTCTGTCTTATCGTTCAAGGAACTTGCCACCTAATCGGGAAAGGATACATACATGGGAGCATTTGATTATTCTTACGGTTGCATTTTATCAAGGACTTCAAAGTTCAAACAACATTTTTTTTTTTTTTGAATCTTCAAATCCAAGTTCTAGTTTAGGATATTACTTTTTGGGATAGGAAGTTAATTACTAGGGGTGTCAATTGGTCGAGCCAAGCTGGTCTCAGTCGGGCCTAATTGGGCTATCAGTCCAAAAAAGTTAGACCTTATCTGACCTATTTAATAGTCGATCCGATTCGGTCATGGGCCATGTGGGGCAATGCCAGTGTGATTGAGCTATAATCAAGCCACTTTAACTCAAGTTTAACTAAACTTCCAATTGAGCTATCAATTATACTTAATCGAGCCATGCTAACTAAATATGAACGTGAAAAAAATAGTTAAAATATCACTACTTATTTGATCAAATAATAAAACCCTAAACCAACATCCATACATATGAGAAGTATCATGAATTGGGTAAGGTAGAAAACCAATGATTTTTTTTAATATATTAAGCCAACAAACTATTTGACAATTAGAAATGCTAGACCCCCTTTGTATGATGACAAGTAATTCATAGTCTATTAAAAGAGTGGGTATAAAATTTAAAATGACTAAATGATGATTCAACTAGTTAAGTATCCAAGCCCCAATTCCAATTCCTAGTATTTTGTTGTTCCTCATAGCGGTGAAGGTCAACTTGAGAACATCCAAAATTAATAAGTGTGCATCAAATTGGTTAAAATATGAATGGAAATAACACAAGAGTGTCTATCTGTGTGTCATTGATTGAAAGCCATGAGTCATGACCCTTTACAAAGCTCCATATATATAATATTTTCTCAACCATTACTTACCATATGACCTTTGACATTTTAATATAACGGTGAAAGTTATTTGATGCGGTTGTGATTTACCCAAAAAAACAATATCTAATGTGGTTGTTGTCCTGTGGAGATTTGCTTTCAAATCCCATCAACAGCATAAAGAAAATTATACAGCGGCTTTTTGATAAACCTAGTTCTCAAAACTTAAATAAGGGTAAGATACTTAAATAATTTAAAAGTGATGATTAAATGTGTGAAATGATTGCATTTGTTGAAACCAAAGTTACCAAACCAAACGACGTATAAAAACGGTTTGGATTGGAGAATTCGACATTTTATCCCAACGGTTTGTCAAGTGTGTGAACAAGGAAGGGTGCTTCATACGGGCGCACAGCGCAGGCACGTTTTATGGGTGGGACGGCCGGTAATAAACTTGTTACACCGGCGCGCGCACGCACATTTTACTTGTTGAACGGTAGTGAATCTGCTTGTTGACGAGGACCACCACCACCACCACCTCACCTGCACACCCCATATGTGCTCCCTACGGACAAAATTGGTTCGATTTCTTTACAATAGCCGCCTTTACACTCCATAATACTTGGTTCTGCGACAGTCTCGCTGTGGACGGTGGACTGGGGAGGGTGAACTGAGCCATTCATGCGGCTGACTGGCTGAGATTTATTGGAACTTGCATGGTACATATCCAACGATGGCACCACCAGTACCACCACATCAAATGCACTAGCCTAGTAAAGATGTTTGTTTGTTGAGTTTTCTTCATGCTGCCCACTTAAGTGGAGCCAAAACTCTTGTCTACTCGCTTACGTGATCATTTTGAGAAATTATAAGTTACCCACAACTAGATTTTGACCATTTGACCGTTAAGCTTTTCAAGTTTTGAATGTCCATGGACCAAACTACCCCTGAGTACTATAAATGACAATAATGTCCTTTACTCACCCTCAGTCAAGTCCCTTCGCCCATCTTCTACCTAAACATTGGCCTCCTGCCAGAAAATACCCACCATCATCCCTAGCCAGAAAATTCTTATAACATGTAATCGAAAACCCGACTATCATTGAAACAAATAGAGCTGGACACTTCAAACCCTTGTTTTCCCAGCTATACAATTGATTGAAGAAGGCAAATTAAGTGGAAGGTGGAAGGCATAATAGACGAAACTGGTCATCATGACACTCTTTTAGTCGAGGATGTGCAAGTTCATCATATGTCCCATTCCGTTAATGGGATCTCGCTTTCACCCAGATTTGATGTTCAAAACAACAATTATTGTCCTCTCTCTTTCTCTGGAATGCCCCCTTCAAACGGCAATGGGAAGCTCAATGACATTGGTGCTGACTATCACTGTGAAATCCCCAAAAATCTTAAATCGATAAACTTTCATCTCAGGTCCAAGAACCCGGAGTAGTAGTAGAAGACAACTTTGAACAATTCGAGTAGAGACAGGAGTTCGAAAATCGAACCTATGAACTTGGATGAGCTAGGAGATGACTTGGACACTCTAATTGATTTTAAAAAGAGAGGAAAAGTCAATCTGAAAGGCTTAAAAAATAGATTTTGGTATGCACAAAAACCTATGCAAGATGACCCTCAATGCCAAGGTAAAATATATCCTTGAGTCAAACATGTTTAGAGGTTTCTACCCTCTGAACCCCGTCGAAAACTGCATTCGGATGAAGAAGATATAAGGACGATTAATCAAACTAATTGACCGCCTTCACCCACACAAATTCTTTATGTTCTTTGGAGGCTGAGAGCTTGGGGTTTAGTAGAATCTTTGCACGCTTGGCGGTATCAAAGCTCGATCATAAGGATAATAGCGTGTTGAGGTAAGAAGATCTCTAAAACCCTCTTTACAACCATTCTTTTGAGGTATTTAAGATGGTTGGATGCAATGATAGAGGTGGTTGTGGTAGTTAGTTGAAATTGAATGCTAATTTATGTTTCCCTTTGTGTTTTCCAGTCTCTTTGAGTGATGAATTGTGTTGTTCTTTCCATTTGAGACCAATTCATCATCTCAGAGATGCCTGCAGGCAACACTCTGAGAACCAAATTGGGGATTTTTAATTAGAGACTTGATTGGGTGTTAGAAGGGATTTTTGGGACATTGTTAATGTTTCATTGAAGTCCTCAGAAGTTTGGGTTTCTGATAGAGTAAGAGAGACAATTTTCAGTTTGAAGCCAATGGGCGGTCGACCGGCTCCTACCAACCTGCCCCTGCTTGGGATTCTTGCATAAAAAGGTAATTTAGCCATGCATCTAAACACTTACATATAATGCACGTAATGACTAAATAAATGCAAGGGTTCCAGGGGTAACGGATGAACCCACAACCCTGGTTTGATATACCTATAATGCATTATTGTCCAATTTCCTAACGCATCACATTCACAATTATCATTGAATGAATTGAACAATAACATAAGCATAAAAATCATTTTACTTTTTATCGTGCAAAGTCTCGCATAATATTAATAAGAAAAAATTATACGACATCTGTAATAACAAGAATTAAGATTTGAATAAAAAATTGTATTCATCATGTGTTAAAGACAAAATAATCTCAAAGAGTTCAAGAAATCCACAAATCAAATATGCTAACAAGCTACAAGAACCCTAGAAAGCATATAGATTAAGCATATTTGATTTTAAGAGGAGAAAAAAATCATTTCAGAAGGCATAAAAAGGAGATTGTGGCATGCATGAAACCAAAGCTAAAAGACTCCAATGCCAAGGTAAAGTATATCATTAATTCAGGAATGTTTAGAGGAACCTACCCTTCAAAGCTTGCCGAAAATGACTTTCATATATGAAATCTATAGGGGCAGGTGATCGGTTGACTTGACCACCCCCTACCCAGAAAGGGCAATTTCGAGTTTTCAGACTTTAAAACCTATTTTATTGCTTTCTAACCTCATAAACGAATTGTTTATGTTGCTTAGAGGCTAAGAGCTTGGGAGAGGAGAAAAACTTGGAGTTTAATGAGATTCTTGCACATTGGGGGGGGGCGGGGCGCCAAAAAAAAAACGGGGGGTGAAAAAAGAAACAAAAACCCCCCTTCCCCCCCTCCTTCTTGTTTTTTTTGTTTTTTTTTTTAAAAAAAAGAGAGGGGGGGGGGGGGATCCTTCCTTATTATGTTTTCCAACTTCTTTAAGCGACAAATCATGTTAACCCTTTATTTTGAGATCGATTCATCCCCTCTGTGAGATGCCCGCGAATGGCTCTCTGAGAACAAAATTGGTGGTTTTTTTTATTTGGAACTAGTTATAATGTTTGGAAGATGTTTTTGGGACAATACTACAATTCCATTGAAGTCCTAAAAACCCCCAAATCATTTGATTTTGAAACGAGCTAGAAATCGAGCATTTTGTTAGCAGCCATTGAGGGGCAATCAACCAGGGGTGGTCAACCGGCCCTAGTGAGCTTGACTTGCGGCCTCCTATACGGGTGTGCAAGTTAGGTTTTTAATGCTTCATTTGATTCTTGATTAAAACCTAATTTAGTCTTTATGTTTTATAGGGTTATTATGGATTGTTTGCACTCTTAAATTTGTAGATTTATTGGATATTGGAGATCATCATTGTCATTGATAGGTGACGAATACATTATCATGTATTGTGCATTTGACTTGATTTTTTATTTCTTATGATTGCAAATGTTGTATATATGATTTTATGAATTGTCGTGAGACTTTGCATGGACATAAGGTAGTATGATATTTATGATTATGTTATCATTCAATTTATCTAATTGGTGTTTGAGAATGTGATGTGTGTTGAAATTTGGTGGTATGATATTACCTATATTTATATATTTTCCAACCTGGTGTTGTAGGTTAACTCATTACCCCTGGTGCCTATGCATCCACCTAGATTCACTAGATGCATGGTTAGTAGGTGTCTAGATGCATTGGCTAGTAAACCCTGATGAGTGCTACTACCCATTTGCATGGGTATTGAAGTCGAGTGATACATGATTCGTTGTGGCTAGATCTTGTTGTCATTCAACATGATGTGTGATCTCCGTGGGGAGGCTCAGGCCCACTATCGTCATGAAATTGAGAATGTTGCAGATTTATAGTGTTGGGCTCGTGATACTTTCAACACAATGTGTGATTTCCATGCAGAAGCAATGAGGGTGTTCATCTATGCATATGTGGTAACCATAGGGTTACGAGATGTTAGTCCAGCATGATATGCTATTTCTATCACACCCCACCCAGCCGAATCCGGCCATACCCGAATACTCGTGGGGGTGATACACTGCAGGACCTAGGTTCAGTGACAATTCCATACAACACAAGATATAGCATAATTAAAAGGACAAGAATAAATAAAGTTCAAATATAAAATTATCAAACTTGATTGATCAAAAGGTTACAATCATCCATTATCTAAAATTAATCAAAATGGACATCGAGTTTGAAGGAAAGCATAGTTTGTGGCAGCGGAAATTAAACTAAACAGATTCCCTAATGGAATCCAACCTCATAAGAATAGTATTTGCACGGGCATGAAGCTCCATGCAAGTCTACATCTTCTTCAGTCACTCCTTCAAGAAAGTCTGCCGATGACGAATCCTCCACTTGGAAGGAGTCCTCATAACCTGCAGAATATTCTAATAGAAATAAACGTATAAAAAGGAATGAGTTCAACAGAACTCAGTGAGGTCAACTCAACATCTTATCATACAATCGTCCACAAGATTCCACATCATATCATGCATTCGTACACAAGATCCCACACCACACATATAGTTTGAGTATCGATAATGTAATTAATGATAGTGATATGATGTATGAATGATTATGATATTATGCTCCTAATTCTATCATGAGGTCTCTATGGTAGACACGTATTAAGTTTGTACAATCTCCTTTGGGCGGTCTCAGTCACTCTACCTCAACAAAAGACGTCTATTGGGTTCTCCGCGGTTGTTGGATAAAGTCCTGTCAAGCCATGGTTGGGGTATAGGTCACCACTCTCTCACATCACCATTTGGTATGAGATTGGCGCGTGTCAAGGATAATCCTAGCCCAATGCAAAGTCATTCGGTCTCGTACTACATATGGTCCGAATATCTCCCCTCATGCCTAGTGCCCTTTTGGTTCAATACCTTTCCACCTATGAATGAAATCCTCAATGAGAGGCATCTGTTGGATCCCATTCCTTAACCCAGTGGTCATCCACATATAATGGATAGGATGCTCTCCATGTCCTCTCATGGATCATTTCACCGGTCTTGAGCGCCCATGAGCCCTTATTTATTATATGCAACCCTACCTCTCTATGATGATAGTGGGCTTGCTTGATGCCCAGGACCCAGCCACTAACATCACGTGTGAACCGGCTTCAATACCCCTGCCGGAAGGGTAGTAGTACTCATGAGGTTACCTAGCCAAACACTTCTAGACACTTAGCATTCATGTACTTAGGTCTAGATGCATACTTATGTAAGTTCACTAAGGTAATGGGCGAACCCACAACCCTAGTTTGAAACATAAAATAAAAAGAGTAATTTAATTCAACATCATCCATATATCTTCATATCAATAATTTAGAATTTGAAAATAAAAGAAAACACTCAATCCATTCAATCTCATCCATCTCATACATTCTCATTTTGTTTTCAAAGAATATTGAAAATAGAAGCAAAGATACTTGCTTACATTTCATTCGTGCAAAGTCTCACACATAATCACAAGATAATAAATATTAAAGCAAGGCAATATATCAATAATGAAATTTAATTACATAATTAAACATGCAATATAAGGTTGAGTATATTCCTGACCTTTTGAGTTAGTATAGGCTCTCCAAAGTTCCACAAAATCACACTTACGAGTTGGTGATTATAATCAAAATAAACCTAATCATGTAAGAGGATTATTAGACATAAATTAGAAGTCAATTGGGTTTTAATAAAGTTCCCAAAATCACCCAACAAAAGCCTAATTTGCCAACTAGTTTCGAACCCACATTTCTTAACCTAGTTTCGGCGAAAATCAAATTTCACTATCGATTTGAAGTCGAATCGAAACAAAACTTTGGGAATGCCTATTTGGCAGCAAAAGGGTTCTAAGTATACCTCCAATTTGATCTAATTCCATCTCAATCAAAAAGCCCCATATTTTGGCTCTCGCGAATGCTCTCGGCTGGGTCTGAGAGCTAAAATGCAAAATCGTTTGCAACGACTTGCACAAATCACTTACAAACCAAAGGGAAACATAAATGAAACTATTTGCAAGCATTCAAAACACCTATCATGTTACAACTACTCAAATCCAACATTTATTGCGAAGAACTATTCCTAAAACTAAGCCCAAAGAAGATGGTTTGATGAATCTTACATTTTCTAACGATTTCGCTATGATTCGGGTGTCGGCATGCTTCCGAATGGTTAGAAACCTTCCTCTCCCTTTGGTTTCTCCTCCTCCTTGAGCCTCAGCCTCGTACTAGCAACATAAAATGCGAGTATGAGTGAAAGAGAGCTTCAAAATAGGGTTTTAAAGGGTAAAATCAGATTCTACCCCGAACTGGGCTTGGGGCGGTCGACCGGCCGTTCAACTAGCCCGACCGACCGGCCCTGTTTGAGGGGCCAAATGAAGTCCAAATTGGGAGATCTTTGGCTTGTTGGAAAGGTCTTTCGACGCTCTTCGTTTTGATACCTTATTCTCGTCAATCGGATTCTCCATCACCGATCTATGGCGTTCCAAGATCACCCTTTTTACACCATCATGATTAATCTTCTCTATTCAATTAAACTTTAGGAAAGTTGATGGGTCATCACAAGGGTCATCCACCAACATTGGTTCCATTTCCAACCCTTTGGGCTCCACTTGAATGGCCTGCATTTGTCGTCAACTCGAGGCCCGATTTTCTCGATTTTGAAGCCACGGGTTAAAGGGGTAGAAATCTGGGGGATTTCACAATTTCCATGGGGAACAACATCCCTATGTGAGAAGGACACACAGACTAAAAGGGAACTAGGCAAGAGGAAAAATATATAGATTACATGTAGCATGAAACATAGTTGATTTTGCATTGGGTTATATTGATCCCTTACATGCGCTAGTACTCCGACCAAATGGTGTTAGTAAGAGAGTGGTGACCTAATCCCCAGCCACGGTATGATGTGACCTAAATCTATTGCCGCGGATTCCCAATAAAGGTAAACAGTCCTTGAGAGAGAGTGATGAGACCGCCCGGAGGAGGCTAATGTTGTAACTTAATGTCTATTTACCATAGAGACTACATTTGTTAGAGTTTAAGAACATGTTTGCATATTTATTCATTATCTCATTATATATTTATATGTTGTTTATTGATGTGTGTGACGGATGCATAATATATGATTATGTTGATCTCATTGAGTTCTATGTAACTCACTCCTCAATATATATTTATTCTTTAGATTCTGTTGCAGGATATAAGGACCCCTTTTACTTTGAGAGTTCACCGCCAGAAAAATTCTATGAAGGACCGGTGGGAGAGGACTCGAAGGCACATGGAGAGTTGTGCCCTTGTCTAGATTGCTCCTATGGAGTTCAGTCTTTTTGAAGCATGGAGATTTTTTATGAAAAAATAGTTGCCACAATTGCGAGTAGTTACATTGTTTATTTATTTGTTAGGTAAGGGCACTACTTAAACTCCTAAACTTTGAAAACAATGCTTAAACTTCCGCTGTTAAACTTTAACCTTCTTTCATTTTATTTTAAACTCTGATTATGATTTTAATTAACTTTGATTAATACTTTGACGATGATTTAATAACATTTAATATTTTGATACATTTATTTTCCTTGCTCCTGGATTATGCTATATTTTGGTATATAGTTATTGATTGATTGTGAACTAAAATTCTGTAGTGTATCAACCCCACGGGTATTCAGGTATGTCTAAAATCGGTTGGGTGGGGTGTAACAAGCAAAATCCTCACTCATTTTTCAATAGAGTTTTATTTATTTAAAAAAATAAAATTATTCCATTAAAGGGTTGCTCAATTGGTAATGAATGACGCCTCTTAGTGAAAGTCTGAAAGAGGTCATGAATTCAACTCTTTTGTGGTACATGTGATAGTCCCCACCTGTGAATTTACCCCAAAAAGAAGTCCCAACCTCTGATTTCTAAAAAACTAACAAAAGTAGAATGTAAAATGGATGCTTGATAACAGTGGTGAATGACGTTACAATCCATTTTCGTCAATTTTTCTAAGAAACAAATCATGTTTTTAAAATAGATAATTGTCAAGCATCCACTCATGTAGAGTGAAATTAATTTACCTCCTCCATGTGGGTGAATGAGGTTACAAACCATTTTTGTTAATTTTTCTAAGAAACAAATCATATTTTTAAAATAGATAATTGTCAAGCATCCACTCATGTAGACTGAAATTAATTTACCTCCATGTGGGTGGAGAGAAGAATTCATTCACCACACTCGTCAAGCATTTATTTTTGTTATTTTTAAAAAATTAGGATTATTTTTTTTTTCCTGTAACACTTGTCAAACATTTATCTTTTGAAGGATTGTCGTACCAAAAAAAAAAAAAATCCCTTTGAAGGATTGTATTAGTTCATTTCAATGTGAGTGGAGCCGTGGTGGATCTGGAAGTGGAAGAGAAAACTGCCCTATTTTCAATTTGAGTAAAGTTCACCGTAACTAGCTGAACATATCATTCCGAAAGAAGAAAAAAAAAAACAACCAAAACCCTGAAACATGTAACAATTCGGACTCCCTGATCTCGTGAGTTTCCTTGCCGAGCAATTTCATTCCGTCTCCTAGCTCATTTCCTCCACCAACTGGTATTATTAAGATGATCTGTTCTGTTCCGTCTGGTAAATCGGATTCAAGTTGGTTGGACCGTCTTCGGTCTTCCAAAGGTTTTCCCGTTGCCAATGTTCTCGATCTTGAAGGTTACCTAAACCCTAACTCCGATCAGGCTCCTACCTCCGACGGCAGTGCTTCTGATGTACTAGTTCAGGAGAAAATCTCTCCTAAGCTAATCTCCGATTCTGCACCAATGGATACAAAATCTGTTGCAAAACGGACGAGAAACGCCATGGATTCCGGCTTCACTAAGCATGGGAAGAAGGAAAACATGTTTAACGTAATGAACAATGTCCTTGGAGAGCTCTTTAACATGGGAGACCAGGGCTTGAAAAGTAGAGGATCATCTGAGGAGAAAAAGAGCTCTCGGAAACAGCCTAACCCGCGAATTTGTTTGTTTACTGCATCTGCTATCGTGGACGATGGCCGGTTGGCTAGTGTGCAGAAGGCTGAAGGTGTACTAGCAATGTCACCTTCAAGCGCCGATAACAGTGTAACAGAAGTTGAGCAAAACGAGTATCGCCTCGTGCCGAAGAAGAGAGGAAAGAGCACTTCTCTTACTCTTGTGGAGGGGAAGTCTCATGCGGATCCTTCGTCCTACTCTTGTGTCGAAGTAACCATCATAGATACGAGTTCTTCAATTTGGAAATCTGGGAAACTGATTTTCAGGAAGGGGAATGTTTGGAAGGTCCGTGACAAGAGGTGGATGTCTGGGAACTGGACCGCTTTTAGAAAGAAGAGGAAAGCCGGCGATTCTGATAAGAAGGTGAAGGTCGGAGGCAAAAAGAACAAGTTCGGAGGGAAGAAAAAAAGAAAGCTTTCTCCATCCCCGTTTAATACATCGGAGGAAGCAGGTCGGGAATCACTTAAAAATCCATCTTATGAGGTTTTTTACTCTAACCAGGCTTCTTTAGAGTAGAGTTTTGAGCTTATGATTCTGTTTGGGATACTTTTCTGTCATTAGATTGCAAAATGGGTACCTTTCTACATCTCAAAAGCTTCGATTGAATTATGTAATTCTGTTTACGCTTGGTTTATTCATCTTTCCTTTTTACTAGTATCTCAGAATGTTAATTCGGGTCTTTGGCTTTGTTTTGGGTCTAACGCTGAAGAACATTGATGGCGTTTATGTCATGTGCTTCCTGCTTCCCCCTAGGATTCTTATGTAAAGCCTAATTTGCTGTCCTTCATCTTCTTCCTTGTTTCCTTCAATTTAAGACCTGTCAATAATGGAGGTTTCCCTTGTATCATAGTTATCGAGACATTAAAGTAGGGGCCAACGGCCTTTTTTTCCCTTTTCCCTTTCCTTTCATTTATTTATTTATGAAATAGTTTAATTAATACATAAATGTTTGCTTTTAAGAGGAGAACAAACCAAGGGTCATGGTTAAATTATCCCCTTATTTTTTTGGGGGTGGGGGTGGAATTGGTAGCTTTATATTAGGTGGTTGGGACTATTACATATACCACACGGAGTCAAACCTGTGACCTCTTCACTAGAGGTGCCGGGCATTACTGACTGGCAACCCTTTAATGGTTAAATTACCCCTTTTTCTTATGGTTTTTAGAGTTTTGAACTTTTATGAGTTATTAATGTTGATTGATGTGGTAATTGTTTAGTAACTACATTATTTTCCTTTCTTTTTTTAATTTTTTTTTTGAAAATAAAATATTAGGTGGATTTTTGGGGTTGAATGAAATACAATGAGAATTTTTTGGTTGTGAATAATATTTATAGGAGAGAAATAAGGGAGGTGGGCGAAGAGATATAATATTTGAGGCAAGGAGGTCTTAGTTGAAGAGGTGTACCTCTTGAGAAAACCTGTTAAGGATAGGTGGGAGATTTCATTGGTGGCGTGATTCAATGAATATTACACAAGGGTGATTGGAATGGGTTTGTTTGATCAGGAAAAAGGTATGTTGTTTTGGAAGAAGGGTAATTTGGTCCCATAAAAGATTTGCCATAACTAATTTGAGGTTTTACTTTATATAGTAATAATATGATATGATATGATTTATCTATTTATTATTATTATTATTATTATTATTATTATTAATAACATGTGAATAGAAGATTATTGCAAAAGGAGACACAAGGCTTCATGTATAAAAAATTAGAAGACAAGGAGCAAATTAGGCTGAACAAATCACTCAAGGTGAGGCCTCCCTAGCTAGGGTATGGAGATGTATGCCTATGCAGTTAGCCTGCCTAGAAACATAATGAAATTCACAACTAATTAACTTTTTTTTTGGGATGAATAAATAATTATATTAAAGAAACGAAAGCAAGAGAATAAAGTCTTTAAGAAGAAGACCGAAAAGCAGAGCTAAGACCCCAGGAGACAACAATAAGCCTGTTCCTAGGGGTATCATCAATAGGGGATGGGGAATAGCTAATAATCTAGAAGAAACATAAAAATAGATGGCGTTCCAAATCCTATCAATAGAGTGAGATTTGGAGGTCCATCTCCGAAGATTGCGCTTCCACCAAATGTGGTGGATCAAGGCATAAAACACTAACTTACGATCCGATCACCAGATGGAAGAACCTGAAAAGTTTCTCAAAATCCAAAACCAATCTTATCCAAACCCATAGGAACGCCTTGAGCGGGGCCAAATGGAGGAAATGGTTTTTCCCTAGATAGATCTGGAGAAAGGGCATGAAAAGAAAATGTGCTCAATGTTCTCCAAACCAGACCAACAGAGGGTACAGTTGGGGTTAACGGGGATGTGGCGGCCAATAAGGAAGGATTGGGTGGGAAGGGCAAAGTTAAGGGCTCTCTAGAGGGTTAGGGAGTGAATGTGACATTTGAACCAAACCAATGGGGGCCAGGGGGTTTGGGGCTGTGGGATCTGAGAAGGTTCTAGGCCGATGAAGTGGAAAAGGATTTGGTGTGGGAAGGGAGCCAAATGGTGGTGTTGCAAGGGGAGCTAGAGAGAGTGGGGAGAGATTTCCAAAACCTGTGTGAGAATGGGCAGGGGGTAGGGATCTAGGATCCATAAGAGATGAAGGCTGCCAAGGGGGTGGATTTGGGGATACGAGTGTTATAAACAGTATGAGGGCCAAAGTGGTTAAAGAGAATGTCCATCGGATGCCACGGGTCAAGCCAGAAGGAAGTGGAGGAACCAAAAGAGATGGAGGTAGAAATAGCCGAGATGGCCCTAGGGTGGAGCAGGAGGATTTTCCTCCAAACCCATGAAGGGTTGGAGGGCATAGAAACAGTTTAGAGGGAGTCCGATTGGAGAAGAAAGGAGTAGACCCACCTAACCCAAATAGAGTCATGTTTTGAGGCAATTTTCCAGATGAGTTTGAGAAGGCAAGCAAAGTTAACATCGGTGATCCGGCGGATGCCAAGGCCACCTTTGGATGTAGGGCGACAGATAGATGACCAACTGACCGGGTGAATAAAGTGCGAGGGTTCCTGCCCTTTCCAAAGGAAGACACAAAATAAAGATTCCATTGCATGGATGGTGGATTTGGGAATGGAGAAGATTCCACACCAATAGAGATAGGAGGATTGGAGCACAAAGCGGATGAGAACGACTTGACTGGCAAAGGATAGGATTACTCTTCCAAAGCTGCAATTTCTTGCAGATGTTGTCAAGCATTGGAAGGGAGTGGTTTAACTTTCTAGACATTAAAGCAATGTAATGCATAATCATGTCCATCTCAAAGGGGATGGATACAGGCTGATCCTTGATCAGATGAATGAGTATGCAGCAAATAATTCAACTTGAATGCCTGTTATGTTTCTCTTTCAAGCGGACAAGTCATAGCCAATAGAATGACTAGCGCTTCCCCAGAACCAACCACTATGAACCTGCAAGTACCTTGACATTCAGCTAACACCTTTTGATCACTTTGAGGCCCTCTAGAGATAACTCCTGAATTTATTCGGTTGATCTTAAAGGAGGTTCTATATCAACCCTCCCGTTTTTAAAAAACACAACCTGATGTAGCCCCAATTTAATGAATGGCAATTCTTCCAAGATCTTCAATAAAATCAGCCCAAACTAGAATTTTGAACTAGGCTGTAGTGGGGGTATTTTGGGTAGTTTCAATGTCTGAATTTAAATGAAACTTCAAGGGATTCATACGTAGGTCCCTATGATGATATGGTGTGAAAATTGGCTAAATATGAAGGCTGGTTTGAGAGTCTAATTTTGGTAAGAGTTTGAATCCTAGTAGGACTCCTATGATTAATGGGTCTGGAGGACTTGCCTGGAGCTGTGACTTGGAGGAATGTAGAACTAGCAGTGATGTAACCTAAATTCTAGGGTTTTGAGATGTGAAATTAAATCCCTAAAATTATGATTGCTCCAGCCTCCAGGATCCTCTCCTTGTTAACCAGCAGTTTGAGAACTTACATGGGAGGGTTAGGGAAACTATGTATTCAACCAAACCTCGATGGGAGAGTTATTGGTGGAAGCAACAATATTAATACGGGATGGGTTTGGGATAAGTTAAGGTTTTAACATTCACTATGATGGGATGGATTTTGTTTAGGGCGTTGGGAAAGTTATGGGGAAAGCTCAGTCAACAAAACCTAAATGGGTTGGGATAAATTGGAAAAAAGGTAAAATTAGGGTTTTAACAAAACCCAAGATGGGATGGTTTACTTGGTAATAGGGAATCCAAACTCACCTTAGGTGAGATGGGATGAGAAAAGCGAGCCTATGGCTTGGTCTAGGAAGGATTTAGGGATGAACGGGAAAAGATATGGCTGTTATACAGTTTTTGATAGATCTTGATAAGGTTTCTTGAATTCTTTAGTTTTGAGCTCTTGCATTTCTTTCCTTTCCCCTTTTTTTTTTCCTTCCTTCCTTCTGAACTGAATTTTCTTTTCTAGTACTGCCGCAAGATCAAAAAAGGGGGGAAAGAAGGTGGAAGGGAGAGAAGGGGCTGGGGAGGGGTTGCCGCAGGTGTGGGAGGTGGGATTTGCTGCTGCAAGATTCAATTGCCAGGGTCCTATGTTTTACACTCTAGGTGGTGCATCCACATGGCCTTCCCTGTAATAGTTTGTCAACAGTTAACTCATAGTAAAAATACCTTATTTTAGGCCGTTAATATATATAATATTAAAATGTATCTGTTAGGAAAAGCTAAAGTGTACCATGATAGAGAATTCCTTAGCGGTACTTAGTACTTGGTTGGTAGTTAACCTTGTTCTTAGGATTTCCATTTTTCCTTACTTCTTTAGATAGTCTACGGCATTGTTTTGTTTTTAGGATTCCTCTTGGTACTCAGAATGTGGATTCGTAGCATTTCTCTGCATTGCAAGCCTTTGACATATTTCAGATGCAATCGATTTGGTGTTTTTTTCTTTTTTTTTGTTTGTTTGTTTTTTTTTTTTTGGGGGGGGGGGGGGTTGCTGCGGGACATAGAGCCTGTGTACTGTTAGTAGCAGTCTCATCCTTTTCTTTCCCTTTCTCTCTGTTGTTACTGGTATTGTGTTAATGACATGTGACTTGATGTGGGAGCTTGAATACCAGTGGTCAAAGTCTTCCTTATTGCTGCTTTGATAGTTCCTTTAAGAATTACTACTGATTACTGGTTGCAGCTTCTATGCTGTCTATCTACTTCATTGTACATTAGTTTGTGATGATGCAGAATTGAGTTAGGGCTTAATAATGCTGGTTATGAAGATTTTCCCCCTGGAAGATGTAATTAATCATGTTAAAGTTTATGTAATTAGGGTACTTAAGGAACTAGCTGGTTCTCTAGTTGCCTTATATTGTAATATATCTTTTTAACTTTTACCTCTCTACAGATGTGTATGTAGTTCCTTTTGTCTTACTAATGAGGTACTATGTTTGGGCAATTCTCTAATGCACAACAGTCCATCTTCTCTTCTTCAGCCTTCCACTTGCTGACCTTGTTCTTATGTTTTTGGATTGGATCAATTACCCTCGTCATACACACAGTATGAAATTTTGTGAGATTTTTCAAAAACCATGCCCTATATTTGAGTCTGCAGAGTTTTGCTGAAACTTCACTGAAAATTCGGTAGTCTTGGTGAAATTTTGCTTAAATCTCAAAAATTTCGGTAAAATTTTGAAAATTCCTAGGGGTTGTACCTTATGGGGCTTATGGCTATGGATGTGGATATGGTGGAGCATATGGTGTTGAGGTTCATCTGTTGTTTGCAGTAGCATGTTGGCATATGGCTATGGAGATGGATCAAGTGCATCATTTATGGACTCCATCTTTGGATATCCATTAGGACCAGCACAGCCAATTATGCCAGTCTGTGACCGGGTTACAGACCCATGGCGGTACGACATATTCCCTAGGGCAGTGATGTTAGCCAAGGTCTGGGATAACTTTCTAGGATCCTCTTTAATTAGAACCAGCTAAACAATGGGCTAACAATAAGGTTTAGGGTTACTAATGGGATGGTTTGGTATGTTTTGAGAGGCTAGGAAACCTATGGGTGGTTTTGGGTTCACTTTGAGACGGCTAAAAATTACTGGATAACCAATGGGATTGCTTGAGTGGGAGAAAAGGACTATTGTTTATGTGTCTTGGGTTGTTGGAATATCCCAAAGCCCTATGGGATGGCTTAGGGTTGATAAGAAAAGGGAGGGAATATAATAAGGGTTAATATGGGTATGATTTTGGGATGATTTGGAGAAAGTAATGGATAATTCGAGAAGAGAAAGATCCCTAGGTGAGATGGATTAGGGTCTTATCAATCAAGGAAAAGGGTGGGAAAGGTTTGGAAAGTCTATGGTTAAGGTAAAAGGAAGAGGAAGCTTGCAGTTGGGAAAATTGGGTGAGTCTTGGATGAAATCTTGAATCATCTTCGTCTTGATCTTTCTTTGTTTTCTTCTTTTTTCCCCCCTTCTCTTTTCTTTTCTTCTTTTTTTTTTTTTTTTTGGTGAGTTTGCTGCAATAACCATAAAAATACAAGAAAGCAGTAAAGTGGGGAAAGAGGAGTATTGCAAAGAGGAGGAGGAGGGGGGGATGGCTGCTGTCGCAAGGGGAAGAGCAGACTGGGGAGGGGTGTGGAGGTGAGGGGAGGGCCTGGGGAGGTGTTGCGATGGAGAGGATGGGGCTGGTGAGGGGCTGCGATGGAGGGGAGGGGCTGGGGTAGGGCTATACTTACTTGAAAGGAGAGTGTGCTGCTGTGAGTTGAAGAACAGAGCTGGAATTTCAGAAACTTTGCCTCAATTTCAGCCTAGGTCGTGTGGAAGCTACCCACAACTCTAAGCCTTCAATCTTATTAATCTTAATCCGTCTTTTACAATGAGATGTGAGAGCGACCACAAAATAAGGTGAAATTACTAATTATGTAGAAGGAAAATTTTCTAATTAGACCAACTAGGACTCTCACATGGACTAAGACTCTAGAATAAATTGACCAAGACTCGACAAGTTAAAGGAAAGAAACTAGATTTAGAATCCTCAAGGCATAAGGACTCTGACTAGACCATGCATATCCCCAGGTTGGGGCATGGAAAATGACCAAAATACCCTAGGGTCATTCAGCCAGCCTTGGTTGCCGCAAACCCAGGGGCTGTTTTGGGCCCAACTTTGAGCCTCCATGGGCCCCCTTTTACTGCTCTTTTTTTTTTTTTTTGGGGGGGGGGGGGGGGGGCTGGGCTCGGTTATATCAGGTAGTGACAAACTATATGAATAACTTTATCCGTACCATGTCATAGCCTGCTTATATCCAGTATTTAAGAGTACTCCTCTGTGACCGAGGGGATGGATCTAGCCGGACACATACTTGTATATTGAACTCTACTTGTATTTGTTGTTGCATCTTAATGAAAATCTTAGTGTTCTCTTGCATTGTATCCATATTTATATTTGTGAAAATGCATGTATTAGACTTTCACCCGCATATAGCTGGGCACATGCCAATCAAGAACGCCACTTTAGTTAAGATTTAGGCAAAAATAACACTTCTATTGTGTTTATTGGCCTCAAATTAGGTTGGACGGTAAACCAACTCAATGAAAACACTAAAAACCCACCAAAATCTACCATCAAAATTTGGAAAAAATACTAAATTTCAGTGCTTTGGCCATCTCACAGGAGAGGAACCGAAATTTTGAGCTATGATACTTTAGGTAGTCTGATCTTCTGTAATCAAAGTGTCCTTTTGTTCCCTGTGGTACTTTGTTTTCTGGAATTTTCTGTATTTAGGAAAATGAAATTACATTTTACCTACTTAGCTGTTCATCCCAATCTTTTGGGATCTTATCCCCCTCTTACTGTAGAGAACTTTGATCTAATTTTCAGGTGGATCTACTTCCTTCTGTGATGTAGATTAAAAAAATGGGGGGGGGGGGGGAGTGATCAAAACCCTGTTCACAGACACTTCATGTGAACAGTATCATAGTGATGTAACCCCAAGATTTAGGGTCAGATTTTTAGGATCTTCTAATTAGGAACCAGCACTAAATTAGGATTTAGGATGGTTGTAGGGCTACTGATTCTGCAGATCTGAAGTACTGTTGCTGTTAAACTAGAATTTTTGAAGCTGTTTAGAAGGAGGGGGGGGGGTTTGGGGTCTGAGGGTCCTAGGGTTTTACGAAAGTCCAGAAAATTCTGCGACTTCTGAAGAAGAAGTGCAGAAAATTCCAGGTTAAGGGAAAGTAGGTTGGATGGGCAAACAACTTAGGGAATGTGTTCCAGGGTTAGGTGCCATCCTAGGATGTGAAGAATGGTGTCAAAAGGGGCTGAGGTGGTAGGGATAATCTAGGAGGAATGTTGCTGCTATCGCAGAAAAAGGGAGAAAAGGGGGAGGGCTTGCAGATGCTAGGGAAGGGGGTTGAGGCTGCTAGACCAGTAGGCGAACAGGAATGGGTGATTTGCCATGGGGTTAGGGCTGTCTTTTAGGTCTAGGATTGAAGGGATGGGTCTTTGAAGGCTGTAGACAGAAAGAGAGAGGTGGTTAGGGTTGCGGATTGAGTCTCTTACTTGAGAATGAAGTTCCTTGCAGAAATTCTGTGTTGAATGCTTGAATCAGTGAATGAAGCTTTGAAGGTTAAATAGATCACAAACCCTGCCACAAGGTGTCTCTTAGGATCCCACAACTTCTCAAGTCAATTTCTCAAACTCCGGTTTCATTCAATAATCAAGATTGCTAATTACATGAAAGACTCGGGCTATCTATAACCACCCAACTCTAATTAGACTCAAACTCTTTCCTAATTTGAAACAACTCAAAATAGGACTCTTTTAAAGGAAATAACTTGACTCTTAAGCAAGTTGACACTTACCATATTTGGACTCTAAAACCGACTCAAATTCCTTAAGATGAGGTTTCCTTGAAATTCGGAATCTTACCCTAATTGACTAACAACTCTAATTAATAAGGAATTGGACTCAGGGTGGGTCTCCTTTATAGTTTAGGATACTACCGCCTTACCTGGACTCACTTGCTATTTTAAACAAACAGGGACTCAACAAACCAACTTGGACCAAATCAAGCTCAGTGAACTAGTTACTACTCAATACTGAAACTCTTTAATAACTCACAATTGACTCATCAACCTAAAAAAGATAAAGTTAGATCCCTGACCCTGGGATTGTGGGGAGTAAAATAAGACCCATATTGGGCCCCAAAAGGGGGCTTGGAAAATGACCAAAATACCCCTGGGGTATTTGGCCAGCTTTAGGTGCACCTTTTGGGTCTGATTTTTGGCCCAATTCTGGGGGCCCCAACCTAGGTTACATCAGCTAGCCAATACTTGCCTTGTCTTTGGGTGCTTTCTAGTGGAGAAAGATTCTATCCTAATGCTATCATACCTTAGTTTCTATTTTCAGTTTTAGAAAGTAAGCTTAGTTTCTATTTTCAGTTTTAGAAATAATATTAATTTAATAGCAAAAAAACCTTGGGTAGCTTTTAATTTTAGCTTGTTACTATTTTTAGCTGCTAGATTTGTAGGAAGTTTTTATTTTGGTTGCTTAGCTTTTATTTAGAAGTTTCTATGTTTTATTGTTTTAGACTTTCTATGTTGTGAAGCTTAGGCCTAATGGACATGACTGATGATATCAAAGTTGAATGCATAGAGTTCATGATCCCAGCTGAATTATTTTTGAAAAAAGTTTCCCATCTTGAAGATTTTGTTCTCAACATCTGTGAGCTGCTGGAGTACCGGAAACTAGGAGGCACCATGCCAAACCTATCCCTAAATTTTATAAAACTTGAGACAAGATTCTCTGAAGTGACGGAGACTTGATGTAGATTGGAACATGAAGAAAACTATCCCAAAATAGTGATCATAAACTCTTTTTATGTGAACAGTGTCATTGCCGATATTTGCCTTGTTAAATGATGATTTTGTAGAAAATTGTGTGGGCCCATCTTTTGGAGAGATTCTATTTTAATGCTGCCATGGTATAGCTTCTGCTTTCAGTTTTATAAGTTATGTTTTATTTAGTGTGATTGAATCTTAGGCAGGTTCTAATTTCAATTTGTTACTAACTTTTTGTTAGTAAAAGATGGCCAAAACACCTGCTTTTGGCAAAATTGCACGCTTGAACCCCTCCCAAGATTCAGACTACTGTAACATCACCCCATAAACCCTATCTCATGTTTCCACTAATACCCCTCCTCTAATGCATCACATTGCATCAGACATTGTAGCAGAATGTCTCTTTTTTTGGTAATAGGAATTCCTTTTTTGATGTTTGGATACTAGATTTATGAGAGGTTTCTATTTCTAGTTACTTGGCTTTATTTAAGTTACAATTTTTCTTAAGTTTCTATTTTTTTTTAATTAACCTTATATTTTGTGAAGCTAGCGAAGCTATAAATAGACTCCATTAGTTTTACTAAAACGAAGATTTGATTAATGTAATTTCTATTGCTTGCTTTCAAGTGTTTGATTTAAGAAAGACAATAGTTGAGAGCTGTGGGTGAGAGGCCTAATGTTGAGATACTCTTCTATCCATCTCCCTCTTTCTTTTGTATCCCCCTTCTTATCCCTTTCCATGTTTTTCTTTCATATGTAAACAGGAAAAAAGCAAGAAAAGTTCAGTTATTCAATTTGTGCTTCCTTATTGTGTTGATCCTGTCAACCTTCTACTAGCTTCCCTAACTTTTGTTTGACTTTTGAATTTTTCTTACTTCACTAGTCATTTTATTCCCTTCCCTACCTCTTCTTAGCTTTGTCACACCTAAATCTGGTTGCTCTTCGTTGGTGCATCCATCAGTCTTTGTTGGATATGACCATACCACCTCAAGCTGTTTTCATGAAGTTCTTCGTAGGATCGTTGCAACTCCCAATTTGGTAAAAGAATCATTCTTTGTTCTGTCTCTCCTGGTCCTGTTGCATATCCTCATCTTTGCTATACTCAATTCATCTATATTGCTCTTCTTAATTGCCCAACACTTTGCCACATATGTTATGGCTGGTCTTATTATTGTCTTGTACCGTAGAAGTTTCCTTCAAAACTTAGAGGCATTCATTTATCATGTAATGCTCTTGAGGCGCCCCCCCTTTCCCCCCCCCCCCCTTTGGTGGGGGGGGAACATTTTTTTTTTTCCCCCCCCCTTTTAAAGGGTCGCCCCCCCCCGTAATAATAACACCTCCGTGGTGGGGCCCCCCCCCCCCTTTTTTTTTTTTTTTTTTTTTCCCCCCCCCCCCCCGTGCCCGCCGGGGGCCCCCCCCCCCCCCATAAACCCCCCAAAAACGCCTCTTGTTGTTGCTTGTTTGTTCCCCGAATGAGGTTACTTAACAAGGTGGAATAACTCAAGAAGAAAAACGAGACTTTGAATAAAAGTTGAATAAGAAACAATATAATCTACCAGCAGAGGTGATTCCTACGGCTACCCAAGAGCAATGGCTCTCACATAAACTTCTCTCTATATCCTTTCTACTCATCCTCCCCCTATTTATAGCAATTACATTCCTATCGAATTAATTAACAAAATCAGCCTACTTGAGTAGGACTCTTCAAAAGAAACCTAACTCGTAATGTAACTCTAACCTAGATGTATTATGACTCTTGACTCTCTAAATCTAATTCTAATAACCTTAACGCGAAGGACTCTTCATGCTTCAAATTTGCCAGTCGCTGAATGCACTAGGACTCGCTGAAAACGACAGGACTCTCTTCACTCTTCAAACTGTCAATCGTTTCCTTGGGAGTGCTTTCCTTGTCGAATATAGACTCTTGATATCGGGGCTTATCAATACTCCCCTCCAAAAGTTTCACCTTGTCCTCAAGGTGAAAATCCGGAAAGTGGGACCGTATTTCAGCATAAGATTCCCAAGTATTTTCACAAGGCGGCAGTCCTTTCCATTGAATCAAAACCTCCAGCAACCCTTGAGTAGAGAAACGAATGTTGAGCAAGGCTTCGGTGTGAGCTGCAACTCGCCATTTCCCCGCAAACAAGTTGGAAGCGGCGCGGCTTAATGTGCTGCCCCGTGCACGCTTCAACGTGAACGGAAACACCGGGTGGATCCGTGAATCATCGGTAAACGTAGAGATAGGCGAGGCCAGAGAGAGGCCAAGAGGAGGGAGTTCATGGGGGGGAGGAAGGATAAGGGAGCAAGAAAAACTCATCCCCCACGATAAGCACACGCGAAGGAATTGCACATCCTATCTGGGCCACCGAGATGGAGATCCCCAAAGAGGCGAGGAAACACAACCCATCCACAGAGACCACCAACAGAAGAGAGGGGGCGAACAAAGAAAGGGAGTCATGTGGGAATGAAAGGAGAAAATATCGGCCCAGGTAAAAAAAGTGGGAGGAAAAACATGAGGTAAATTCAAGGGGAACAGTGACCATCGTTGAGGATGGAGGCAGAACGAGGTGGAGAATAAAAGCTCCACCAAAAAACAAGGAAGACACGAGAGGAGACGATGGCGAGGGAACAGAAGGGAAACTCGGAAGAGATAGCCACACCGGGAATAAGGGGGAAAGAGGAGAAAGGGATTTGGAAGGGCAACACAACAAGAGGTATCTCCACTCTAGTCCTGGGTAACCCACCAATAAAACCATGCTAATGTCTTCCAAAGGACGGAATGGTAGTGGTGAAGGAGTCCAGGGGTATGGCGATAGGACAAGCACAAAAGCACAAATGAGGACAGAGTATCACGAAAAGGAAGCGAAGTCCAAAAAGAAGCAGAATGGGGAGAATGATACCGAAAGAATTGGGAATTAATGGGACCCACGGGAGATAAGATCTATAGAGTAAGGGCTGAAGGGTAGTGGGGTAGTGGGATCCTAAAAGGCGAACGATTCAGTAACGGGAGGGGAGGATCTAGTCCCTCACTGCAAGTGTGCAGAAAAAGGACAGGACCGGAGAGAGACGCTGGAGGAGAAAATATCAAAACAAACCCAAAAGTTAAGACCCACTGTGATCGAGCACAATGCGTTGTTAGCAAATATTAGACTTGATCCGTCGTACTTTGAAATGTCTATCAAGTAATGACGCCATTTTGAATGGCAAGTACTATTGCCATTAGTTCTTTCTCAGACAGACTTGGTTTGTGCGGAGGGACAACACTTGGCTCCAGAGGCAATGGGATGGCTGCATCAAAAGCACAGCCCAAAACGAAGCAGGCCTACCAAAAACTGGAAAGCGTCACCAATCGGAACGGTTGTCATGGCGTCTGAGGGCATTAAAGCGGTTGCCGTTACCCCAGAAATGCATCTCTCAATAAGTTTGTGAGTGGAGCGGCAATACCAAATGGACGAATCGCGGTAATATCCGGTTAATCCTAAAAACCTGAAGGCTTTAAGATTGGGAGGTGGGGCCACTCCACCATGCACTTAATCTTCCGTGGGTCGGGACCGCTTAGATATGATATGTCCTAAATAAGGAGCAACCCCAAACATGCATTTTGGTGACTACAAGGTGGGGGAGAAGTATAAAGGTGGTGCAAATGGGCCACATGTTCCTCCATGGTTTGCTATACACCAAAATATCGCAAAGAACACCAAAAAAATTTCGAAGTGTTCTGAAATACCTCAGCATTAGTGATTGAAATGTGGTGGAGCATTGAGAGCCCAAAGGCATCATGGGAACTCGTAATGCCCATTAGGAGAAAAGGTTTTTTTCATCACCTTCGTCATTCTAATTTGGTGGTATCCGCCAAACAAGCTTGGTAAACAGGGCTGCAGCTCATCCAACGGGAAGCGGGAATGGGAAACTTGTCGGGAGCGGAGTTTATCAAGGCACGATAGTCCACGAAAGCATCGCATCTCGAACCAAGATGACCGGAGTAAGGACTCACACTAGGTCGACAACGGAAATGAAACTTGACCGTGAGAATGTGGGTAACGATAGGGTCGAATATTAGGTGGGTTACTCTCGGCAACGTATCGGTGGTCTGCTTCCTCGGCGGCGTAGTTGGTTAGCAAAAATGAGCAAAGTCGGCTAATAAATGTGACAGGACTCTCGTACATAGCCTCGACGGGATGCCGAGGTTGTAGGATCCATCACCACGCTTGAACCGAGTAGACACTCTTAATGTTGTTTCTAATCGCAGCAAGGTTGGATCCCCATTTAGTTTCAGGGTGTCGCCACTCAAAGCTCATGGTTCTCAAGCGCCAATCATGCGTACTTCCCCTAGTGTGCAGCCATTCTACGCCAAGATTATATCAATGCTACCCAAATTGAAAGGGTAAAAATTTTGCACAAAGACCTGGCCTAGCTGAATCGGAAGCGACAAATCCCGTACCTTTGCTAACGTCCCACGCCCAAAGCAACTGAAATTTGTTTTCGGATTTCCAATCCCAACGGCTCCACCAACTGAGCGACGAAATGTGCGGCTACAACGATGAATGATGACTATAGCCATTTATTTGTCCCGTTAGTTTGGGTGTGTGGTGAATGATCCCCACCAAAGAGGTATGCGAGAGTTGTCTCAAGCACCGGCTCCATATCGTCATCATTGATCACTCCTCCGGGCAACTCAGACTATCATCGGTGGAGTAAAGAACCTAGTTGCTGGAGGGCACGATGGCCTTTGGAGTATGGGCCGTCACAGAAACATACCCCTTTGTCCATTTTATCTTTGATTTCTCTGGGATAACCAAGGAGCGTCGAGCTCCCGCGAGCTGTAGTTGAGTCGAGATTGTGAAGAGGAAGACGCGGGTTCACTTATTTGGTTTGGGAAGAACCGTTAAAGCTTTGGTTCATTCCGGTTCCGAACGTATTGGTTCCTTTAATATTGGTGTTGGGTGGGCTGAAGTTAATAACACGTGAGGTTAGATTTTGGGCTGATTGAGTGGGCTGGGCCAAAAGAGGTTTCTTATTTTTCCCCACTCCATTTTTGTCCTCCACGGCTTGGGCAGGTCCATTATTTGGCCCAAATTGGTGAGCCCAAATAATCGAACTTCAGCCCTTACTTTTCATTTAAACCAGCGAAAAACACCCCTTCAACCATTCTCCATCTACCGCTCCGGCTGCTGCCGCTAATTTCTCAAACCCTTCTCTATATGCTGCAAACGTTCCACTTTGCTTGTGATTAATCAATGCTTCTTGGGGAGTCTTCAGCTGTCTTGAGTTAAATCGATAGATCATTGATTCTTTCAAGTTTCTCCATGATGACAATGGCTGCTGCAGTTCTGGAAGCGTATCCATCCTAGTGCTGCACCTTCAAAACAAAGGGTTGCGGTTCGAGTTTTCTTCATCGCTGAGTTTGTACGAGATCAAAGTACCTTTCAGCTCGTGCGATCCATCCCATCGGATCTTCCCCGTGAAAATTGGCATCTCAAGATGTCTAGGAAGGAAGTCTCTGGTTTCTCGGTTCGATCATACGCTTGTAACTGAACTCCATCGGTTCTAGTCACCTCCGCATTAAGGTATGCATCTCTGCTGATTTCTTGGATAACATGAACCTTAATTCACTCTAAACTCGTCATTGGCTTTTCTCCTTTTCAATGTTTTGTGCTAGAGTCCACTGACCTTGAATCTCTTTCACGATACTTTCAATTCCTCTACCCTCTGCTCCATTCGACTCTTGACCATTCCCCTAGAATCGATGGCTCTGATGCCAATTTGTTAAGTACCTGAATGAGGTTACTTAACAAGGTGGAATAACTCAAGAAGAAAAACGAGACTTTGAATAAAAGTTGAATAAGAAACAATATAATCTACCAGCAGAGGTGATTCCTACGGCTACCCAAGAGCAATGGCTCTCACATAAACTTCTCTCTATATCCTTTCTACTCATCCTCCCCCTATTTATAGCAATTACATTCCTATCGAATTAATTAACAAAATCAGCCTACTTGAGTAGGACTCTTCAAAAGAAACCTAACTGTAATGTAACTCTAACCTAGATGTATTATGACTCTTGACTCTCTAAATCTAATTTAATAACCTTAAGAAGGACTCTTCATGCTTCAAATTTGCCACGCGAATGCACTAGGACCGCTGAAAACGAAGGATCTCACCTCAAAGAATCGTCCTTGGGAGTGTTGTCGAATATAGACTCTTGATATGGGGGTAATGGAGAACCCCCCAAAATCTTTTAAAATCGTTTTTTTTTTTTTAGTAATGGTGTGTTGCGGCACTCTTTTTTTTGTTTGTTTGTTTGTTTTTGTGTTGTTTTTTAAAAAAAAAAACTATGTTTGTTTTGGGTGGGGGGGGGGGGGGATTAATAGAAGGGGGGGGGGGGGGGGGGGGAGGAAGGGGGGGGGGGGGGGGGGGGGGGGGGAGGGGAGAAAGGGGGGGAAGAAAGGGGGGATGACAGACGGAGGATGAGGTGGTGAAACTTGATGAGAAAGAGAATCCACAAAGAAATTATTTTAGGTACCTTGGCTCAATCACAAATAAAAAAAAGGAGATATAGACTATAGAGGATGATATTTCTCGAAGAATTAAAATAGGGTAAATGAAGTGGAGAGGGGCATTCGGGATCTTGTGTGATCTATGTATTCCTTTAGAGTTCAAAGGGAATTTCTTTAGTATCATGGTACGACCAACTATGATGTATGGTTAGCGTGTTGGATTGTTAAGAAGCATCATATGGATAAACTTGGTGTAGCAAAAATGAGGACTTTAAGATGGATGAGTAGCAAAAATGGTAAGGATAAGATAAGAATTGATCATATTAGAGGTAGTCTGGGAGTAACTTAGTAGCACTGATAAATGATAAGCAAGGACAAAATCGATTGAGGTGGCACGACCATGTTCATTGGAGGCCTTCTAAGGGGTTGTATGGTAATGTTCTTGTTTCTTGTGGCTTCACTTGCGCCAAATTTTTTTTTTTTGGGGGAACAAAGACAACCAAATTATGTATATGTAATCGGTCGTTTCTTTTTGTTCTTTTTTCATTTTTGAAATGAACTGGTGCTTTGGCATAGTTTTGAGCCTACTTTGAGAAACACCAAATCACTAAAAAAAAAAAATCTCTTGAAAAGGCAAAGCTGTCTTCCAACGGGCATATTCTTTTCTTTTTGACATCAAAACATAACATCCTATTTTGAAACCCTAAAAACTCAAGGTTTCTTCCCTGTCTCATTCAAAATACATAGAAACAGATAAAAACTGTTTCTTACCTAAAAACAAGGAAACAGAACAGAAATGTTACAATACAACCCCTAAATGCCCTGTACATAGAAACGATTTAATCTAGATTGAAGAAATTAGAAGAACTTAGGGCAAACCTAAGATAACGTCAAGAGAAGTAGCGAGCAAGGATATGCATAACTTGGGCTTTGTATCTATTATGGCCTCAAATAGAGTTTATTCAAAGGCAAGGATCCATGTAGTCAACCCATTTAGTTGGGACAGGGCTTGTTGTTGTTGTCAATGGCCAGTCCTATTATTGTCCTATAAAATTTTCACTTGACTAGTATGCATTAGTTGCATAAAATTTTCCCTTAAGTTTGACTGGATGTCAAACACAGTGTTTAATATTGACTTTTAGAGTTCAAATTAGTAAGTTGAGTTGAGTTTGGTTTGGTTTGAAGAGTTTTATTTTGATTTAAAGTTGTTTGGAATTTGGATGAGCCCTAAGTTTTATTAAAATGTGCTTTTTAAGTTAACTTGAAGTTTAATTAAGCATGTGTGTATTGTACATTCCGAATCTAGGGTTGAGGTCTTTAAGAAATTAGATTTCATATTGAATGTTTGGTCGAGAGTTTGGGATCATCATCCATTAGGGAATCCCAACCCAAGTCAAAGTCTTTCTTTTGAAGGCTGTAAATAGCCCATAGTTCATTGTAATTTTCAGTTTTGATGGTTAAAAAAGTTGATTGTGTTGAGGGTCAGGGTTTCCTTGTTGGGTAGGCCCTGGTTGAGTAATATTGATCAAGTTTTGGCATCTCCTTCTTCAATCCAGCACTGATCATCAAGCAACCATTCAAGCAATCACAAATTTCAAGAAAGTAAAGAAGCCCCCCCCCCCCATCCCATTCTCTGCCTCCTTCCTTGTCCGCAGCCCCTCCCCACCTTTCTTCTCTCTTGTGTGGCCCAATGGAACACCCCCACCCCCATCACAACCTCCCTCACTTTCCCCTTCTGTTGCAGCAAGTCCCCACCCCTCCCCTTAACATTCGAAGGCCCTTCCCTCTTTCGCCTTCTCCCTGCAATAGCAGCAGCCCCACCCCCTGTTAGATCCACCTCCCCATCCCCTTTAGACCCCCTTCCCCACCCCCTAGGGTCGCACCTAACCCTGCTACCCAGTCCTATCCTTAATTTCCCAATTAAACCTAATTCCCTTAACACAGAAAATTTCTGCACTTCATCTTCTTCCTTGGAAGAATTCTGCAGAATTTTAAACCTTCTGAAACCCTAAGTTTAGACCAATTAGACATCCTAAAACCTCTGAATCATTGAACCCTAGTTCTGAAATTGCAGAACCAGCAAGGTTAGACCCTACTCCACCCTGGCTGAACCATCCTAAAGCCCTAATTTCTGATTTCTGCAAATATCCAGAACTCTGTTCACACCGTGACTGAGCATGAAAGTGTGAAAAACCCTCTGAAACTCTAGATTTTTCACTCTTCTTCGCTGGAGTTTCCTGGGCAAACCTGGATCTAGGGAAATTACCTCAACACCCTTGGCCCTGGATCCTGGTTTACATCGAAGTGGTTTTGTTGTTTTTGCTGGATTATATCCACATTAGTATTTGCTGTCATGCTACCTCCATACTCTGTTGGGGAATCGAATCCAGACTGAAAGAAGGATGCTGTCACCGAATCCATCCCACGTTCCTTTGCACTTTTCTGGAATTCATTGCATAGAAGAAAGGGGCTCAGGCCAGAGAGGAAGGTAGAATGAAACAATGGTTTCTTTGATTCAATTGAACAGTGTGATGAGCCGCTAGTTCTTTAACCTTAAAATGTAGTAGAAAATAAAAATGGGGGAGAATAAAAATCTAGCTATTTCTTGGATTTCACCTAGGGTCTGTGTTTGTTTGATGGATAAAAATGAGTGAGAAACTTGTGGGGGTGGGTCCCACAGGTTGTAAGTTGGATTGACGTCGAAAGAAAAAGGAAAGGAAATTATGGAATATGTATTTCGTTGTGGGGGTTGGTATTTAGTGGAGAGAGAGGATATGGAGATGGGATGGGATTATATAGGAAATAAATGAAATGGGGGATGAGGAGAGATGGCTTAAAGTAAGGTTTCCATGAATGGTGCACAGAAGATGACTTGCAAATAACTCTTCCATGAACAGTACCAGTTGGATTGTTGAAAGTGAATGGGAAAAGAGCTTGCCACCTCACCAGACAAGAATTGATGTATATAATGAGGTTGTTTGGAAGTTTCAGTTCCATCTAACCAAATAGTCACAGTTGTGGATCCCACCCTTGATTACTTTTACACTTCCGTCAAACAAATACACCCCTATTGAACTCCAACCAGTTCAGGTTTGGCCTAAATCCTAGTGACTTTGGATCAGCTTTACCAATCTCGTCTGTTCACTCCAACTGTGGCCATAGCTTCCTGTAAAAATCTTCATTCGTTTCAGTGAAATTAATTTTTTGCTCACCCATTTTACTCTGCACTCTCATCTATCAGTCTGTGATGTGTTAAGATGCCCCTGCAGATGGTTAAACATGAATATGTTTTACCCGTCTGGTAGTCTCTTTTGTGCGCTCAACCCACTTTGGCCATGGCTTGCTGAAATGCCCATATGTTTGTCGCTGCAATAACTTTCTGGCATATGCTTTTTCCTCCGAATTGTCGCGCATATGGCAGTCTGTGATTTGCTGTTCCCTGTTGATAGTTCAACATGAATATAGGTCATCCATGTATGAGTTTTACTGTGTGTAAAAGCAAAAAATCATCTATACATGAGTCTTCACATGTTGAAAGCAATTAATCTGTGGCAT